>NC_086099.1:43541964-43849631 GCF_963921235.1 Mobula hypostoma | reverse complement strand
GAAGCGGATGTGCTACCGCTGCGGAAGAGCATGAACATACACTCAGTGGACAGTCAGGTATAGCAGGTACCTAATAAGGTGGCCACTGAGTGTATATTTCTGCCAAATCGACCCATTATAAATTATAACAATTTTGGTTGCTTTCTTTAGTGTTCAGAACAAGTGCATTATTATTAATCTGTTTGGTGAGAGTGTCAGACACTATCTTAAGTATAATTGAAATTAAAGGAAACAACTAGACTTCTATCACATACAATCCTAAATTCAGCCACTTCCTGCACAAAATTCCCAGCTTATGTGGAATTAGTTTAGTTTAGTTTGTGCTTATGGCAGTGAATACCGTGGAAGATCCTGTTCAGTTACTTCCTTACAAGGTTGTTTCAGCTGTTGTTTGTAACATCAAAGTAGTCAGGAAGTTGTTATTCTGTCCTCAGTCTCAAATCGCTGAGCCAGTCTATCAAATAAAAACCTATGTAGATAGTTTGAAGAATTTTCTAGCTAAAAGCAACTTAACTAATATCTTTAAAGTGCTTAGCCTTTCTGACTTCAAAGAATTCCTTTGGTTCCACTGTGAAAATTTTAGTTATCAATGGCCTGACACGAATTCTTAACTATCAATAGGCTTTTACATATTTACCATGTGTTAAAATTCTCTGGTGACATATTTTGACGGTTCTGGAATTTGTTCCATGATATATTTAGTCTACGTGCAATTCTCTCAACCTTGTTCTGCTAGTTTTATGAATAACATCATTTTTAAAAGCAAAATATTGGGGGAATATGATACATACTGACATCTAAAAATTTTTAGGGAGCAAAGTTCCCAAAGCCACATGGATCACCTAGGAACACGCTGATGCCAAGAAAATGGAGTTCATTCTTTTGGGTGTAATACTGTAAGTCCTGCGTTTAGCAGCAAAACCCAATCGTGGGAACCTTAAAATAAAAGTTGTTGGATAGTATGAACAGATTTTCCTTCATTAAAACTTTGCCTGACTTCCTCATAGCAGTAGTATTCTGTATTTGCAGCTGTCACGTCCTTCCTGCAGTGGTTCATGGGAAGTGGGTCAGCACTGTCAAGCATGTTTTCCATGGCTATCATGGCACGGTGCCATTAGGCTACCATGAAGGTAAGGGAAAATTGAGCTGGGAAGAGGGCTGATTGCAGTGCACTCTTTGGTGCCTTTCAGCATCGGCTCTTCTGTGTTTGATTGGATCAGAGAGGATGTCATGTTTACATAAGGTATCTTGATGCCTGTGCAATCACAGTAGGATCAATCATTCACCAAATTCCTGCAGATAGTCACGTTTACCTGGACTCCCCTCTTGACACCTCCTTGCCTTTCAGCCGTTCATAACTCTTCACTTTCTGTGCACCAACAATCTTCAAAGAACTTTATCCGTGATAAAGCTGCCCATTGAACTGGTACTCCCTTACTGTGGCCATCATAGAGAGTATCCTCACCTCAGCCATTGCTGTCTGGTTTGGTGCAGCATCCTCTCTCAATATACAAAAACTACAGTGAAAAGGTCATTGGCTGCAGCCTGCTATCACTGTGAGTGTCTATCACAAAGAAGCGAGCAGAAAAAAATCATTGTGTACACTGCCCACCCTGCAAACTGTCACTGTAGGGCTATTAAAACAAGAAAACTTTATCCTATCTTAAAACAAAAAACTTTACCCCATCTTAAAACAAAAAAACTTAACCCCTTCTTCCCCCAGGCAGTTAATCTGATCATCCATTATAATTAGCCACCCCTAACACCCTCACTGTACTGCACTGAAAACACTCGAAACACATTTTATAACACTGTTTACATTGTAAATACATGCTGTTATTTATGTATTTATGCACCTTGTATTCTATATCCCTACTTTAACCTCCATTAAAGACATCTTTTATGTCTTTAATTTTTAATATATTTAATTTTTAGATTCTTTATTCATATAATTGTTGAATGTTGCTGTTTTTTGTTGCATGTTCTGCCAACACATCACAGCAAATTCCTCATAGCTGGAAATGTATTTTGCGACTAAAGTTGATCCTTGATTTACTCCCTCCCAGGTGCAGAGGGCTGTGGAGTGAACCATAAGCAAAATACTGTACAGTGTAGGTTACTCTGTCAGCAACTCCAAAACCTGTGACCTCTAGTACCAAGAAAGACAAATATACAAATGTATGTATCAGACCTCAAGTCTGTTCCACTACTTAAATCATTTAATTTGATTATAATCTCAATCCCACCACACCCTTCTACACATGGGAACCTTTAGTTCCATTGCTTATCAGGTATCCACCCACCTCTGTTTTAAAAATATTCAAATAATCTACTTGTACTGCCCTTTAAGAGAGCTCCAAGGGCACACACCTTCTGAGGGGAAATAAGCATTACTTTATCTCTGTTTTAAATGGGTGATCTCTTATTTTTAAACATCCATTCAGTAATTCTAGATTCTACAAGAGGAAATATCCTCTCCACAATAGAAGCACCATAGAAAGCATTCTATATGGATCCTAGACAGCTGCCCTGCCCAAGACTTCAAGAAATTGTAGCGAATTGTGGGCACAGCCTAGTCCCTTCTGCATCCCTTCATTGACTCCGTTTACAATTCCTGCTGCCTTGGGAGGCCGAGGTGTCCTTGAACATGTTCAAGGGAAGCTCCCGCCCTGGTCATTCTCTCTTCTTCCCTCTTCAGTTAGGTAAAAGATACAAAGGTCTGAGAGTACTGTACGTACCATCAGACTCAGGACAGCTTCTATCTCACTCTTATCAGAATCTAGTTCACTAAAAGTGACCTCCTGATCGACCAGTCTAGCTTGCTGTGGCCCTCACACCTTATTATCAACCTGCAATGCACTTTCTCTGTAACTGCAATGCTATATTTTACAGTCTGTTTTTCTTTTTGCCATGTCAATGTACTCATACATAACATAATTCATCTGGATTGCACACAGCAGAAGCTTTCCACTGTACGTTGGTAAATGTGACAATTATGAACTAATATCAATATAAAAAATCTTTAGAAATCTTATATATTGTGATGGTATTGGGATGAATATCCAGTACTATGTTTCATCAAGTTCCCTCTCACTCTTCAGAACTCCAGTAGCTACAAGCCCATCCTATAATACCATAAGGCCATAAGGTATAAGAGCTGAATTAGGCAATTTGACCCGTTTCATCATGGCTGATCTAAACTTTTCTCTCAGCCCCAATCTTCTGCCTTACCTGCCCCAATTCCCCCCTTATCTCTTCATGCCCTGACCAATCAAGAATATATCAACCTCTGCCTTAAATAGGCATAGAGATTTGGCCTCCACAGCTGCTTGTAGCAAAGAATTCCACAGATTCACTACTCTATGGCTAAAGAAATTCTTCCTCATCTCCTTTCTAAAAGGACACTGCTCTATTTTGAGGCTCTAGTCTTACACTCTCCCACCACAGGAAACATCCACTCCACATCCACTCTATCAAGGCCTTTTGTCATTTGTTATGTTTCAATGAGGTCACTACTCATTCTCCTGAATTCTGGTGAATACAGGCCCAGAGCCATCAAATGCTGTTCATATGACAAGCCAGTCAATCCTAGAATCATCTTCCTGAACCTCCTTTAAACCCTCTCTAGTTTCAGCAACACACATAAAAGTTGCTGGTGAACGCAGCAGGCCAGGCAGCATCTCTAGGAAGAGGTACAGTCGATGTTTTGGGCCGAGACCCTTCGTCAAGACTAACTGCAAGTAGTAAGAGATTTGAAAGTGGGAGGGGAAGTGGGAGATCCAAAATGATAGGAGAAGACAGGAGGGGGAGGGATGGAACCAAGAGCTGGACAGTTGATTGGCAAAAGGGAAATGAGAGGAACATGGGACAGGAGGCCTAGGGAGAAAGAAAAGGGGGGGGGGAGCCCAGAGGATGGGCAAGGGGTATAGTCAGAGGGACAGAGGGAGAAAAAGGAGAGAGAGAAAAAGAATGTGTGTATATAAATAAATAATGGATGGGGTACGAGGGGGAGGTGGGGCATTAGCGGAAGTTTGAGAAGTCAATGTTCATGCCATCAGGTTGGAGGTTACCCAGACAGAATATAAGGTGTTGTTCCTCCAACCTGAGTGTGGCTTTATCTTTACAGTAGAGGAGGCCGTGGATAGACATATCAGAATGGGAATGGGACGTGGAATTAAAATGTGTGGCCACTGGGAGATCCTGCTTTCTCTGGCGGACAGAGCGTAGATGTTCAGCGAAACGATCTCCCAGACTGCGTCGGGTCTCGCCGAAACGATCTCCCAGACTGCGTCGGGTCTCGCCAATGTATAGAAGGCCACATTGGGAGCACCGGACGCAGTATATCACCCCAGCCGACTCACAGGTGAAGTATCGCCTCACTTGGAAGGACTGTCTGGGGCCCTGAATGGTGGTAAGGGAGGAAGTATAACTTCCTCCCTCACCACCATCCAAACTTCTGTTAATGCCCCACCTCCCCCCTGTACCCCATCTGTTATTTATTTATATACACACATTCTTTTTCTCTCTCTCCTTTTTCTCCCTCTGTCCCTCTCACTATACCCTTTGCCCATCCTCTGGGCTTTTTCACCCCTACTCCTTTTCTTTCTCCCTAGGCCTCCTGTCCAATGATCCTCTCATATCCCTTTTGCCAATCATCTGTCCAGCTCTTGGCTCCATCCCTCCCCCTCCTGTCTTCTCCTATCATTTTGGATCTCCCCCTCCCCCTCCCCCTCCCACTTTCAAATCTCTTACTAGCTCTTCCTTCAGTTAGTCCTGACGAAGGGTCTCGGCCCGAAACGTCGACTGTACCGCTTCCTAGAGATGCTGCCTGGCCTGCTGCGCTCACCAGCAACTTTTATATGTGTTGCTTGAAATTCCAGCATCTGTTGATTTCCTCGTGTTCTAGTTTCAGCACATCCTTTCTAAAATAAGGGGTCCAAAACTACTCACAATGCTCCAAGGGAGGCCTCATCAGTGTTTTACAAAGTTTCAACATAACATCCTGGCTTTTATATTCTAGTCTTCTTGAAATGAATGCTAACATTGCATTTGCTTTCCTCACCACAGACTCAAACCGCAAATTGACCTTTGACTCCCAAGTCCCTTTGCATCTCAGATTTTTGTATATTTTCTTAATTTTGAAAATAATTAACCCTTTTATTTCTTCTACCAAAGTACATGACAATACATATCTTGACATAGTGTTCCATCTGCCACTTCTTTGTCCATTCTCCTAATCTCTCTAAATCCTTCTGAGACCTCTCTACTTCCTCAACACTACCTGTCTTCATATCATCTTCAAAATTTGCAACAAGGTCATCAATTCCATCATCCCAATCATTGACATATAACGTAAAAAAAAATCGGTTCCAACACAGATCCCTGTGGATCACCACTAGTCACAGGCAGCCAATCAGAAAAGTCTCCCTTTATTCCCACTCTTTGCCTCCTGACAATCAGCACTACTTTATCCATGTTATAATCTTTCCTGCAGTACCATGGGCTCATATCTTGTTAAGCAGCCTCATGTGAGGCACCTTGTCAAAGGCCTTCTAAAAATCCAAGTACACAACATCAACAGATTCTGCTTTGTCTATTTCGCTTGTTGCTTCTTCAAAGAACTCCAACAGATTTGTCAGACAAGATTTTCCATTGTGGAAACCATACTGACTATGGCCTATTTTATCATGTGACTCCAAGTACCCTGAGATCTCACCCTTAACAATCGACTCCAACATCTTCCCAACCATTGAGGTCAGACTAACTGGTCTAGAATTTCCTTTCTTCTGCCTCCCTCCTTTCTTGTAGAGTGGAGAGACATGTGCAATTTTCTAGTCTTTCAGAACCATTCCAGAATCTAGTGATTTTTGAAAGATCATTACTAATGCCTCCACCTCTTTCAGAACCCTAGGGTGTACACCATCTGGTCCAGTTGACTTATCTACCTTCAGAACTTCCAGTTTCACAAGAACCTTCCCCCTAGTAATGGTAACGTTGCACACTTCATGACCCCTGACACCTAGAACTTTCACCGTATTGCTGGTGTCTTCCACAGTGAAGACTAATGCAAAATACTTATTCAGTTTATCTGCCATTTCCTTTTTCCCCCGTTAGTACCTCTCCTGCAACATTTTCCAGTGGCCTGATATCCACCCTCATCTCTCTTTTACACTTTATATATCTGTAAAAACTTTTGGTATCCTCCTTAATGTGATTGGCTAGCTTGCCCTTGTATTCCATCTTTACCTTCTTAATACTGTCGATCCTTTCCTTAGAAAGGGCAGCAGGTGTATGGGAAAACCGCTGTTTGTAGGTTTTCCTACAAGTCAATCATCATCTAAACTTGGAAATTCTGAATGTTGCTATTCCTTCAATAATGCTGTATTTAAATCTTGAACCTTTCTACCAAGTTCCAGCTTTTTCACCAGGACTGCAGCAGTTTTGGAAGATGTCTCATTACAACCTTCTCAAAGATCTTTAGCAAAGGGCAATAATTGTTGCTTATGAAAGCGGTGCCCACAAGTAATGAATAAAACTTAAAATGAATATTGAATTCGCCATTTTAATGCAGTGTAAATTCAGAAGCTTGATTTATGGAGTTCAGAGATGAATTTGCAGGGAACAACGGCTGCAAGTTTTAATGGCAACCACACTTCAGATGACTTTGAAAAGCAGGTTAGTGGTGATAAAATGCATTGGGAAGACATAGTAGTTAAGAGTTTTTTGTTGAGAAGTTTAGTGAAAACATGTGACAATACCTGTGAAATAAGAAATGTTAAAAATATTGGGTAACAATGGAGACAAGTAGTAACTTGGGTGGTCAGCAGTGCGTCGAGAGGGAGATGAACAGGAAAACACTTCAGTTGTTGATGCCATACTTGGAAAAAGAAATATGGTTGTAGTGTTTGGAGGTTAATCATCCCAGTCCCAAGACATTGTTGCAGGAGTTCCTGAGGCAATGTTCTCATCCCACTCATCTGGATCTAATGGATAATGTGAGCTAAAGTGGGCAACAGGGAACCTCGGGAAGAAATTATCAAAAGATACGAGCTCAGGTTTCACATGGGAGAAACTTAATGCAGTAAATGTTTAACATTGGGATATAATAATGGTCAGAGCTTTGTGTATGTTTGTGATGGAAGCAGTATTAATCTTGTTTTGTTTAATCTGTCAATATCTTTGGAAGAGAGACAAAAATACTTACTTTAATCCTGCAGTAAGACTAAATTAAAGAAATATGGTTGTATGATATCTTCACTCTTTAGGAAGGAAAGTAGATTTTTCACATGGATAACAAAAGTTTTGGTCCTCTGTGTTTTAGCATACTGGACAATTCCTTTGCATGCATGCATGTGAAAATAAATGACATTATTTTTCAGAGTTTTGCTCTATAATTAGTGTAATTACTTTTGGCTCCTTGCTCTTGATAGAAGTGTTGATATTAACTTTTGATTTTTGTAAATGAAGGTAATTATGCAGCTCAGAATTGCAGAAGTAGTGAAGTAATTTCCTCAAAGACGCTACTCCCATAATTAGACTAGCCTGCAAAGAACACAATTCATCTTTCATGTTTAACTTAATAAATTTGATGGTGTAGTCACAAGATGTCTTTACTAGTGTCATCAACATTTGTTGGTTAGTTTTCCAAATAAATAGTTTGTCTGAAGTCAGACGACAAAAGGCAAACAAACATTGTTCGATGAATTTAATTTTCCAAATTTGGGAGTGGTACTATACATGTGAGGTATTCATTTTAAGTATGTCAGTTTATTTCTCTCTGAAGACTTGTTATAGAGCTCCAGAACAGTAATAAGTCAATAAAATATTGAAGAAGTAACAGTTTGGTCAAATATTGTACCCTCCTTCTCCATTTGCCTTTTCCTCCAATGTGAACCCAAAACTGCACTGAAAATTTAAGCCTTTGTGTTGGTCCTTCCAGCCCTATAAGGAACGACGAGGAACCACAGTGAGCTCCTTCTGTTGCAGCAACATCACAGTTTGCTTGACAGGTTTGAATTCAGCACCAGTCATGTTTTCCCCTTTCTGCTTTCTGCTCCCTTCTAGACTGCCTGAACCTCTCATCTCTCCCCAAGCACCCCCTCCCTGTCCCTGACACTTCCCCTTGCAAATATTGGTGGTGTAACACTTGTCCCTCAGCATCATTCAGGGACCTAAACAGCCCTTCCAGGTGAGTCAGGTGTTCACTTCCTCCACTGCACTCTTTTACCTCTTTTACACTGGTGAAACCAACTGCAGACAAGGAGACCATTATGCAGGGCATCTACACCCAGGCCACAATACATTGAAAGTCATTTCAACTCTCCTTGCCACTCCCACATAACTTTTCTGTCCTTGGCATTCTACATTGCTACGAGACTCAAGTGCAAATTAGAAAAAAAGGCAGCATCACATATTCCACTTACAACCCAATGATTTTTTTTTAACTTCCAGGAAACCCGAACCCCAGCATTATCCTCCCACACACCATCACCCCTCTATCCTGTTGTCTTCTCCCTTTGTTTATCTCTCCCATCCCCTTCCTGCCCCTGCTACAACCTGCCCATCATCTCCTCCCGCTCCGGTTCCTCCTGTCACTGTCTGTTGTCCAACCCCCTGGAGCTGCCATGCACAGGCATTCTTATCTGAACCCGAAGCATCAACCCACACCCTTTTCTCCTGCAGATGCTGCCAGACCCACAGCATTATTCATATATCCAGTGTTTGTTCTAGACTCCAGTACCTTCATTTTCTCTTGTCTCCACAAAATATAATGGTAAAAGTAAAGCAAGATCTTAATGCCAGTTCTCCATGTTATCTGGGATGTAATTATTTTCTTTATCTCGGTGGCATCCATTAGTCTCGCAAGACCATGGATCTGCCCCTGGAAAGCCTTGCTTCTCCTCTCCAGGGCGTAGGCCTGGGCAAGGTTGTGTGGAAGACAGGCAGTTGCCCATGCAGCACGTCTTCCCTCTCCACGACACCGATGTTGTCCAAGGGAAGGGCAAGGGCTATACAGCTTGGCACCAGTGTTGTCGCAGGAGTTGCCAGAACGAGGTTGAAGCCAACGTCGGACTGCCTTAGGGACTCCAGCTCCGGTTTTGTCCTCAGGGTTTATTCCCAAAGCCTTTCCCATGAGTGGGTATGGCTGCAAGGTAGCGGAGGTTTGAAAGCAGAGTTTTCCCTCTCTTAGATGGACTGCCTTCCCAGGCTGACGAGCTCGATCTACCCGAAGCAGGGGATTTAAGGCACCAGGGCCCGCCTTCGCCCCTTCTCCTGTCAATAGAAACAGTTCTGCTGGGCTTAGAGGCTAAGCCACACGAGAAGGCCAGGAGTTGGACTTGGTTGTCAGAGGCTACTTGAGGTGCATGCCGTGAGGAGCACTTTTGGGTAGTGGGAGCTTATCTACTATACATAAAATTACCACTACCGGTTTTCACATTTGTGGTGAACAGGAATAATTAGAATAGCAAAAGCATACTTATTGCACTTCATCAAATCTTGCAAGAGGCCTCATACAGTTGTGAAGTCGTCCTCACACTAGCACTCTGCTTTAAGTTTATGTCAAGGACGGTAGGCTGTCCATGCTGGGCAAAGCCATCATGCCTCTGCTTTTAAACTCAGTCGAACACCAAGTAGCTAACTGCTTTGAATGCCACAGTAAAGGTCCCCAGTGTCTCGCCAGGACTAGATTGAGATGTCAGAGCTCACAGGAAAGGTACAGTGGTGTTAAATTAGCTTCAGTATGTCTGCAACAGACAGGAGAAAATGGCAGTTTTGATCAGATTTATCATCAAGCTGGACTCTGTGTACAAGCTGTTCATTTCCTACATTTATATAGCACCTTTTTGTGTTAGTAACGTCCCAGATGTTATGCTTTGATGGAACCATTTACTAATTAGACTAGAACTTGTGGCTTACCTGAACTTAAAGCAGTGAAGTAGACAAAATAAAACTAGTTTGCAGTAGCAGAGAATAAGATGGGTTGCTCAGCGTAACACCTACTCCACATATTACTCCTCATCCTTTTTAAGCTGATGCTGCTACTGTATGTGTCACCCAATCTCTCCTGATCTCCACTCTATTACAGACCTATCCTCTGTTTATTTCTCTCCCCTCTTCCTCCCCCCGCCCCAACCTCAATTGAAAACTTATTTTATCTCTAGCTGGCCCCAGTTCTACTGAAAAAGTCGTCATCCTGAAAATTTTGTTCTGTTCTATGGAGGCTAGTGGAATGAAATTTTTTGTCATTCCTAGTAAATGAGTTATTTAGATCCCCATCAAGTGGGCCATGCTACCTTCTCATAGCTATCATTGGCAGGACATCCAGGTAAAGTCCCACACCACCAGGTTCAGGAACAGTTACTTCCCTTCAACCATTTCACTTTTGAACAACCGACTAAAGTCCTAATTACTGGAGTTCAGCAACACATTGATCACTTTGATCACTTTGTACTAAAATGGACTTTTATTCTGTTTAAATTCTGCTCTTTCTTGTAAAAATGTGCATAATTTACATTTAATTTACATTTTTCTTCTGAATGCTGCAAAGTTCAAAGTAAATTTATTATCAAAGTATGTGAATGTTACCACACAATTTTCTTGCAGGCACTTACAGGTAAAAAAGAATACAACAGAATGTTATGAAAAATTATATTGACACCTTGTGCCTGCAATGCTGCTGCAAGGAAGTTTTTCATTGCACCTGTGCATACATGCCCTTGTGCATGTGACAACAAACTCATCTTTCACTCTTGACTTTAACTTAAAGTTCACCTTTTTCTCGTGTTAGTTTAGAATGCTGAAAGAGGCTGTTTTGCTCTGGGTGCTTTCTATGTGCTCAGATCTTTTACAGTACAACTAGCTGAGAGATAAATCAGAAAATTGTTAACGCAAATGTTACTGCTGAAATGGATCACACTCTAATGATATCAGCAAATAAACTTGAGAAGTTCATCACTTCTGTCTTACAGGCAATTACATCTTTTATTTGGAAGATACCACTGTGTATGGAAACAGCTAAGTTAGTTTTTTTTTGACAGCAGTGATGGCAGCAAACTCTTTACCACCCACTGATTGAGTAAACAGTTCTCTGTGTGTGGTTTAAGGTTAATTGAACCTTATACCTCCACCTACAAACACCACAATGTCTCAGAACATTAGAACAACCTACCTGAGATAATGCTGGATAAAATATCTTGGTTTAATTCAAGATGAAGCAATTTTAGGCGACCAACCACATTGTCTTAAGTTTCTAATATTTTAATCCAACCCGATTTGAAATCACAACAATCCCGCCATCCTCCTAACTGGAAGGAAGCTGGAATAACTGAATGTGACATTCCAGCTCCTATACTAAATACATTGGCAATTGAAGGTCAACATATACAGTCGTACACCTTCTTCACCACTCTAACTAGCTGTGGCAACATTTTCATGGGACTGTGTACTTGTACTCCAGTTTTTAATTCATTTTTCCACCTGCCTCCCCAAAACTCAGCTAACATTAAAAGTGCTAGTTTCTAGCTATAAACAATTAAATCGATACCACAAAATAGGTCGTCTCAATTAAAAAGACCAATAAATCAACAGTACAAAAGAGACCATCTGTAATAACTTATCCTCATTTTATTAATTCTGCTCCATCCTTATGATGTTTTGTTGTCTATTAATTAGTCCATTAATTAAGTAAAATACTTAAAGGACTAATCTAGGCAAGGAAACATCATAAACTGGAGTAGGACTAATAAAATGAGGATGGGGTACCACAGCAAAGAAAGCTACAAGTTAAACTGCAAGTGCCTGACTTTATTCTACAGAACATAAAGTTTGAGCAAACAACAAAATTAACAATGGAAAAACATAAACTGTTTAAACTGTAAATGATATAAAGTCGTCCCCCCCCCCCCCCACTTCCAAATCTCTTACTAGCTAGTTAGTCCTGACAAAGGGTCTCGGCCCGAAACGTCGACTGTACCTCTTCCTAGAGATGCTGCCTGGCCTGCTACGTTCACCAGCAACTTTTATGTGTGTTGAATGATATAAAGTGCTGTCTTTTTTCCCGAAGTGGAAAGCTTCCCCCTCGGAACTTCTTTAATTTTCTCTCTTCTCACCTTAGACTGCGCCCTCTAGTTCTAGACTCCCCTGACCTGTGAAAAAGACTGACTATCTGTTACAACTATGTGTGTAAACTTCCATAAGAACACCCCTCAAGCTCTTATGTTCCAGTGAGTATAAATCCAACCTATCCAATCTCTCCTTACGACTAAAGCCACCCATTCCAGACAACATCCCAGTGAATCCCTTCTGCATTCCCTCTCTCTCTCTGATCCTGCCATACAGTTCCAGCAGCGTGATAACCAGAACCGTATGCAGTACTCAAAGTGTGGTATAACCAATGTTGCAAATAAGAATGAACCATGTTACAAAAAGGAAAATGGATATTTGAGAGTAGCTCATCCTTTATTCTTGAAGGTGGATCAAAGAAAATAAGAATATGACAGCAGAAAGACAGGAATTAGACCAAATAATAAACACACGAGGTTCTGTAGATGCTGGAAATATTGAGCAACACACACACACACACTCAGCAGTCAGGTAGCATCTATAGAGGGGAATAAACAGCTGACATTTTGAGCTGAGACCTTTCAATAGGGTGAGAAAGAGAAGGGGGAAGATGCCAGAATAAGAAGGTGGGGAGATGGAAAGGAGTACAATCTGGCAGATGACAGGTGAAACCAGGGGAAGGTGGTGGGTAGATGGGGGAGGGGGGAATGAAGTAAGAAGCTGGGAGGTGAAGGGTGGAAGAAGAAGGAATCTGATGGGAGAGGACAGCGGACCACGGAAGAAAGGGAAGGAGGAGGGCTACCAGGAGGTGATGCAAAGGGGAGGACAAGAGAAGGGGTGAGAAGGGAACCAGAATGGGGAAGGAGAAAGAGAGAAGCAGGAGGGAAGATAAATCACTGGAAGTCAGAGAAATTGAAGTTTATGCCATCAGGTTGGAGGCTACCTTGACAGAATTAACTTCTCAGAACTTGTTTTACCATCCATTGAAGTCGTAAGTTATCTGTATTCTAACTCAATAAATTTGTCTTTGCCATACACTGTATCTCTGCAACACCAGTAAATTAAAAAAAGAAATCCAATTGAAGATGATAATTGACCTAACATCGGTTGCTGTTTGCAGATGAAAGTAAAAGAGCAGACATTGTTTGTCTGAGCAAATACTTCCAAACATTACTCTTGAAAGGACTATCTCAATTTTTAAGACAGAATGCAACTTTCCAAAGAGCAGAATTAGTTTCCATTTATCTTCACTATCCCTTAATAACTTAAACTTTGATTAGATTATCTTATACTGTATATTCCAGGTAAAATAATCCCAAGATTTTCGAATAGTTGAATGCTTGCAGTCCGGGAATCTATTCTACATTCCCTCTAATACAGTTTACACAGTATTCACAATGCCAAATACATTATTTAGCTGGTCCTACTTGCATTCTAGGGTGCGAGATAAAAAGGTAAGCATTTTGTTTGTGTTGTGGTTCTTTTCTGTATTTTTGGTCTCTAGACAAGGAGAGCTTGTTCATGCTGTGTACCATTTAGAAAGTCGATATCCTCATGCTGAATTCTACTAATCAAAGCTTAATCTCTTAATATCTGCATGTAATTTTTAACTTTCATCTTCAATGTGAGCCAAGAATTAATTGAATCCTCCACATATATACTGTGGCTACAAGAAAAAAAGCTGAGACTAAGTTTTCATCATCTCATCTCTGGATTTCACAATGTCTTATTACCATCTGCAAGACCTCAATAGCACTGTGATGGAAAACTCTCCGCTACCCTGGATATGTGTAACATTCAAGCAGTTTGCCAGTACTTGGGACAGAGCTGCTTATCTGATTTGTAACAGATTAGATTAGATTTATTTGTCACACATACATCGAAACATACAGTGAAATTCGTCAATTCACATCAGTGAGGATTGTGCTGGAGGCAGCCCACAAGTGTCTCCTCCCTTCCAGCACCAACATGGCATGCGCAAAACTTAGTAGCTCTAATCATATGTGTTTTGAACGTGGGAGGAAACCGGAGACCCCAGCAGACCTCAACAGGGACCTACACCACCCAGGACATGCTCTCTTCTCACTGCTGCCATCAGGAAGAAGGTATAGGAGCCTCAGATCTCACACCACTAGGTTCAGGAACAGTTAATACCTTTCAACCATCTGGCTCTTGAACCAAACTTCACTCGACTTTACTTGTCCCATCATTGGAATGTTCCCATAAACTATGGACTCACTTTCAAGGTCTCTTCATTTCATGTTCTCGATATTTACTGCTTATTTATTTTAATATTATTATTTCTTTCTTTTTGTACTTGCACAGGTTGGTGACCTTTGCACACTGGATCAACGCCTCAGTTGGTGTGGTCTTTCTCTGATTCCATTATGGTTATTGAGTATGAAAATGATTCTCAGGGTTGTATATGGTGACATATATGTACTTTGATAATATATTTACTTTGAATTCTGAACTTTGAAATCCACATGGTCACGGGGAGAACAAACGAGATATTGCAGACAATGGTGGAATTGAACCCTGATCGGTGATCACTGACACTGAAAAGTGATTGTGGAACCCTGTCCATAACCACATCCTAAACATCCATTTCCCCCAACCCTTGCCTCATGGGTACAGATCAAGCAATCTACAAGATGCACTGTAGCAATTCACCTTCAATATCACCTTTAAACAGTGACCTTTACTGCTTCACACCTGGATGCAAGCTCCCTTTCTTACAGTATTGTCGGCGCTCCTTCACCAAACGTAATGTTGAGGTTCGAGAGGGCAACTCAAGAACACCTCAGGTGCTATATTTTGGCCATTATCTGGTGGCATGCCCATGATATCGACAGTACATTCTGTGAGAGTTACAACATGAGAGTTAAAGCAGAAGTAGGCTGTTAACTCCTTACGTCTGCCCTGTAATTCACTAATTCACGGCAATATCTTACCTCAGCACCCTTTCTGTGGATTAACACTAAATCCTTTGATCCTTTAATATCTAAAAATATAGGATGAATTTAAAAAGGCACTACTTACAATACATACTATTCTAGTGGAGAACTTGCATATATGTCTTTCTCGCCTATCATTTGTCCTGAACAAATACAGTGGGTAGTTTAGGACCCAACACAGATCCACAGGCACATCATGAGTCATATCCTGCTGATATCATTATCTTCTATTATCTCTTACTCTATTGCACGTGGTCAGGAAACTGGCTAAACAGCTACTCTTCCTTGCTTTAATTCCATGAGCTGTAATGTTAGCTTCCAATTTCTTATGAAAAACTTTATCAAATGCTTCCTTGTAATTCATATTGAACTCATACATAAATGTTCAGCCCCAACTTTAGATGCAAAAAAAATTGCCAGACATATCCTACTCATTGGAAATTCTTAACAGATCTGTCAAAAACTTCCAATGTATTTAGCCACTTTATAATTAATTACTGATTTTAATAACTTTCTGACAACAAATATTAAGCTAATTGATTTATTATTATAACCCCATGCATCTTCTTCTCATGATCAAGCAATATGCATAACTTTCTAAAACAAACAATTCATCTATAAGTCAAGAAGCCTTTAACAGGTCTTCTAGAATATTCTCATACTTCTTTTAAAAAAGTTATAATGGACAAATTTTGTCTTAAAAATTTCACACACTTAACTTCCATTGTTTCTTCATTACTGTTATTTTGTTTATAATAATTTTAGTAAAACCCCATCACTGATTTAGTACTGTGCTCGAGATAGTCCACATTGTAATCTCTTTGCCTTTAGAGTAAGTATTGTCAAAACTTCTCTTCCAGCTGATCAGTTTTCTTGTTTTCATCTACAATGTCATTTTTATCAGTTGACCCTTCGGTCAACTTTCCTAGTTTACTCTGAGCAGCCTGTGTCTTGTCAGACTGAAGTCAACCTTTCATAAAACCCTAATCTTGGTAGCTATTTCATGATTCTTCTTTTAAATAGGAAATTGAACTCAAACATGTTGTGATCATTACGGAATGAATGTTCACATACTTCAAAGTTGTACATTTCCCACATGCAATATTCACAACATAGTCTCTTTCACATGTCTATCAGTGTTCATTATTTATTTCACCACTTACCTAATATAAAGGATAATTTACGTATCCAATTGCCTGCTGGCATGTTTTTGGAATACTGGAGGAAGCTGGAGCGTCTTGTGGAAACCCATATGGACATGGAGACAGTTTGCAGACTCCAGACGAACAGCATCTGAGGTCAAGATCAAATCTTGGAGCTGTGAGGCAGTGGCATTAACTGCTGCATCAACGTGTCACTGATTGTCTACTGCTAACTCGAATGACCTGCCCCCAGCTCGAAGACGTATTGATGCAGTGAAGAAAGGTGAGCACACTCAAGAATATAGATCTAGCAGAACAGGTGGAATGAAGATGTTAGATTTTCAGAAAACCTTTAATAAAGTACCACATAAAAAGTAAGAATAAAGTTGAAGTGCATGGAATAGGGGCTCTACGTTGGCGTGGATTGAAAATTGATGGATGAACAGGAAACAGGGTAAGTGGTTCTTTTCAATGTGGTTAGTTATAACCATCACTGTACTGCTGGGATCAATATATACAGATATAGATATAGTTATATTTATGTGAATATTTGAATGAGGGAACAGTCTATTATTTCAAAATTTTCCTATGATACTAAATCGCG
Organism: Mobula hypostoma; assembly: GCF_963921235.1. Taxonomy (NCBI): domain Eukaryota; kingdom Metazoa; phylum Chordata; class Chondrichthyes; order Myliobatiformes; family Myliobatidae; genus Mobula; species Mobula hypostoma. Next base: position 43,832,865 of record NC_086099.1, on the reverse strand, counting down.
TGAGACTGTGTATTGTCAGGAGGAATCAAAGAAATTATGATGTGGATAGATTGAACGAGGGTGCATAAGCATGGTAGATGCAGTATGACGAGGGTAAATGTTAAGTCATCCACTTCAGTAGGAAAAACAGGAACAACATGTTGTTTACATAGTGTGGGACTGGGAAGTTATGACGTACAGAGGGGCTCGGATGTTCTTGTACAACAGTTAGCAAGAGTGAATACTAGGTGCAGCAAGCAGTTAAGAAAGAGAATGATGTGTTGGGTTTCACTGCAAGAGGCTTTCTGTACAAGAGCAAGGATGTCTTACAATAATGGGGCAAGCCTTTGGTGAGACCATATCTAAGATTATGGGGAGAAGGCAGGAGAATGGGATTGAAAGGGAAAATAAAGCAGCTGTAATCAATTTTTGGAGTAGACTCTAGGGCTGAATAGCCTAATTCTGCTTCTATGTCTTATGGTCTTAAGGTCACTTTTTGAGTACTGTATGCAATTTGGTCTCTTACGTATGAAATATGTGACAAGGAGTGAATGCAATAAATGTTTATCAGACTGATTCCTTGCAAGGCAGAACTTGTGTAATAGGACATCAGGTAATCTAAGTTTATATTTAACAGAGTTAGAAGAATGAGCGGCAAACTAACCAAAACCTACAAAATTTTTACAGGGCCAGACAGGCAGAATATGCGGAGAATGTGGTTCCACTAGTGGGTTTCTAGAATGAGCTAATCTTAGATACTCCAGCGCATCACAGTAAAAGTCATAGCGTCACAAAGTAATAAAGCATGGAAGCATGCCCTTCAGTTCAACTTGTCCTTGCTGTTTGTGGTGCCCAGCCAGCTGTACTAGTTGCCCACATTTGGCTCATATGACTAAACCCCTTCTATCCAAGTGCCCTCTCAAGTGACCTTTAAACATTATTGCACTTAACTCCAGCACATCTGCGGTAGACCATTCTGTATGGAAATACAATATATAGTTGGTATCAAGAAGCTTAGACACTGCACCTTCTTTCTAAACTTTGTATTTAAGACAATAATAACTTAATTGTCTGCTTGCCTCTCATTATATTCTCTTGTGTCACTGAAATTAATTCAGACTTAACCACTTATGTTTTATGGCCCCTCCACCAGTTTCTTATCTCCCTTTTGATCAGAAAAACTGGTAATCTAAACCTCCAGTCCTGATCATCTTCCACCCACTTGTAATGACTAATACATTCACACACTGCAATATGCATGTGTACATGCATTTCCTTCATTTTGAATCATGTAATCATAGACTCATTACACTATCAAAAGCATACATTTAGCTTTTCTAGTCTCTACTAGTAACAGCATGCCAACTGGTTCCAATCCACTGCCCTCGTTTCCATAGTCTTGTAATTTTTTTCTGCTCATATTCCCTTCTGAGTTCTTCAACTGAGTTTGTTTCAATATTGCTCTCAACAATGCATCCCAGACCTTGTTCTCTTGCTTAAATTTGGTTAGATATAATTAGGTTTGGTTAATTTTCCCATCATTTGCAATTCCATGTCTCCTAGTTAGAAACATGGAAAACCTACAGCACAATACAGGCCCTTTGGCCCACAAAGCTGTGCCGAACATGTCCTTATGTTAGAAATTACCAAGGATTAACCATAGCCCTCCATTTTCCTAAACTCCACGTACCTATCCAGGAGTCTCTTAAAAGACCCTATCATATCCGCCTCCACCACCGTTGACGGCAGCCTATTCCACACACTCACCACTCTCTGCATAAAAAACTTACCCCTGACATTTCCTCTGTACCTATTTCTAAGCACCTTAAAACTGTGCCCTCTCGTGCTAGCCATTTCAGCCCTGGGAAAAAGCCTCTGACTATCTACATGATCAATGTTCTTAAAGTTTATGCTAAACAAACACTTTCTCTGAGTATACACTCATAATTTTTATTATCACTGTCATGTTTAACTGCATAACCAAAAAATCCATAATGCCTAGAAATGTTTTGGTAAATTCTTCTCTGCATCCTCTCCAAAGGCTTTACATCCTTTCTAAAGTTTAGTGCCTAGAACTAGTTGTAGCCAAGCCAATGCTTACAATGGTCCACCTTAATATTCATGCTCTTACACTCAATGTCTCCATTAAGAAAGTCTAGGATCCCTTATAGTTCTTAATCTTCTAAACCTACCGTGCCATTTTCAGCAAAGTTCGTAAATATCCCTGAACTGTCTATTATTGAATCCCTTTTGGAACTGTACTTAATTTACACAAAATGCTGGAGGAAATGAACAAACAGTCGACCTTCTGGGCCAAGACCCCTCTTCAGGACAAATGTCTGTTCATTTCCATGGATGCTGCCTGACCTGCTGAGTTCCTCCAGTCTCTTGTGTATGTTGTTTTGGATTTCCAGCATCTGTAGAATTCCTTGTATTTAATGTCGACTGCTAATGTTTCACAGTTCTCAGCATAAAATCTTATCTTCCACTTACCTTCCTATTCTATAAAACTGTCTATATCTCTTTGAAGTTTACCGTAATCCTTCTCAAATTAATTCTGCCTCACAGTTTTGTTTTATCTGCAAACATGGAAACTATGGACAGCCAAGTCCTCTTCACTTACGAAACAATAGTCTGAGTAGTAATTCCATGTGACCAAAACAGCTACCTTCACTCCTCTCTGTATTGTGTACTTGGCTGACTATCTCGGCTGTTCAAATCTCTATTAATCTAAGGGCTTCAGATCTTGAAAGCAGATCTATTATATGGCACCATGTCAAAAGCTATTTGGATGCCTAAGTACACCATATCAGCTATATTCCCCCATTAACCTTCTGTTGCTTCATCAAAAAACTTGATCAAGTTGGTTAGACAAAATTTGCCTTTTACAAATCCATGCTTTCTTCCCTCTTATCAACTCATTCTTATCCAAGTGATTACTATCTGTACCCAATTATTGTTTCCAGAATTTTCTATGCCAGCAAAATTAAACTGGCCATGCCATAGAAATTGGCTCTATCCCTGCAAACATTTTTTTTCAACAAGGCTGTAATCTTCACATTTTTCCTTTGCTTTGGCACATCCTCAAACCTATAAATGTTTCAAAGGTTATGATTATTTCCCCTGACAATTTGGAAACAGGTGATTTCTTAACTTTGAACGCTACTAGTCTTTCTAGTACCTGTTCCTATATCAATTTCTACCATTGCCAAATTCCCAGCTACACTTTTATTTGCTGAACAGCATCTCTATCTGTACAGAAGCCACGATGCAAGTTACTAACTTCACACAAATAGCCAAGCATGCAAGGACCTGATGATATACATCCCAGAGTGTTGAGTGAGGTGGCTTTAGAGATTATGGGTTGCTCTGGATATCACCTTTCAAAGTTCTTTACATTCTGGAATTGCTTTTCTGTTTGGAGTGTAGCCAATATGACCACACTGTTTAAGAAGGAATTAATGACCTGTTAGCCTAAAGTCAGTAGTAAATAAAATGTTTTTTTTAAATCTAAAATGAAGAATATGGTAGTACAATACTTGAAAGAAATGTTAAAATTGAGCAGAGTCAACATGCAGTTCAGAAGGGAAAATCCTGCTCCACTAATCTGTTGTAGTCTGTTAAACTGTGACTAGTAGAATAGGTAATGAAGGACCAGTGGATGTGATGTATTTCAATCTTCGGGTGAACTTCAGATAAGTCCTGTATCAGAGAATGATTAACAAGCTTGGAAAACCTAGAACTGGGGACAATATATTAACATGGATTGTGCATTGATTATTGGACAGAGAGCAAAGAATATGAATAAACATATCCTTCTCAAATTGGAATTTTGAGAGATTGGGATAACATAGGGATTTCTGCTTGGCCCCCTACTATTCAGAATCAGAATCGGGTTTAATATTACTGGCATATACTGTGAAATTTGTTCTTGTGCGGCAGCAGTACATTGGAATACAAAATAATAAAAATTACTAAAATAATAAAAAACTAAATTACAGTAAGAAGTGTGTGTGTGTGTGTGTGTGTGTGTGTGTGTGTGTTAAATTAAATAGGCAGTGCAAAAAGAGATTTTAAAAAAAGTAGTGAGGTAGAGTTCATGGGTTCAATGTCCATTCAGAAATCTGATGGCAGAGGGAAAGAAACTGTTCCTGAAAGTGTGCGCCTTCAGGCTTCTGCACCTCCTTCCTGATGGTAGCTGTGAGAAGAGGGCATGTCCTGGGTGATGGGGGTCCTTAATGATGGGTTCCACCTTTTTGAGGCACCGCTCTTTGAAGATGTCCTAGATGCTGGGGAGTCTAATATCCATGATGGTGCTGACTGAGTTTACAACTTTCTGCAACACACATAAAAGTTGCTGGTGAACGCAGCAGACCAGGCAGCATCTCTAGGAAGAGGTACAGTCGACATATCAGGCCAAGACCCTTCGTCAGGACTAACTGAAAGAAGAGCTAGTAAGAGATTTGAAAGTGGGAGGGGGAGGGGGAGATCCAAAATGATAGGAGAAGACAGGAGGGGGAGGGATGGAGCCATGAGCTGGACAGGTGATTGACAAAAGGGATATGGGAGGATCATGGGACAGGAGGCCCAGGGAGAAGGAAAAGGAGGGGGGAAACCAGAGGATGGGCAAGGGGTATAGTGAGAGGGACAGAGGGAGAAAAAGGAGAGAGAGAAAAAGAATGTGTGTATATAAATAAATAACAGTTGGGGTACGAGGGGGAGGTGGGGCATTAGCGGAAGTTTGAGAAGTCAATGTTCATGCCATCAGGTTGGCTCCATCCCTCTCCCCCTCCCCCTCCCCCTTTCAAATCTCTTACTAGCTCTTCCTTCAGTTAGTCCTGACAAGGGTCTCGACCCGAAACGTCGACTGTACCTCTTCCTACAGATGCCGCCTGGCCTGCTGCGTTCACCAGCAACTTTTAAGTGTGTTGCTTAAAATTCCAGCACCTGCAGAATTCCTCGTGCTTGTGTTACAACTTTCTGCACCTTATTTTGATCCTCTGCAGTAGCCGCCCCTGCCCCGCCCCCCACCCCGACCACACAGTGATGCAGCTGGTTAGAATGCTCTCCACGGTACATATGTAGAAATGTGCAAGTGTCTTCAGTGATATACAAAAAATCATCAAAATTCCTAATAGAATATAGCTGCTGTTGTGCCTTCCTTGTAGCAGCTTCGGTATGTTGGGCCCAGGATAGATCCACAGAAATGTTGACACCCAGGAATTTGAAATTGCTCATCTTTTCCACTTCCGATCCCTTGGTGAAGACTGCTGTATGGTCCCACACCTTACCCTTTCTGATGTCCACAATCAGTTCTTTGATCTTACTGATGTTGAGTGCAAGGATGTGGCTCCAACACCACTCAACCTGCTGATCTAAGTTGCTCCTGTATGCCTTCTTCCTCAGCAAATTTACCAATGGTATTTGAGCTATGCCTTGCTACACAGTTATGGGTGTACAGAGATTAAAGCAATGGGCCAAGCTCACATCCTTGAGATAATCAGTGTTGATTATCAGTATGACACACAAAATGCTGGAGAAATGCAGCAGGCCAGGCAGTATCTATGGAAAGAGTAAACAGCTAACATTTTGGGACAAGACCCTTTATCAGTCCTGATGAAGGATTTCGGCCTGAAATATCGACTGTTTACTCTTTTCCATAGATGCTGCCTGACCTGCCGAGATCCTCCAGCATCTTGTGTGTGTTGCTTGGATTTCCAGTATCTGCAGATTTTCTTGCTTTTGATTATCAGCAAGGTGGTGATGTTATTTTCGATCTGCAGAGGTTACGGCTTTCCAGTGAAGAAGATGAGGATCCAGTTGTACAAGGAGGTATAAAGGCCCAGGGTTTGAACCTTTTTGATCAGAATTGTAGGAATGATTGCGTTAAACGCTGTGCTGTAACCAATAAACAGCAGGTGATTGGTATTGGCCAGGAGAATTCAAGGTACACGTGAATGAGATTGCATCCATAGTAGACTTATTGTGGCGATAGGCAAACTGCAGTGGGTCCAGGTCCTTGCTGAAATAGGTGATAATTCTGGCTATAACCAACCTCTCAAAGTACTTCATCACTGTAGATGTGACTACTATTGGACAATAGTCATTAAGGCAGTTCACCCTGCTTTTCTTGGGCACTGGTATGATTGTTGCCCTTATGAAGCAGATGGGAACTTCTGACTGTAGCATTGAGAAATTGAAAATGTCTTTGACCACACCCACCAGTTGGTTGGCACAGGCCTTCAGAGCCCTACCAGGTAGACCAACAGGACTTGTTGCCTTGCAAGAGTTCACCATCTTGAATGACATTCTGACATCGGCCTCCGAGATAGAGGTCACAGGGTCGCTAGATGCTGCAGCAATCCTCATAGTTGTAGTTTTATTCTCCCTTTCAAGGCATGCATAAAATGTGTTGCGCTCATCTGGGAGTGAAGCATGATTGCCAATCATGGTGTTAGATTTCATTTTGTAGGAAGTAATGGCCTGAAAACCCTGCCAGAGTTGATGTTCATCTGATTCCATCTCTAACCTCAATTGGAATTGTTCTTTTGCTCTTGAGGTAGCCCTCCATAAGTCATCCCTGCCTACTTTTATAATCCTGGATCACCAGATTTGAATGCCACAGATCTGGCCCTCAGCAGAATATGAATCTCCTGGTTCATCCATGGCTTTTGATTTGGGTAGGTACAGTAAGTTCTTGACCTATATCAGTAAATTACTGAGGGGATCAAATGTCATATTTCCCAGGTTGCTGATGGTACTAAACCAGGCTGGGATTGTGAGAATGGAGGTGTCAAGGTGATATGGATAAGCTGAGGAAATGAGCGAGAGAATATAATGTGGAAAAATGTGAGTCCATCGCTTTGGTGTACAACACCGAAAAGCAGAATATTTTAAAGTGGTGAGAGATTGGGTCATCTTGATGTTCAAGGGAATGTAGAAATAATTGTACATAAATCATTGAAGACTAACTTGTAAAACAAGTAATTAGAAGGGTAAATGTTCTTGAGCACTATGGACCAAATAACTACATCCTTTCTTAATTCTCTAATGCTCCTTCAAGTTATTTGAGTTCATTTTTCCTCTCTAGCATTTGGGATACAACTTAACAACCAAGACGCTCAACTGACATATGAAAAGTACTTGCTTATTACCTAAGTATTCAATTACTTGCCCCGAGTAGGGCCCCCTATATTTTAATTAATGAACATTTCTGGACATATTTCTCAATTTCTGCCCATCCCACCCCTTAACACTCTGGATGTCCCAGTCAATACTGGGGAAATTAGAACCTTCCAATAGTACAACCCTATTATTAGTGTTAGTGTAATGTTTTATGGTACCAGTTGTAATATCCAGGTTCGATTCCTGCCACGGTCTGTAAGGAGATCGTATGTTCCCCCGTGACCACAATAGTTTTTTCTGGGTGCTCTAGTTCCCTCCTATATTTCAAAAGACATACGAGTTAGGAGTAATTAGCCGTGGGCCTGTATGTTAGCTGCCAAACCATGGTGACATTTGTGGCTGCCCCTAGCACATATTGGTCATTGATACAAATGACATGTTTCAACACACGATGTTGAACATGTAACAAATAATGCTAATCTCTACCATTGTTACTACAATACCTTTTCCCTCGTCCTCCCACTCTGGACAGCCTGCAGACCCTGAGTCCCATTGCCAGCTCTCCTTCTGACAGCCTTCAGCCTTATTCACTGCAGATGCTGCTCAGTGCCTTGTTCATATTGAATCTTCATTCTCTATCTACCAATGCCATTACACTGTTGAAGACATTGCAAAGAGTACTGCTTGCAGAAAATACAAAGCTGTTTATAGGGGCAGGCTGCCAGACCACCCACATCCATTCTAATCTTCAGGTCTTGATCTGTAAATCTTTATGCCTTCTGAGCTCTTCTTCCAACTCTCACAGAGATCACACACTCCACAGCTGTGCAGATTCGCAGAGGGTGATATTCACACCCGTAAAATGGCCACCGAGTCGGTCATTCTAACAAGCTTGTTTGATTGGCTGTTTGTTCCCATTTTAGTTTTTGGCACTCCAGTGAACCTGGGTGAGCATCCAGGAAGTCCCTAGGACAAGGTTTTGAATAATGCATTCAGAAAAGCCAAACTCTGAATCCTACTGTTCCTTTAAGAATAGTGAATGACAGGGATGAGGTTTAAGATGCAAGGCAGAGGAACCCGGAGTGTGGATTGGCTCTGAGTACTGGGATATTATCGTCATAACCGAAATATGGCCGACTGAAGGACAGGTCTGGTAGCTAAATATTCCATGATACAGATGCTACAGGTAAATGAGGAGGGGCTGTATCCTTTTTGACAAAGGTGGACATAAGCATAGCACACAGAGATGGCCCTCTTGAGGAAACACCCTGTCAGAACCTAGAAACAAGCAGGGGATGGTCACTCCAATGAGCCTGTTTAATAGACCGCCATCCCTACCCCCCCCCCTCCAGTAGACAGTGAGAACTTGAGGGACAGAGGTGTAGAGAAATTGATTATTTTTATAAGAATAATAGGGTTGTATTATTGGAAGGTTCTAATTTCCCCAGTATTGACTGGGCCATCCAGAGTGTTAAGGGGTGGGATGGGCAGAAATTGAGAAATATGTCCAGAAATGTTCATTAATTAAAATATAGAGACCCCTATTCGGGAGGGTGCAATATTGGATTTCCTCATTGGGAATGAGACATGGCAAGTAAATAAAGCGGCAGTCAGGGACTATTTTGGCTGTAGTAACCATAATTCTATTAGCTGAAGATAGTGATGGAAAAGGTTAGGATGGGTCCACAGGTTAGTGTCCTAAACTGGAGAATTAAATAGGATCTATAGAAGGTGATTTGGGTGAGTCTGTTTGAAAACTAAGGAACAAATAACAACTGCAAGGCTTTTAAGAGTGTGATATCTAGAGTCCGGTGCATAAATTTAAGAGTGTTATGGTAGATTTGGCTCTCACTGCACCATTAATGGCTCATTCAAGCTCTGCGAATGCAAATGAGTACCAAAAAGCATAGAGCTATGGTGTGATTTATATAGTAATCTAATTTTATAAACTGCTCGTGTGATTTTGAATGCTGCTTCCTGCTGATAGAATTTACAAGGAATTATCTGAGTATTATTTGTGTCATAATGTCTCCTTATGTAAAAACAAGCATCTCAAAACAAAATGAAAAAAACTCTTTCCAAAATTAATATCCAGAAATCTAGAAGATTATGGCTAATTGGTGCGTATATTAATCTTGCTAGATTCTCATTTCAAAGTTGACAACTCTAATGTAACCACATGAATAACAGGATGGCTTCTCTATGTTTTGCATGCTAAACAGGATTTGGGATCAAAATAATTGCCTTATGTTCCAAAACTGATTTCAGTGAACATAATCAGCTCCTTATCTATTAATGTCACATTTATCCACATATATAGTAGAAGTAAATGTCAAGAAACAACTTGAAAATTACCTGTACAATAGCTTTCCCAGGATTTAACATTGCTTTTAATTCATAGGTGATCCGCTTCTGGAAACTGAATGCTAATTTGCTGAGTTTGCAAACCACATTCAGCTGCAAGGGGCCATGTAATTACAAAAAGCAGCTGTGTTTCACTAAGAAATGCTGGCTCTGGGTGAGACAATGCAGGCATGTGTAATTTATTGCACACAGGAAGGAAAATAGATCAGTATATATATCTATTGTACATCATGTCAGTGGTACTGACATTGCAACTAATAAAAGTAAAAGGGATCTGGAAGTTTTTACAACTCTAAATATGTCCAACCAATGCAGAGTAGTAATCAACTGTGCCAAAAGCACATTAAACAACACAGCCAAAACCATAGAAAACAAGTCAGACAATGCTGTTCAAATTTCACTATTCTTGTTAGACCACATCTTGAGTGCTCCCTTGTTCGGGTCCTTGAAGTACAAGGAAAGCATTCAACTACTAGAAATGGGCTATCCAAAATGAAATTGAAATGGATGTATGTAAGCTATTTAAGGGAACGAAAATCTCGGCTTATAAAGTTGACTGGTGATTCCCCTCCATTGATGCTGCCTGATCTGCTGAGTTCCTCCAGCCTTTTTGCGTGTTGCTCTGCTTTTCCAGCATCTGCACAATCACTTGTGTTTCTCAGATCATAATATTATTTTAAATAAACAATGATCAAACAGGAGAATTCATCCTTGGTTGCATCCATTAATGTTGAACAAATTTAACTTATTGTCTTGAATTGTCATAACGTTTCTTCGGCCTACTGACACCTACACTGAACATCAACACACATTTACACAAATCTTATATCATTCTCACTTTATTCTCCTATATTCCCCTCAGATTCTACCATTCATTTCAATGTAGGAGGCAATTTACAGTGGTAAATTAACCTACCAGCCCTCATATTTTTGGATGTGGGAGCAAACCAGACCATCTGGGGGAAAATTCCACACAGGCAGTGCCAAAGGCCAGGATTTCAACCAAATTCTTCAAAATCAAAATGAGTAAAACTGGATTTATACATAAATATTAGCCCAGCATTAATTTTGTCTTTATGTACTCAAGGGAAGTGAATTTGGTCAGATCAGTACTGATTGCTCGTGCCTTTGTACCCTGAGAGAAGAATTAGGAGACCATCATGGTGGTCTAGAAACTCATATTATCATCATACTCTTACAAATAGATTGGACAATGTATGGACAGCAGATTCCTTCCCTGGAAAGACAACAGTAAATCAGAGGGCCTTTTGCAATGACTGATAATTTCATGGTTACCATTATTGATGCTGTTAGCGTCTCTCTAGATCAGGGTTTCCCTACCATTAAAGGAGGGGCTGTAGACCCCAGTTTGGGAACCCCTGCTCTGGATGGATATCATTACCTGAATTTAAATTCTTCAGCTGTTTGATGGTGGGGTTTAAACTCGAGTCTCCAGATCAATAGTCTAAGCTTCAGAATATTTGTCAGTAACTAAGCCACCTTAACTAAACTCCTGAAGAAAACATCTATGTTTCTATTGGATTCCAGCTCTGTTTTTCATTTATTGGATATATTCAGAAGTTCCATTTTAGACCATAAGACATAGGAACGGAATTATGCCATTCAACCCATCGAGTTTGATCGATGGCAGACTCAATAGGTTGAATTTGGTTATGAGTATTTGGGCAATCATTATATTTTATATATGCAGTACAAATGCATGATAAGTGACATAACATCTCCTCCTCGCTGACAATCAACGCAGGTGCACCTCAAGGATGTGTGCTTAGCCCAACGGTCTACTCTCTACACCAATGATTGTGTGGCTAGGAACAGCTCAAACGTCATCTATAAATTTCCCAAAGACACAACTAATGCTGCCAGAATTTCCGATGGTGGCAAGGAGGTGTACAGGAGTGGGACAGATCAGTTGGTCGAGTGCTGTCGCAGCACCAACGTTGCACTCAATATCAGTAAGAGCAAGGAATTGAATGTGGACTTCAGGAAGGAGAAGTCAATGGAACTCCATCATGGGCACATGCCTCACCAGCATCCAAGACACCTTCAAAAGACAATGCCTCAAAAATGCAACATCCAACAAAGTTTAAAGTAAATTTATTACCAAGTACATGTATATCACCATATAAAACCCTGATTTTCTTTTTTTGTGGACATACACAGTAAGGCTAAGAAACACAATAGAATCATTGAAAGACCGCACGCAACAGCACGGACAAAATCAATGTGCAAAAAACAAAAAATAGTGCAAATACAAAAACATAATAATAAAAAAGCAATAAATATTGAGAACATGGGATGAAGAATCCTTGAAAGTGAGTCCGTAGGATATGGGAACAATTCAGTGATGGGGCGAGCGAAGTTGAGTGAAGTTATCCCCTCTGGTTCAAGAGCCTGATGGTTGAGGCGTAATAACTGTTCCTGAACCTGGTCGTGTGGGCCCTAAGGCTCATATGTACCTTCTTCCTGATGGCAGGAGCGAGAGGTGAGCACGGCCTGGGTGGTGGAGGTCTTTGATGATGAATGTTACTTTCCTGAGATAACACTCCATGTAGATGTACTCAGTGATGGAGAGGACTTTAACCACGATGAACTGGGCCATAACTCGGATTTTCCATTCAAAGGTATTGGTGTTTCCATAGCAGGCCATGATGCAACTTGTCAATATGCTCTCCACCACACACCTATAGAAGTTTGTAAAGGTTTTAGATAATATGCTGCATTTTAGCAAATTTCTAAGGAAATAGAGGTGCTGCTTTTCCTTCCTTGTAATGGCACTGTTGTAATAGGCGCAGGACAGATTCTCTGAAATAATAACACAAAGGAATTTAAGTTGCTGACCTCTCTACCTCTGATCCCCTGATGAGGACTGGCTCATGGAGATCTGATTTCCCTCTCTTGAAGTCAATAATCAGCTCCTTGGTCTTGCTGACATTGAGTGAGAGATTGTTGTTGTGGCACCATCAACCAGATTTTTAATCTCCGTCCTATATGCTTATACATCTGCACCTTTGATTCTGCCAACAGTGGTATTGTCAGCAAATTTAATTATGGAATTGGAGCTGTGCTTACCACACAGTCATAAGTATAAAGCAAATTGTGCAGGGGGCTAAACACACAGTCTTGAGTTGCACCTGTGCTGATGGTGATTATGGAGGAGATATTGTTGCCACGCTGAATTGACTGGGATTTGCAAGTGAGTAAATCGAGGATCCAACTGCACAAAGAAGTCTTGAAGATTATTGATTAGTTTTGAGGGGATGATAGTACTGAATGCTGAGTTGTAGTTAATGAAGAGCATACTAATCTATGCATCTTTGCTGTCATCAAGGGCTCCCATCACCCATGTCATCTTCTCATCAAGGAGGTGGTACAGGAGCCTGAGGACACACACTCAACATGTCAGGAACAGCTCTTCCTCTCCACCATCAGATTTCTGAATGGACAATGAACCCATGAACACCGCCATAGCATTTTCCCTCTCTTCTTGCACTACTTACTTAATATAATTTTCTTTATGTATATATATTTCTTATTGTAATTTATAGTTTTTATTCTTATGTACTTCAATGTACTGCTGCTGCAAAACAACAAGTTTCACAACATGTGCCAATGATATTAAAATTGATTCTGATTCTGATTAGTAATTAATTGTAACTGGGTCTAAATTTAATGGAGACACATTTTACATTGTAATTAACTCCTTTGAAATTAAAACACAACATTTTCAAATTATTTCAGGCTATAATTTTTATTAATATTGTGCACAGGATAAAACAAAATTGTGGGGTAATGGAGGCTTTTGACCACTGAATAAAATATGATCAGTTGGTCACAGCTTCTATTCAACATGGAGACAAAGGCACTTAACGACTTGTACCACAGTCTCCGTTCTCTGACCTCTTCACTTCTTTCTAAGTGAAATATGGTGAAAGAGGTATTTTGATTGTGAGACCAACCAACCATTGATATCTTTCAGACAGCAAACAAAATTATTGGCCGTAAACAATGGTGCACTCATAAAAATATGTTTGAGCTAAGTACTGAATGTATTGCCTCCACAATGCCTATATTGTACATCTGCCATCTCAGACTGCTGTTTTTCATTTTAGCTAAGCTCAGTTTAGAATCCTAGCGAGATATTTTGGGTCATGGTGTAATGTGGTAGTGCATGGAAACGCAGACTACACCTACCTATGATATATTTAACCCTTTGTCATGCAGGTTAATACTGTAATCCCTTCTCACAATTGCAGAATTGTGCAAACAGGGATTGCAGGGTTGAGAAATGAATATATGTATTGCACAAATTTCTTCGTCTTTTTAGCCAGAACCACTGTTTTGATGAGCTATCATCAGCATAAAATGTAATTCTGTTGCTTCTCCTTGATATATTGAGTATTTTCAGCAATTTATGTTTTAGTTTCAGATTTCCAATGTCTACATTCATTTTGCTTTTGATAAGATGGTGTGGAAGTAGTTTCAATTAAAGTTTAGGTGACAAAGGGGTGATAGAATGATCCCTGAACTCCGGGATAGTGTGAAAGGATCACAGGCAATTCATAAAGAACAGCTGGTACCAGCTGCTCATTTTCTTTATAATTTAATCCAGTTGGGTTTATGAGCCCTGCAAGTTTGTTTGTGAACAAGAAGTAAAAGATGCCTCATACTTTGTTGCCAATTAGTCCCTATAATTGTTGCTCAGTTTCCTGGAGTTTGCCTGGCACTTGTGTCACTTAATATTTCATGACTATTCTAGGTGGGTCCTGAATGAAGTGCCGGATTCTTATGACTATACATGAATTAGTTAATGATGCTTTCAGGCAGTTGCCCTTGAGATTCAAGGTTGTGACAGTTGTACTTGGGGATTATGAGACCTAAACCGCAAACTGTAGGCCTATTTACCTTGGTGAAAAGTTGGCAAAGGAATGCATAAAATTAAATGAACTGGTGGAAGGATAACCAGACCTAGACATACTGAATTCTCCTCAGGGCAGTATATAACTGAAGAAAGGGGCCTCTGTCCATGTGTTAAAATGAAGTGAAGATTTCCGTCTCCACACCCCTTCTAGCCATTTTTTTCTCAGTCTCTGTTTCATCCTTCCATCAGTTCACTTAAATGTTTGCATTCCCCCTTACAGTCTCTTTACCAACATAAATAGGCTCATTTGGAGAGGGCACGATGTCAGGTAGATGTTCACTCAAAGACGACAGCAAATACTTTGAGGCCATTTCAGGAATATTTTGTACTTTTGCTGGAATTTTGACTTTGATATTTGCAGCAGCAAGTAGTGTAGGTCATTGTGACTGGAGTTCCATGAAGTGTGAATAGGTTAAGGTCCTGTTGATTTTAACAGATAATCTTGTTTTATGGCTTCTTGCTTTCAGGCTACAGACAGGGCATTGGGTGAGACTGAAACAAGGAAGAGGGCAGGTGAGATAGGGGCATGGGATTAGAGGACCATGGCACAGGGGTGCTAAATTCAATGTTCAAGGTTCAAGGTACATTTGAGTATACAACTCTGAGATTCATCTTTTCCAGACAGCCACAGAACAAAGAAAACCATGCAAGCTGTTAAAAGAAAAACATCAACCCCACCCCCACAACACTCACAAAAACATCATGCAAACGGCAATAAGAACATCAAACACCCCCACGTGCAAAAAAGAAATAGTGAAAATGGCAACAAGAACATCACCTCCCCACCCCATGCACAAATACACAAACAAATCATGCAAACAGCAATAAGAAAAATGGATGAAAACACAGAATATAAAAACATAAAACTGAAAGAGTCCAAATGAACTACAGTCCAATCCATAAATCACAGTCCCAGAACTTTGGTATCATCCTCCAACAGCAGTGAGGGTGAGAGAGAGAGACCACTCGAACGCAGTGGCCTTCCCTCGTAGGCACTGAGTGAAAGACCATCACATATAGCCACTTCTCTGACAGCAGCAAGTGAATGCTTGCTAACACATGCTCGCCTTCTGCATTACTCAATATTTCAATCTTCCTTGACGCTTTAGTCAGCAAGACCAGCAAAAAATGGAGTCAATTATGGGCTTGCACCTCATCTCCAGGCTCTAGGCCTCTTGTTAATTTGAGCAGAAACATTCCTGCTCCTGCTCCTCCTAGACCTTCCAGAAAGGCACTTTTTTGATAGATCTGTCCTTTCTCACATTTCTTGAACTGTGGAATTTCCAGATAATTAGATATATATCTATATATGCAATGGGTAGGCCTAAAAATCAAGTATATTCTGTAAAACAGCAGCATCAGATTGCTATAGACACAGTTAAACATACCTTTAAACAACAAATAGATCAAATCAAGTCAAAGTCAAACTAAAATTTATTATCAAAGTACATAAATATATAACCTTGAGATTCATTTTCTTATAGGCATTCACAGGCAAATAAAGCAATACAATATTATTTACAAAAAAAACTATATATAAACAAAGACTGACAAGCAACCAATGTGCAAACGAAGACAACTGGTATAAAGAAATACCAAGAACGAATTGTAAAGAGTCCTTGAAAGTGACTCTGTAGGTTGTAGAATCAGTTCAGAGCTGTGGTGAGTGTAGTTACTCACACCAGTTCAGGAGCCTGGTGGTTGCAGGAAAATACTGATCCTAAACCTTGTGTTGTGGGTTTCTATACCTCCTACCTGAGGTGGTTGTAGCGAGAAGAGAGCATGGCCTGGGTGGTAGGCGTCCTCAATGCTGAATGCTGCTCCCTTATAGCAGTGCTTTACGTAAATGTGCTCAATGGTGGGAAGGACTCTGCCTGTGAATGGCCAGGTTGTATCCACCAATTTCTGTAGCCTTTTCCGACATTGGTGATTCCATACCAGGCCATGATGCAACCAGTTAGGAAAGTCTTTACTGTACAACTATAGAAGTTTCCCAGCAGACCCAGCTCTCTGGTAATGGCAATATAAGGCAAAGAATGTTTCCGGTAAGGAGTTACTCAATAATCATTTTATAACAATGGTGTTGTTATCATTGAGTCTGGCATCATCTGAGTCATATTCTCTTCTCGCTGCTGCCATCAGGAAGACGGTACAGGAGCCACAGGACTCACATAATCAGGCTCAGGAACCCTCAAACATCATGCTCTTGAACCAGAAGGATAATTTCACTCAACTTCACTTGCTTCATAACCCACAACCTATGGGCTCACTTTCAAGAACCCTTCATCGCATGTTTTCAATATTTATTGCTTATATATTTATTATTATTTATTTTTTTCTCAGCTCAGGCTGGTAAAGCCTGATGTATAGGCATGGGCAAGCACACTCATTTGTCAATTGCTAGGAACTTCCGGACTATTTTAGTGGTGATTAGTATTGTGGCTTTCTGAAGACTTACATAGCTATGACTGTGTACTGTGTAGTGCTATTGTTTAATGCTATTGTGTAGTGCCTTTGGGATGATAACAGTTGTAGATATTGGGACAATGTATACCTGCTCATGTTCCAAAGTCTTTCAATTTCCTCTTTTAACTCAGCATATTTCTGGTGTTTTTCACTTACTGATTTCTGTAAGTTATGAGTGTTTGGAAAGGCTGTATCTATTAAATAAGTTGTCCTTGTTTGTTTATCTTGTATTATATCCAGATGGTTATTACGTATTGTCCTATCTGTGTTAACAGATTGGTCAATAGACAATAGGTGCAGGAGTAGGCCATTCGGCCCCTCGAGCCAGCACCGCCATTCACTGTGATCATGGCTGATCATCCACAATCAGTATCCAGTTCCTGCCTTATCCCCATAACCTTTGATTCCATTATCTTTAAGAGCTCAATCCATCTCTTTCTTGAAAGCAACCAGAGACTTGGCCTCCACAGCCTTCTGGGGCAGAGCATTCCATATATCCACTACTCTCTGGGTGAAAAAGTTTTTCCTCAACTCCGTTCTAAATGGCCTACCCCTAATTCTTAAACTGTGGCCTCTGATTCTGGACTCACCCATCAGTGGGAACATGCTTCCTGCCTCCAGTGTGTCCAATCCCTTAATAATCTTATATGTTTCAATAAGATCCTCTCAGCCTTCTAAATTCCAGAGTATACAAGCCCAGTTGCTCCAATCTTTCAACATATGACAGTCCCACCATCCCGGGAATTAACCTTGTGAACCTACGTGGCACTCCCTCAATAGCAGAATGTCCTTCCTCAAATTCGGAGACCAAAACTGCACACAGTACTCCAGGTGTGGTCTCACCAGGGCCCTGTACAACTGCAGAAGGACCTCTTTGCTCTTATACTCAATTCCCCTTGTTATGAAGGCCAGCATGCCATTAGCTTTCTTCACTGCCTGCTGTACTTGCATGCTTGCTTTCAGTGACTGACGTACAAGAACACCTAGATCTTGTTGTACTTCCCCTTTTCCTAACTTGACTCTATTTAGATAATAATCTGCCTTCCTGTTCTTACCACCAAAGTGGATAACCTCACATTTATCCACAGTAAACTGCATCTGCCCACTCACCCAGCCTATCCAAGTCACTCTGCATTCTCATAACATCCTCCTCACATTTCACACTGCCACCCAGCTTTGTGTCATCTGCAAATTTGCTAATGTTGCTTTTAATGTTACTTTTAGTCATAATGTAATTTGTGGTACTCTGACTTTAAAACTGGATCAGGCTTGCATTTATAGTAAAGGGTGACTTCTTTTATGAGTTTGCACTTTAAAACATAATTTTGGTGAATGATATTTACCTCTTGATTGTACCTGCGTAAGTAATCAGATTGAGTTAAACAACTAAAAGATCCTGTAATGTGTTGGATTTTTCCTGTTTTTTCTTGGCATTTTCTACATTTATCATCTTGAAACTGTTGGTCTTTTATTAAGTATTGTTGTTCATTTTTTGTGTTAACTACCTGGTCCTGTATTGCCACAAGGAACCTTTCTGTTTCTGGGAAGAGATCCAACTCCAACTCTGAGCCAGGCTTTCAACGCTTCCTTGTCGACATCCAGTATTATTACTATTATTAACTTCTTTTTCTTTCTTTTTGGACTTGCACAGTTTGTTGTCTTTTGCACATTAGCTGTTTGTCCATCCTGTTGGGTGCGGTTTTCGTTGGTTCTATTGTGTTTCTTGTATTTACTGTGATTGTCCTCAGGAAAATAAATCTCAGGATTGTATATGGTGACATATACAGTATGTACTTTGATAATAAATTTACTTCGAACTTTCAACTTTTGAGTCCCCCACGATCTCACAATGTGACCAGAATTTTAGCTGAAGTGGACATTCCAGTACCATAGTTAGATCAATGGGTGGTAAAAGAAAGTTCCCTTCTTGGTGCTTCAAAGCAACCGCTCTGATTAAGTCCACAAGAAAGTGCAGAGACGTGAAAGCAGCTCAGTCTATTACAAAAACTGTCCTTCTTTCTATTGACTGTCTAAACTTTCTGCTGCCTTGGGGAAGCAGCCAACATAACTATTCCCTTTTCTCCTTCCTCCCCCTCCCCCCATCACAAAGAACATACCACCACACTGAAGGACAGCTTCTATCCCACTGTTATCAGAATTAGGAATGGATTACTCAGATGCTAAAATTTGATCTCTTGATCTCCCAGTCTACCTCATTCTGGCCCCTGCACTTTATAATACTTCCTGTAACTGTAACACTATATTCTTTATTCTGAAACAACAGGAATTCTGCAGATGCTGGAAATTCAAGCAACACACATCAAAGGGTCTCGGCCTGAAACGTCGACTGCGCCTCTTCCTATAGATGCTGCTTGGCCTGCTGCGTTCACCAGCAACTTTGATGTGTGTTGATTCTTTATTCTGCTTTTCTTTTTACCACCTCATTGTACTCATTAATGGAATGATTTGTCTAAATGGTACACAAATGAAAGCGTTTCACTGTATCACATTGTCCTCTTGGTACACATGAAATAATGAGCCGATTCCAATGCTAATTTTAAGGCCTGGCTCATCTCCTGACCTGCCACCTTTCTGGAGAGTGTACCTCGTGTAAGACCCGGGAAGCTGAATATCATCCAGGACAAAGCAGCCCTCCTAATTCACCGGTTCACTATGTGCAATGCATCTCATCGACTAGAATTCATCAAGGTTTCTCTGATTCCTGGATCTCTATCAGTAAGAAGGGCAAGATGGACAAAGCAATATCACAAATTTCAAGTTCTCATCCAAGTGTCTCACAATTGAGAAAAATGTTACCATGCCTTCTTCTCTTGCTAAATATCCTGTTATTGTCCAACTAACAGTTGTATATGAATGCCTTTGGTTTACAAATTCAACTAACAGTTGTATATGAATGCCTTTTGTATACAAGTTCAACTAACAATTGTATATGAATGCCTTTGGTATACAAGTTCAACTAACAATTGTATATGAATGCCTTTGGTATACACATTCAAGCATTTCAAGTCACCACCACCTTCTCGAAGAAGACTGAGGATTAATAATGAATACTGACTTTGCCAACGATAGAGTCACTGAGTCATAGAGCAGAGAAACAGGCCCTTCAACCCATCTAGTTCATGCCAAACTGTAATTCTGCCTAGTCCCATCACCCACACCCGGAACATAGTCCTCCATACCCTCCCATCCATGTACTTATCCAAATTTCTCTTAAATGTTGAAATTAACGCTGTATCCACCACTTTCACTGGAAGCTCATTCTACACTCATACCATTCTCTGGGTGAAGAGTTTCCCCTTAAATATTTCACTTTCACCATTAACCTATGACCTCTATAGTTCTAGTCTCACCCATCCTCAGTGGAAAAAAGCTTTGCTTACATTTACCCTGTCTGTACCCCTCATAATATTGTATACAGTATGTCTATCAAATCTCTGCTCCTTCTCCTTTGCTCCAAGGAATAAAATCCACACCTACTCAACCCTACCCTGTAACTGGGGTCCTTAAGTCTTGGCAACACCATTGTAAGTTTTCTCTGTACTCTTTCAATCTTACTGGCATCTTTCCTATAGGTAGGTGACTAGGATTGCACACATTACTCCGAATTAGGCCTCATCAACATTTTATACAATTTCAACATAACATTCCAACTCCTGTACTCAATTCTTTAATTTATGAAGGCCCATATGCCAAAAGCTCTCTTTATGACTCTATTTACCTGTACCTCCTAGGTCCTATGAATGATCTGAAAAAAATCCGTATGTTCTATAAATACACTGATCTAATCTCTCAGAAATCACAATGTTGCAAGATTTGATATCACAATTTGTAATGGTTCTTCATCTATTTTGTTCAAACAAACCAGCATTTGTGGTTAGATCAAATAATAATTTTAAATGTAAGCGGCAATGAAGCATCAGTTGAAGAACATCTCTGCAACATACTCTTCCTCAGTGTCACCTGTTTTCAATTTAAATTGCAATAATATTCACATACTGTACATGATGCTATCACAGTTGGTGCAGTTTGTTTACAGGAAGTGTTCATAACCCCATTAAGAAGCAGACTGGAAGTTTATGATGTAAATGTCTGAACCACCAGTGGCAAGGGACGAAGCAAGACCAAGCAAAAACATTTGAAATGATCATGTCGCTAAAGCATGGCAGGCATACAGAAATAATGTACAATTTGATGCAACTTAGCACTCTGCGTTCTTGGGCTCAGTAATTTCTTGTTATTATTTGCTTCAGTGATATCATTGACAAATACTGTAAAGACCTAATCTTACAAACATCCTGTTAACTGGTGAAGTCACTCTCACATTTCTAAAAAAGATAACTTGTATTTACATTTTGTTTTACTTTATTACATTGACCATGTGGAACTTAAAGTTCCTTAGAAACCAAAAGCTTTAGAACAAATGGCAATCATTAAATTATATTATTTAGCAAACTGGAACTCCTGATGCATTACCGTAAACTTGTATAAACATTAAAAATTGTGTCTAGTGATTAACATGTTCTTCTAATAGATGACCAAAGAATGGAAATTGTAATTTCAATAACCCAGGGAGATTCAATGGACATAAGACAGAAAATCGTCATCACTGAGTCAAACTTCTTTTGAATCCAAATCAACTGAAATTTCAAATGTAGGAATCTGAAACAAATTGAATGGCTGAGTTCTGTCCATATTTCTGTTTTTCTTCCTTTAATTCCAACTCCTTGCTGGAATCTTGGAATCAATTAATTTACTCGAAGGAAAATGGAAGACCAAAAATATTTGGACAGGAATTGCTCCACCATTTGTTACGCCATCCCATCTTATACTGGTGACTCTAGTATTTGGGTCCTAGCCTTCTTATAAGCTAAGTTACTCATCCCTTAAAAAGAAATCTAAGACTATCTTGACCTGGATTTTCCCATTAGCAGTGTGAGTCTCCTTTTCAACTCCACCTCAACTGCACAGATAGCGATAGCCTAACAGCCTTCATAGCAGTCCTTTTGGGCTACGGCATTATTTTTCAAGCAGAAATGTGTACATGCAATAGGCTGTTAAATGAATGGTTGCTTCAGTGAATCATATCTGTTAGACATTGTTGGGAAAAGGATTAATTTTCCTATTAATATGTTGGAAACTTCAGAGCTTAGATTTTACTTCCATTTGCTGCATTTAGAGTACCTAAGAAAGCCTCAAGCACTTTTTTAAACTACGTTGAATAATTGTTCTGCAGATACAAATGTCTGGTCTGTATTTTGTAATGAAAAATCTGAAAAAGTGCATGAGTCTTTTAGATAATCTCTGCTTTGTTGTTCAATGTCTGCTTGTCAATCAATAATTACCCCTTAGGGACTTCTCTTTTGTCAAGGAAATTATTCAAGTAAAATCAGGCTTTAAGGTCATAATACTCATGACAGTATAAACAAGTCAGTTTTGTTACCAAGTTTTATACCAATATCTTAGAGAATATAGTTGGTTAAAAGTTGCACCTCCTGGTCCTGTGGAAATATACGCAGTATGATATTTCATTTCCTATACAATAAGAACACAGAACTGGGGTCCTTGCTTTTAAAGAGTCATGTGCACGGTAGCATTTTTGGAAAATTAACTAGGTCCTGGTCTACCTACAACATTATTTCTTGGTTAACCTTTTCAAAATTCGATAAATTAGTAATATATTAATAAAAATGGAAATCGTTAAGGATATATTAATTTTTATGCATTATACATAATTACATCTGGTAAAACATTATATATGTTTTACCCGACGTACTTATGTATAATGTATAAAAATTCGGGAAGAACAGCATGGGTGAACAAGTCCCTGTCACACTGTGCTCATGCAGCCTAATATGGTAAGTGATATGCCATTCCAGAATGATGTATTCAAAACCTTTGGAAAGGACTTTTCAAGGGAAATAGAATCAAGTTTCTCTTTTTAGAAGATTTCTTAGGATCAATGTGGTGGAATAGTAATTAAGCGTGTTGCACGTCCCGAACAGAACGGACAAGGTATAATGTAGACACAAGAGAAGCTGTAGAGGTCAGAAATCTGGAGCAGAACATTAAGGTACTGGAAACAGGTCAAACAGCATCAATGGAGGGCTTCAGCCAAGCGGACATTTCTAGCTGAGACCTTTCCTGAAGGACTGGAAAGAAAGTGTGAGAGGAATAGCCAGTATAAACAGGTGAGGGAAGGGCTGGAGCAAGAGCCGGCCAGGTGAGGTGGGAATGATATGCAGGCAAAGGCATAAAAAAGTTCAATTGCCTCACAAGAGCAACATGGCTAAACATAGTTTTATACATTTGATGATACAAAGAGCTGCAGATTTTGGAACCTGGAGCGACAAACAGTCTGCTGGAGAAAGTCAGTGGGTTGAGTCATTGAGTCGTACAACATGGAACCTGGTCCATTGGCCCAGCTCTTCCATGCTGACCGTGGTGCCCTGCGAGCAAGTTCCATAGACTTCCTAACCCTTCTTATGTTGAGTATTATTTGTTGGCTGGGGAGGAATTGCTGATGTTTCGGGTTGAAAGCATGCATTATTTTTTTAGCTTAGACAATAGACAATAGACAATAGGTGCAGAAGTAGACCATTCGGCCCTTCGAGCCTGCACCACAATTCTGAGATCATGGCTGATCATCTACTATCAATACCCGGTTCCTGCCTTGTCCCCATAACCCTTGATTCCCCTATCCATAAGATACCTACCCAGCTCCTTCTTGAAAGCATCCAGAGAATTGGCTTCCACTGCCTCCTGAGACAGCGAGTTCCACACCTCCACAACTCTCTGGAAGAAGGAGTTCCTCCTCAACTCTGTCCTAAATGACCTACCCCTTATTCTTAAACCATGCCCTCTGGTATTGGACTCTCCCAGCATCTGGAACATATTTCCTGCCTCTACCTTGTCCAATTCCTTAATAATCTTATATGTCTCAATCAGTTCCCCCCTCAATCTCCTTAATTCCAGTATGTACAAGCCCAGTCTCTCTAACCTCTCTGCGTAAGACAGTCCGGACATCCCAGGAATTAACCTAGTGAACCTACACTGCACCTCCTCCCCAGCCAGGATGTCCTTCCTTAACCCTGGAGACCAAAACTGCACACAATTCTCCAGGTGTGGTCTCACCAGGGCCCCGTACAAATGCAAAAGGATTTCCTTGCTCTTGTACTCAATTCCCTTTGTAATAAAGGCCAACATTCCATTAGCCTTCTTCACTGCCTGCTGCACTTGCTCATTCACCTTCAGAAACTGATGAACAAGTACTCCTAGATCTCTTTGTACTTCTCCCTTATCTAACTCCACACCGTTCAGATAATAATCTGCCTTCCTGTTCTTGCTCCCAAAGTGAATTTCCTCAGACTTATTCACATTAAACGCCATCTGCCAAGTTTCTGCCCACTCACCCAGCCTATCCAAGTCACCTTGAATTCTCCTAACATCCTCATCACATGTCACACTGCCACCCAGCTTAGTATCATCAGCAAACTTGCTGATGTTATTCACAATGCCTTCCTCTAAATCATTGACGTAAATCGTAAACAGCTGTGTTCCCAATACCGAGCCCTGTGGCACCCCACTAGTCACCACCTGCCAATCCGAGAAACACCCATTCACTGCTACCCTTTGCTTTCTATCCGCCAACCAGTTTTCTATCCATGTCAATATCCTCCCCCCAATGCCATGAGCTCTGATTTTACCCACCAATCTCCTACGTGGTACCTTATCGAATGCCTTCTGAAAGTCAAGGTACACCACATCCACTAGATCTCCCGCGTCTATCTTCCTGGTTACATCCTCAAAAAACTCCAATAGATTAGTCAAGCAAGATTTGCCCTTGGTAAGTCCATGCTGGCTCGGCCCAATCCTATCACT
Source organism: Mobula hypostoma (assembly GCF_963921235.1). Lineage (NCBI taxonomy): Eukaryota > Metazoa > Chordata > Chondrichthyes > Myliobatiformes > Myliobatidae > Mobula > Mobula hypostoma. The sequence goes on along the minus strand of NC_086099.1, from coordinate 43,808,093 downwards.
GCTATCAGGATATGCCGCTATTTCATCTTTAATAATGGACTCTAGCATCTTCCCCACTACTGATGTTAGGCTAACAGGGCGATAGTTCTCTGTTTTCTCCCTCCCTCTTTTCTTAAAAAGTGGGATAACATTAGCCGTTCGCCAATCCTCAGGAACTGATCCTGAATCTAAGGAACGTTGGAAAATGATCACCAATGCATCTGCAGTTTCCAGAGCCACCTCCTTTAGTATCCTATGATGTAGACCATCTGGACCTGGGGATTTGTTAGCCTTCAGTCCCATCAGTCTACTCATCACCGTTTCCTTCCTAATGTCAATTTGTTTCAGTTCCTCTGTTACCCTATGTCCTTGGCCCATCCATACATCTGGGAGATTGCTTGTGTCTTCCCTAGTGAAGACAGATCCAAAGTACTTAGTAAATTCATCTGCCATTTCTCTGTTTCCCATAACAATTTCTCCCAATTCATTCTTCAAGGGTCCAACATTGTTCTTAACTATCCTCCTTCTCTTCACATACCTAAAAAAACTTTTGCTATCCTCCTTTATATTCCTAGCTAGCTTGCGTTCATACCTCATTTTTTCTCCCCGTATTGCCCTTTTAGTTAAGTTCTGTTGCCCCTTAAAAATTTCCCAATCATCCGTCTTCCCACCCACCTTAGCTCTGTTATACTTCTATTTTAATGCTACACTATCTCTGACTTCCTTTGTCAACCACTGTGGCCACTTTCCCCCCTTTGAATCCTTCCTTCTCTGGGGAATGAACTGATTTTGCACCTTGTGCATTATTCCCAAGAATACCTGCCATTGCTGTTCCACTGTCTTTCCTGCTAGGATATCTGACCAGTCAACTTTGGCCAGCTCCTCCCTCATGGCTCCATAGTCTCCTTTGTTCAACTGCAATACTGACACTTCTGATCTGCCCCTATTCCTCTCAACTTGTAGATAAAAACTTATCATATTATGGTCACTACCTCTTAATGGCTCCTTTACTTCAAGATCACTTATCAAATCCTGTTCATTGCACAACACTAAATCCAGAATAGCCTTATCCCTGGTCAGCTCTCGTACAAGCTGCTCCAAAAATGCATCCCGTAGGCACTCTACAAACTCCCTATCCTGGGGTCCAGTACCAACCTGATTTTCCCAGTTCACCTGCATGTTGAAATCCCCCATAACTACTGCGACAATTCCTTTGCCACATGCCATTGTTAACTCCCTATTCAACCTGCACCCAATATCCATGCTACTGTTTGGGGGCCTGTAGATAACACCTATTAGGGTCTTTTTGCCCTTACTGTTCCTCAGTTCTATCCACACTGACTCTACTGCTCCTGATTCTATGTCCCCCCCTTGCAAGGGACTGAATCTCATTCCTCACCAACAGGGCCACCCCACCCCCTCTGCCCACTTTTCTGTCCCTTCGATAGCACGTATACCCTCGTACATTCAATTCCCAGGTCTGATCCCCCTGCAGCCATGTCTCCGTTATCCCAACAACATCATAGTTACCCATTCGCACCTGAGCTTCAAGCTCATCCGCCTTATTTCTGACACTTCATGCATTCAGATATAGAATTTTTAACCCATTTCTCCTCTCTCTGTTTAAATCGCTGCCTATTGTGCATAACCCAGCTCCCCGAACTCTCACCAGGCTATACGCCCCTTGAATTTTGTTGTCCTTCTTAAATTTACTTACTCTTTCTGCACATTTAACTCCATGCTCCGTCAGACCATCCCTCTGCACATGTATCCTCCTTATTACTCGTTCCGCCTCACCTTTCTCTACTTCACACTTAATATTCCGGAACCGTGTAGTCCCCACCTGTCCTTTATACTTCATCTCGCTATCCTCTCTCACATTCTGGATCCCTGTCCCCTACAAATTTAGCTTAAACCCCCCCAAGCAGCACTAGCAAACTTTCCTGCAAGAATGTTAGTACCCCTCCAGTTCAGGTGTAAACTGTCCCGTCGGAACAGATCCCACCTTCCCTGGAACAAAGCCCAATTATCTAAAAACCTGAAGCCCTCCCTCCTGCACCATCCTCTCAGCCACGTATTGATCTGTATAATCCTTCTGTTCCTCGCCTCACTCGCACGTAGCACAGGTAGCAATCCTGAGATTGTTACCCTGGAGGTCCTGCCCTTCAACTTCGCACCTAACTCCCTGATCTCACTACGTGGGACCCCCTCACTCTTCCTACCCACGTCGTTGGTCCCTACATGGACCACAACATCTAGATTCTTGCCCTCCCTCTCGAGAATAACCTGCACCCGATCTGAGATGTCCTGGACCCCGGCACCAGGGAGGCAACATACCGTCCGAGACTCCCGTTCTCCCCCAGAAAATCTCCTATCTGCCCCCCTGACTATAGAATCCCCTATCACTACCGCTGTCCTCTCTTCCCTCCTCCCCTTCTGAGTCAAGAGTCCAACCTCAGTGCCAGAGACAGGACCACTGCAATTTGTTCCTGGTAGATCATCCCCACCAACAGTATCGAAAACGGTACACTTATTGTTGATGGGCATGGCCACAGGGGTGCTCTGCTCTCTCTGCCTGCTCCCCCTCCATCTCCTGACAGTCACCCAGTTGCCTACCTCCCGTCTTTTCGGTGTGACTACCTCCCGATAACTCTTATCTATCTCTGTCTCTGCCTCCCGAATGATCCGTAGTTCATCCAGCTCCAGCTCCAATTCCCTAACTCACTCTGTTAGGAGCTGCAGCTGAATGCACCTTCCGTAGGTGTGGTGCTTCTACACTTCTTTCTCAGTGACATATTACAAAACAACTTTCAATTCTTCCCATGCTGTCAACTATTGTCCCTTTCAGCTACGGCCTGAAGGGCATTCTACACACCTCGTTCTCATTCCATTCAATGGCGTGTAGCTTCATTCTCCTCTCATATATTTGCACAATCATCGACTCCTCCCAGTATTATTTCCTAATCACATCTCAAAGGCAATTTGCATTATGTAGAAACAGCAAATTTGCCCTAGTAGTCTAAGCAAATAGTAAATCAGATGATCAAACCTTTGGTCAGAGAGAAGTTTCAGTGAGAGAGATGGGGGGGTTTCCAGAGCTTAGACCCTTGTGAAATAAAGGTGCCATTGCTATAGGTAGATCAATTAAAATGAGGAAAGTTCAGAGGCTAGGAATGGAGGAGTGGGATATCTAAGAGGGAGGAAGTGGTATAATTGGGGTAAACAAGACTTTATATCCGCAGGCATATGAACTTGAATTTATAGAGGGTGGATGGCAGGAAGATTAGTCAAAATCAAAGCAATGGTTAATTCATAAGCAATGAAGGTGGTAAGGTTTGAGCAGCAGAATAGCTGAGGCAAGGGCAGAGTTAAACAATACTAAGTAGGTGGAAATTTATACCAGAAAGGATACTGTATATTGTCAGAATCTTAGGTTCAAGTATAACAGCAGGGACATAGGCAGCTTGGTATAGCCAAAGTTAGTTCTCAGTAAAAGAGATTGTATAAGCTTCCCCTTACATTCAGAAACTTATTATTCTCATCTTACTTTCACTCCATCTCTCAACAAAGTATCTTACGAACAAATTCCACTTAACTTTTATTAACACCTCTCATTTATTCTGACTCTCCCTTTTTTTCATGCAGAGAAAGACACCATTAGGATCAGTGGCTCCAACTGAACTATTGGCATCTTCAAAGAACAAGACAAGTGAATAAAGTCGCCAGCCTATCCTCCAATTACACAGACTTACATTCATTTCACAGATGTTGACAGAAGCTTCATGATTTTAAGTCTTATTCTCAAAATCATCATAATCAACTTCTGTATCTGTTCTATGGATTCTTGGCAGCAGAATACCCCCTGTGTGGAAAGACACTTCAGTAGAGCACAGTCCAGCTGAGGATGCATCATTGTGAGCTCCACTTCTTCCAGGCCTTGGACCATGAATTAGAAACTTGTGTAGGGACATCCAGCACCAGCGAGCTATGTTCTGTCTAAGCTGTGCGCATGTGTGCGTGCACACACATTTTTCAACCAGCGCACAAAGGAAATTAATGTGTGCACAAAAGGTTAGTTACATAAAATAATGTAGTAATTAATAATTATACTTATTGAAGATAATCTTTTAGCTAAATGTTTCTGTTAACTAGTTAGTTGGTTTTTCAAATACCATAATGCACGTCACTAATTTACGTCACGTCACCTTTCCTGTTCCGGTTTGTACAGCTGCATCACGGCGGCAGCCATCTTTGGCCAGCAGTGTTCATGTCGTAAAGTTTACAAAGATCAGTTTCAAATCCTGTAGATAGCTTACTAAGTTTTTATTGGAAAAAATATTGATTCACTATGTCGAATTCAGAAGAAGTGAAGGGCGTGAAGCGTAAAAGAACTGCAAATTTGTTTAAAGTTGAATGGCTTAACAAAATGGTAGAAACTGCTACAATGAAAGCTCATGAGGTCATGAATGTTAAGCTACGAGAAATATGTATGTATGATTCGGAAACTGGAGTTATCTGTTTGTATTGTCGTGATGTGAAAGTTGCTGGCGAATTTGCTAGTGGAAAGAAGTGGGATGATATTTGGAAACTTGACTTTTTGAAGCGTCATTTGGCAAGTAAATCGCATTTGGACAGTGTACAAAAGCTCAGGCAACAGAACCCGTCATTACCCGTTACAGGAATGCTTCTCATGTTACGGTTGAGTGCAGATGAGCAAGAGTGAAAACGATCAAACCCAGAGGTACAAGAATGGTCAGCTTTTGATTTCTCCACAACTGCAGATTGTGACTTCACATTTGGCGATGAACAAGTTAATGCGTTATATCTAAAATATCATGATTTTCTAGCTGAAAATACTGTAATAGTTAGACAGTTTAATGATTTCAAATTTTCCATGCAAGAAAAAATTAAATCCAAACTGATTTCAAACTTTGCTCAAATGGTGGCATTTGTACTTCAAAATGAACAGTTTTGCAACCTTGCACAGTTGATGGACATTGGGGGAACCTAGACTGTGTCTAATGCAGACTGTGAGCAAGGTTTCAGCCTAATGAATCAACTCAAAAACAAGCTGAGAAACCGTTTAGGTGAATGTCATTTGGATACGTTAATGAGAATCAAAAGCTATCAATTGGATGGAAGTTCCATTAGTCAAGTTAAAGTTTACAAAGAATGGGTAAATGCCAAAGACAGGAGAGACAAAAAATAACTGAGTGACTTAAATATGTATGTTATTTTGCTGTTATTCTGTGCAGTTATATGTCAAATGTTTTGTAAACCTACATAAACTGTGCCATGTGTGCATTCAGTGTTACAGGAAAAAAAAATTGTACCACATAAGATTTTTGCACACACTGACTACTAAAAATTAGAGGGAACATTGCCAGCGAGTGAAGGTAACCATGGAAATGACAGGAAAGGAAACAATATGCTAAAACCAGCAGCATGCAGTGCAGTGTGGTGGTGCAACATTGAGTGTTAATGCCTCATAGGTCCAAGGACATAAGTGTAATACTGAACTTGGCTAATTGGTAATGATATTCAATTTATTGTTGTCAATATGCCAAAACAGACTGAAAAACTTTGTTTTGAAGGCTATCTATACAGATCTTTTTGAAAAAAAAATCAATGTATTATAAAGGGAAAAGCAGTAAAAGGATGCAGAATAGGTGTTACAAATATGGTTGCAAAGAAAGTGCAGTACAGGTAGACAATATGGTGCAAGGGCCATGGCAAAGTAGATAATGGAGTCAAGATTTTATCTTCCATGCGAGGTCTGTTTAAGAATCTTATAGCAATGGGATAGAAGCTGACTTTGAGTCTGGTGGTACATGTTTTCACGCTCTTGTATCTACTGCCCGATGGAAGGGGCAAGAAGGGCGCCAGGGATCTTTGCTGTCTGTGCTAAATGTTCAGTCTCTTTTTGACTATATAGGTCATCTTGCTGCCCTGGTTTCTGCTAACATCCTGAAGATGTTCTGATAATTGCTACTGCCTAAGTAGCCTATTTTTAATTAATGATTAATGGCAAACAAAGAAATCAGATGGAAAGAAAATAATTCCAGGAATTCAGGGGAATAAATGGAGGAAAAAGGGACTAATGTGGTTTTTGCCCTGTGAGCCAGCATTGACCCAGTAGCTGAATGGCATCTTTCTGCATTGTGATAGGAAATTTAGTTATTGATTGAAATGTACTAAACTTTCTAACTCTATGTTATACAAGTGATAAATTGGTTTATTAAGGTCACATACAGCAAAGTAGAGTGAAAAACATCATGGATTCCAACTATACAGATCAATTCATTACAATGATGCATAAAGGTAGTGCAAGGTAAACCAATAGGAGAGTTTCGAATGAACTGCTAAAGTACCAAGAAAGTGAAGCTCGTGTAGATAGTAAGATGCAAGATCACATGGAGGTGGATTGTGAGATCAAGAGTCTGTCTTATCATACTAAGGAAACACTAAATAGTCTTATAAGAGTGGGATAGAAATGTTCTTGAGCCTGGTGGTATATGATTTCAGGCTTTAGTAACTTCTGCCTGATGTGATGGCGGGTGGGGTGGGAAGAGAGAATGTCTGATGTGGATGGGATCTTTGATTATGATGGCTATCTTGAGGACATTTCAAGAGCAGAAAAAAATCTATTGAGAGGAGGTTGGTTTTCATGATGTTCTGAGTTGTGTCTGCACTCTTTGCAGTTTCTTGCTTTCATGAGCGGAGCAGTGGCCATACCAACCGGTGATGCATCTGAATAGGATGCTTTCTGTGGTACATCGATAAAATTGATGAAGGTTAAAGGGGACATTGTTAATTTCTTTATCCTCCTGAGGAAGTCGAGGCCATGGCGGTAACATGGCTAGACATGGAAAGGCTGTTAGTGATGTTCAGCTCCTAGGAGCTTGAAACTCTCAATCCTCTCAACCGCAGCATCATTGTGCATTATCCCCGTCTTGAAAGTAACCAACTCGTTTGTTTTGCTGTCATTGAGGGAAAGGTTGTTGTCATGTTGCAAGGTTCTCTTCCTCCTTCCTATACTCTGATTCATCATTACTTGAGCTACAGCCTGCTGTGGTGGTGTCATCTGCAAATGTGTGATGGAGATAGAGCAGAATCTGGCCACACAGTCGTATGTGTAGGGAGTAGAACAGAAGGCTGAGGATGCAGTCTTGTGGGCCATCAGTGTCAGGTATTGATGCCTATCCTTACCAATTCTGGTCTGATGGCATAAAATCAAAGATTCAAAGTGCATTTATAAATTCAATATTATCAAATATTATAAATCAAGGATTCAGTTGTAAAATGAGTTCCAGGTATAGAAATTTGGAGATAAGTTTCCTTGGAATTACAGTAGAGAAGACAGAGTTGTAGTCAATAAACAACAGCCTCACATCGGTGTCTTTGCTGTCCAGATGCTTCAGGGATAGGTGGGGCCAGGGAATTGGCATCAGCCGTGGACCTGTTTTGATATAGGTGAATTGCAGTAGATGAGGTTTTGAACTATTTCAGGAAGAGTTTGTTGAGGTCATGATAAAACAGAAAACAGTCTGTAAAAGTTTCTGTGTTTAATTCTGCAGCAAAATATTCAACAAAAACTGAAATCCAGGAAATGGCATTCATACAGAGTCACGAACAATTACTTCAGTACTGTAATTTGAGAGCATGCTGGATATTTTGCTGATTCTAGTCCTTGATTTGAAACACAAGTTGATAATCTCTTCCACGGCAGGGGCTTTTGCTGCTGATTAGATCATGTATTTCCTGGTCTTGTGAATTTTTGTGTATATTTCTTTCCCTTCAAAGCTCTGGAGATGTAGTTTTATCAGTTGTTCTATTTTAATTGAGGACGCTTACCCCACATATAATTTCAATGCTATCTTTTACCTTTATTAAAGCTCTTCAAATATTATACTGAAAACTTGCAATGTTTTAGACGATGTGATCACAATTCCATCTCCTTTACTATAGCATTGGAGAGGGATAGGAACAGACAAGTCAGGAAAGCGTTTAATTGGAGTAAGGGGAAATATGAGGCTATCAGGCAAGAGCTTGGAAGCATAAATTTGGAACAGATGTTCTCAGGGAAACATATGGAACAAATGTGGCAAATATTCAGGGGATAGTTGCGTGGAGTTCTGCATAGGTATGTTCCAATGAGACAGGGAAAGGATGGTAGGGTACAGGAACCGTGGTGTACAAAGGCTGTTGTAAATCTAGTCAAGAAGAAAAGAGAAGCTTATGAAAGGTTAAAAAAACTAGGTAATGATAGAGATCTAGAGGATTATAAGGCTAGCAGGAAGGAGTTTAAGAATGAAATTAGGAGAGCCAGAAGGGGCCATGAGAAGGCCTTGGTGGACAGGATTAAGGAAAAGCCCAAGGCATTGTATAAGTATGTGAAGAGCACGAGGATAAGACGTGAAGGAATAGGACCAATCAAGTGTGACAGTGGAAAAGTGTGTGTGAAACCGGAGGATATAGCAGAGGTACCTAATGAATAGTTTGCTTCAGTATTCACTATGGACAAGGATCTTGGCAATTGTAGGGATGACTTACAGTGTACTGAAAAGCTTGAGCATATAGATCTTAAGAAAGAGGATGTACTGGAGTTTTTGGAAAGCATCAAGTTGGATAAGTCACTGGGACCGGATGAGATGTCCCCCAGGCTACTGTAGGAAGTGAGGGAAGAGATTGCTGAGACTCTGGCAATGATCTTTGCATCCTCATTGGGAACGGGAAAAGTTCCGAAGGATTGGAGGGTTGCAGATGTTGTTCCCTTATTCAAGAAAGGGAGTAGAGATAGCCCACGAAATTATAGACCAGCGAGTCTTACTTCAGTGGTTGGTAAGTTGATGGAGAAGATCCTGAGAGGCAGGATTTATGAAAATTTGGAGAGGCATAATATGATTAGGAATAATCAGCATGGCTTTGTCAAAGGCAGGTCTTGCCTTATGAGCCTGAGTGAGTTTTTTGAGGATGTGACTAAACACATTGATGAAGGTAGAGCAGTGCATATAGTGTATGTGGATTTCAGCAAGGCATTTGATAAGGTACCCCATGCAAGGCATATTGAGAAAGTAAGGAGGCATGGAATCCAAGGAGACATTGTTTTGTGGATCCAGAATTGGCTTGCCCACAGAAGGCAAAGAGTGGTTTTAGAGGGGTTATATTCTGCATGGAGGTAGGTGACCAGTGGTGTGTCTCAGGGCTCTGTTCTGGGACCCCTTCTCTTCATGACTTTTATAAATGACCTGAATGAGGAAGTGGAGGGATCGGTTAGTAAATTTATTAATGACGCGAAGGTTGGGGGTGTTGTAGATAGTGTGGAGGGCTGTCAGCGGTTACAGCGGGACATTGATAGGATGTAAAACTGGGCTGAGAAGTGGCAGATGGAGTTCAACCCAGATATGTGTGAAGTGGTTCATTTTGGTAGGTCAAATATGATGGCAGAATATTGTATTAATGGTAAGACTCTCAGCAGTGTGGAGGTTCAGAGGGATCTTGGGGTCCGAGTCCATAGGGACACACAAAGCTGCTGTGCAGGTTGACTCTGTGGTTAAGAAGGCGTATGGTGTATTGGCCTTCATCAATCATGGAATTGAGTTTAGGAGTCGAAAGGTAATGTTGCAGCTATAAAGGACCCTGGTCAGACCCCACTTGGAGTACTGTGCTCAGTTCTAGTTGCCTCACTACAGGAAGGATGTGGAAACCATAGAAAGGGTGCAGAGGAGATTTACAAGGATGTTGCCTGGATTGGGGAGCATGCCTTATAAGAATAGGTTAAGTGAACTTGGCCTTTTCTGCTTGGAGAGAAGGAGGATGAGAAGTGACCTGACAGAGGTGTATAAGATGATGAGAGGCATTGATCGTGTGGACAGTTAGAGGCTTTTTCCCAGGGCTGAAATGGCTAGCACGAGAGGGCACAGTTTTAAGGTGCTGGGAAGTAGGTGCAGAAAAGATGTCAGGGTAACTTTTTTACACAGAGAGTGGTGAGTGTGTGGAATGGGCTGCTGGCGACAGTGGTGGAGGCAGATACGATTGGGTCTTTTAAGAGACTCCGGGACAGGTACATTGAGCTCAGGAAAAATAGAGGGCTATGGGTAACCCTAGGTAATTTCTAAGGTAAGGACATGGGGCTGGTGGGCCAAAGGGCTGGTATTGTGCTGTAGGTTTTCTTTGTTTCTATATTCATTTCAGCAAAAAGAATACATACATTAGTTTCATGTTGACAGAACAAATGTATCTTTTTGTGCCACAACAGGCTTATTGAAGGGGTGGGATTTTCTTCTATTCATATAATGATCTGGGTTATTTAGAGATTTCTCAACCATGGAATCTAGGGATTGTAGAAAGGTACAGCACAGAAAATTGTCCATACTCTCATGGACAAATGAGTGCAGTCAATGGCTGCCTGCTGCCACCTTGTCCTCACTGAACTCAAAGCAAGTTAAAACAATTTGTTTATGAGCAGAAGTTTGGGGTAATTTTTCTGATGCAATGGGGGAGGGGGATTTCAACAAATTGTGAGACCATGGCAATGGCCGGCTGAAGGTGCTTGGATATTGTCTGTAGCCAGGATCTGATGAATCAACGTCCGTGGAGAGAGCTGTCCTGGTATAAAAGCTTGCTTAAAGTCTTTCCATAGAATGTCATGTATTTCACTGATGACTGCTGTGGAAAATCTGAGCCTGTGAATGCAGTGGTCATCAGACACCTTCGGATAGGATGTGGTGTGACTGACGACTCTCTGGAAATTGATGCCTCACTGGTCAGTATGGCTTTGCCTGTTGAGGACCAAGATATAACCTGAGTGTCCAGCTGTTATTGTAATCATCCCTCAGTAATGGAGTGCCCCTGTTGAATGAGAATCTCAGCAGAAAAAACCTTTAGTTTAAGCACACTGTTGAAGCTGAATGAGTAGCCTGAAGTGAGCTGTCCCAATCTCAGCAAAGTGCCCTGCTAAACTGTGAAGAAGGCAACAACTAAGAGCAAAGTGCTTCTCTTTCCAATGAGTTTCTTTGTTCCATGACTTCAGTAGTTTGGAGCTCTGAGCTCCAGTTTAGGTCAGCATGGGTGGAAATGGGTGTTGCATGATTGGTAGGGTAATTCAGTTCTGACACTAAGACAGCATCAAACTTGTGGAAGTGGAAATGCACAATCCAATTGCACAGCAGGCATAATTTCCCCCAGAAAAAAATAGTGAGTGTGATATCATTTGTGAAAAATCAAAACTGCTTTGTGATTAAAAAAAAGTGCAATGTGATCCAAATTTTAGGCCTGCTTATTTTTGCAATAAGTTCAATCAATGATCCAGTGTGCTGTCAGGTAAATTGTACGTTTATATTTTAACTAGCTCTTAGTTATATTCTGCTTTACTTGTAAAACATCTTCAGAGAAACAAAACGTTTTGAAGTGGAAAATGTTGAAAACTTCTGAGGGAAACACATTTAAAATAATTTTTTTTAAATAATCATTATCTACTCCCTGCAATGCAGTCATTCCCCAAATCACCAAAAATAAAGAAAAGAAGGAGTTAAAAAAATAAATCAGGATATAAGAGATTAACTCACCAAATAGGTCTCAAATTTTAAATCTGATGCAAATAAAATCAACAGGCTTATCATTAAAGGTCTGTAAAACATGATGGTAGTATCACAACATGAATGATTTGATTGTATTTTAAGAACTGCTATTATTTAAATTTTTGTATTTGTTAGTGAAAATAAATCTGTTATAAACCTACTTGAACAAAACACCAGAATAGTTGAATGTTAAAAGACCTTCCATACTGTTTCATAAAATAATGCTTTTTGATCTTTGTAAAACAAAACTTTATTCTCAAGTGGCTAGGAAATAAACAATAGCATACTTTAAGGACAAGGAACCAAGTGATATATTCAACTCTTTTCAATGACAATATCTTCATATTTAATCTGAGCTATTTTACTGATAAATAGGGTTTAACTTTTTAAACTCAGAAATCCAAAGTGATCTTGTACTTTCATTGTCCATTAATCATTCAAGGCTTAGGTTACCTTGCTTAAACTCCTTTCTAACTAAATTTCTTATAGTTTGCCCTACTAGTGCATTTGAAAGAGAAGATAATTCTACATATTAAGTTTAGGATTTCTTTTCATAACTGAAGAAAATGAGTTTCTAATCAAAACAAAGCATTTGAAAAATCTTCCTCCCAAGGAAAAAAAGCACAATTATGCAGTATGTCTGCATAGGTAACCAAATGTGTTGTGAAATGACTATGTAAACACCAATGCATGGTGTCATTTTCTAAAGTTGTTTGTCAAAATTTCGATTGGAAGCAGTCTCCATGTTGTAAGTCAACCAAAACAGAGCAACAATTCAGTTATCCCATTGTGTGTTGACGGTTAATTTTTCTCTATTTATATATGCCAATTTCCTTCCTTTGGTTCCATTCCATTTATTTTCACTGGGTCACGCCTATCTATTGCATGGTAATGCAAGGCAGCCAGAAGTCCTTCCCAAGAAGAATAAAAATCCTTCATTGAAAACTGAAAAAAGTAACAACTATTCTTTGAATTTTATCCTCAAAATATAAAAGAGGAAGTATTTTGATTTATCTTTAGCTATAATCATGAATATAACATTACTATGCTCAAAGGACTATCAATTCTCATAGGAGTGATTATTTAAGCTCTGAATGTTTTCAACATGAGTCTGTAATATTTAAAATTGTGAAATATTAAATGTTAATTTTTAGTAGTTTATCATGAATGCATTCAGATTCAGTTTATTTTGAAAAATTGACTAATATTTTTTTAAAAGAAGTTCTTACAAAGTGCAAAGTAATAAGATTTAGCTTCTTCTTCTATGTGTTTTCTGGAGTTCATATGACTTATTCATCCTCAGGAAGACCACTCGGAAAGGCAATTTTGGTTGCCAGCTCTGCCTGAAGAATAGATCTGAGGGAGAAGGTCTATTTCTACCTCTGTGCTCTTCAATAATAGCAGCTGAATGCAGTCAGAGCTATCAGAGTACCAGGACTGTAGTGAAAGATGCATTGGGCTCTATTGCCAGCGCCAGTCCTCAGCACATATCAGCAGACGTTCCAACTCCATCACTGCCTGCTGTCTGCTCAACAGCTTTGTTAAACATACAACAGCTGATATCATAAGGCCAAAATGTGAGGCGTGGTAGGGCATCCAGCAGTGACAGCACCACCATGACAGCGCTGCTCAGAGAAAGTAATGATTTAACCTAATTGAGAATGAAATTAAACAGTGCCGCTGCTTTGAGTTTTGTTTATAACTAGGCAAAGTTAAATGATATATGAATGGAAAAACTACACATCCTATCTTGTAGATGGATTGCAGAGTCTCAATGCACATTGCAGTGACTACAGCTTGACTGCTGGAAGGCTCATTTCTTTTGCTTCAAGACTGGGATTTTGAAGTTGTCCTATAGCCGAACACGTATTATCTGGACTTTAAAATCAGAGGTAATCTTACCAAAACATACAAAAATTTTGACATATGTAGACCTATCAGCACAATGGGTCTAAATCTCACTAGGTCTCCACTCGGGTTTGGACCATCTGATCAACAGCAATACTTACATTAGGTGACTGTTTATTGATCAAAGCTCAGCATGCTACATGATCATAGCCTTTGTACTAATCAACACACTCCAACACCTGAGACTCTGTACCTCCCGCTGCAGCCGGATCCTTCACTTCCTCATTGGGGGATCACAGTCAATGTGGATTGGAAATAATGTCACCCCTTCGCTGACTTTCAAGCCTGGTGCAGCTCAAAGATGCGTGCTCAGCCCATTGCTCTACTCTCTCTACACAAAAGGGTTCCCAACCTTTTTTGTGTCATGGACAAATACCATTAAACAAAGGCTACATGGACTCCAGGTTGGGAACTCCAGCTCTACGCCTGTGACTATTTAGCTAGGCACAGCTCAAATGCCACCTACTGTAGAAATTTGCTGATGACACAACTACTGTTGCCAGAACTTCAGATGGTGATGAGGAAGTGTAGACGAGTGAGATAGATCAGCTGGTTCAGTGGTGTCGCAACAACAACCTTGCACTCAACATCAGGAAGGCCAAGGAATTGATTGTGGACAGGAAGGGGAAGTCAAGAGAATGTGCACAAGTCCTCATCGAGGGATCAGCAGTGAAAAGAGTGAACAATTTCAAGTTCCTGAGTGTCAACATCTCTGAAGACCTATCCTGGACCCAACATACTGATGTAATTACAAAGAAAACATGACAGTGGCTATGTTTCATGAGGACTTTGAGGAGATTTGGTATGTCACCAAAGACTCCAGCAAATTTCTACAGATGTGCCACGGAGAGCTTTCAAACTGATTGCATCGCTGTCTGGTATGAAGGGGCCACTGCACAAGATTGGAAAGAGCTGCGGAAAGTTGTAAACTTAACCAGCTCTATCATGGAGACCAACCTTCCCAGCGTTGAGGACATCTTCAAAAGGCAATGCCTCCAAAAGGTGGGATCCATCAATAACCAGCCCCATCACGCAGAACGTGCCCTCTTCATATTGCTGACATCAAGAAGGAGGTGCAGGAGTATGAAGACATTTACTCAACGTTTTAGGACCGGCTTCTTCTCCTCCGCCGTCAGATTTCTAAATTGTCAATGAAACCATGTGCACTATATGGGTTATTCTTTGGAATGTAGAAGATTGAGATGAGATTTGATAGAGGTGTATAAAATTATGAGGGGTATGGATAGGGTTAGTGCAAGCTGGCTTTCTCCACTGAGCTTGGGTGGGACTACAACTAGAAGTCATGGGTTATGGTGAAAGGTGAAAAGTTTAACAGGAACATGAGGGAAAGCTTCTTCACTTAGAGTGTCGTGAAAGTATGGAACGAGCTGCCAGTGCAAGGGGTGCCTGTGAGTTCAACTTCAATGTTTAAGAGAAGTTTAGTAGGTACATGGATGGTAGGGCTATGGAGGGCTAAGGTCAGTGGGAGCAGGCTGTTTAAATAGTTTGGCATGGACTAGATGGGCCAAAGCGCCTGTTTCTGTGCTGTACTTTTCTATGGCTCTATGACTACCTCACTATTTATTTTTGCTATTTGCACAACTTGTATAAGTTCTAGTCACTGAATTATACGAAAGATGTCAATAAAATTGAGAGAGTACTGAGGAGATTTACTAGAATGTTGCCTGGGTTTCATCTCCCAAGTTACAGAGAAAGGTTGAACAAGTTGGGTCTTTATTCTTTGGAATGTAGAAGGTTGAGGGGGGGAGGGATTTGATAGAGGTATTTACAATTATGAGGGGGATAGATAGAGTTGACGTGGATAGATTTTTTCCATTGAGAGTGGGGGAGATTCAAACAAGAGGACATGAGCTGAGAGTTAAAGGACAAAAGTTTAGGGGTAACATGAGGGGGAACTTCTTTACTCAGAGAGTGGAAGCTGTGTGGAACGAGCTTCCAGCAGAAGAGGTTGAGGCAGGTTCGATGTTATCATTTAAAGTTAAATTGGATAGGTATATGGACAGGAAAGGAATGGAGGGTTATGGGCTGAGTGCAGGTCGGTGGGACTAGGTGAGTAAGAGTTTGGCACGGACTAGAAGGGCCGAGATGGCCTGTTTCCATGCTGTAATTGTTATACGGTTATATATGTCTCATTGTAATCTGTAGTTTTTAAAAAGTTATTATGTATTGTACTGTACTGCTGCTGGAACGCAACAAACTTCATGGCATATGCCAGTGATATTCAATCTGTTTCTGATTTTACAGGGCTTTGCAGTGCACATGCAGTGATAATGTTTTCCCTACTTCAGACCAAGGATCATAATCTCAACATTCAGCACAGAAATGAGGAAAAATTGCTACCAGGTGATACTTGATTTCAGTGACTATACAACACTTACTATGTTATTTTTTCTCTTCACACAGAACCGAAAGAACTTATTTTGTAAGTGTTCTGCAACTTAAGTGAGCTAGTGGGTGCAGTGGTGATGGAAACGAATCACACTGACACAATAAGATACAATTATACCACTTGGTTCCTCAGGCCTGACTCTCTATTCAGTATGAACGTTGTCGATCTGTCCCAGGCCTCATCTCCTTGTCTGTACTGGTTCACCATAACCCTAAATTTCCCAGTCTTTGAAAATGTACCTACTTCTACTTTAAATGTCTCTATCTGATACATATAGATATATATTCCATAACCACCTAGTGGCAAAACTTCCAGAGATTTACCATGTTCTTTGAGAAAAAAAAATCCTATACACCTCAGTTTTAAATTACTGCATCGTTGTATCTGAAGAACGCTGGCAGTTTTATTAAAGTGACGTCTGAATAAAATTAACACCTAATTTTTTAGCCTGATGATTGAGAGCCCATCATGAACAAGGTTGAGAAGAGCAAAGTGTCCCACAATCCAGAGTCATGCAGATTGATAGCTTAAATGGCCACTGTAAGTTATTTCTTTTGTCTATGTGGATAGTTGGTGAGAATGTGGGAGAATAAAATCGCGTTAATGAAAATGGTTACTAGGTGGCCAGTGTGGACTTGGGGAGTGGAAGGACCTTCTTCATGCTGTATGACTCCATGATTCGAGGAAGTGAGAGACGTCCCTTAACTGCTGAGGCCCAAGATGGCCCCAGGAACACAATGGACTGGAGGAGGAAGAGGAAGCGGCTGAGGTGAATGAACGTAAGGAGACGTGCTTAAAGGAAGCACACTGCCTCAGGAAGTTTAGTTACTTCATACTGCTGATCAGGGGCCAGTGAAGACATCATCAAATTCCACTGCTTGGTAAATCAGATAAAAGTTTATAAAATTTATGAGAGAGATAGATAGGGAAGACAGACAGTGTCCTTTTTCCTGGGGTTGAACTGTCAAATACTAGAGGACATGCATTTAGATGAGGGGGGGAGAGGTCAAAGGAGGTGAATAGGGCAAGAACTTCACAAGAGCATAGTGGGTGCCTGAAATGCATTGCCTAGGGTGGTGGTGGAAGCAGAGATGTTTAAAAGGTTCTTAAATAGGCACGTGAGTATGTAGAGAATGGAGGAATATGGACCGAGTGCAGGCAGAAGAGATTACTGTAATTAAGCAGCATTAGTTAGTATAATATCGCAGGCTGAGTGTCTGTTCTTGTGCTACATTGTTCTAAGTTCTATGTAACTGCTAAGTATGCTATATACCCCAGTTACTCGCCTATCAATAATTAGGCCTGTGTCCAAAAATTTATTTTCCACCACATAATTATGCACTTAAGAGACCATAAGACCATAAAACATAGGAGCAGAATTAGGCCATCTGGCCCGTTGAGTCCGCTCCGCCATTCAATCGTGGCTGATCCTTTTTTTCCCTCTTTCTCAACCCCAGTTCCTGGCCTTCCCCCTGTAACCTTTGATGCCATGTCCAGTCAAGAACCTATCACCCTGTCTTAAATACACCCAATGACCTGGCCTCCACAGCTGCATGTGGCAACAAATTCCACAAATTCACCAGCCTTTGGCTAAAGAAATTTCTCTGTACCTCTGTTTTGAAAGGGCATCCCTCTGTCTTGGGGCTGTGCCCTCTTGTCCTTGACTATCTATGTGATGGCACAGTGAACTAGAAACCAAATGTTTGGTTCTAGAGACAAGTTTAGATAAATAGATGAGCAATTTTAAATTCAAGTAATTAAATCAATCTGGAATCTGACACTGGTGACAGTCTGATAAATACAAAAATAGTCGACGTTCAAAAAACTAATCTGTTTTCCAATTCCCTTCCAAGAAGGCATCTACCATCATTATCCAGCATTTTCTCCCTTTGAAGTGGTTCCTTTGGATTAATGATAACTTCTTTCTACTCCAGTTGATGAAGTCAATGTAGATCCTGCCATAGGTAAGGCAGGAGATATATGATCAGGTGGGTGTGTCTACAATTCACACTGTGATTGATCAGTGCGAGCAAGCTCTGAAATGAGGGTGCGGAGATTGGAGCAGTTACTTGGTGACATGGGACAAGATAATACAAAGTCAGCATGGTTTCCTTCAGGGAAAATCCTGCCTGACAAACTGTTAAAATACTTTGAGGAGATTAGAAGTAGGATAGATAAAGGGGATGCAGAAGATATTGTATATTTGGATTTTCAAAAGGCCTTTGACAAGGTGCCACACATGAGGCTGCTTACCAAGTTAAGAGCCTATAGTATTGCAGGAAAGTTACTAACATGGTTAAAGCATTGGCTGATCAGTAGGGTGCAATGAGTGGGAATAAAAGGATCCTTTTCTGGTTGGCTGCCAATGATTAGTGGTGTTCCGCATGGGTCTGTGTTGGGACCACTTCTTTTTATGCTGTATATAAATGATTTAGATGATGGAATTGATAGCTTTGTTGTCAAGTTTGCAGATGATATGAAGATTGGTGGAGGGACAGGTAGTGTTGAGGAAACAGGTAGACTGCAGAAGGACTTAGACAGATTAGGAGAATAGGCAAGAAAGGTGCAAATGAAATACAATGTTGGAAAATGCATGGTCATGCACTTTGGTAGTAGAAATAACTGTGCAGGCTTTTCTAAACGGGGAGAAAATCCAGGAATCTGAGATGCAGAGGGACTTGGGAATCCCTGTGCAGAACGCCCTAAAGGTTAACTTGCAGGTTGAGTCGTTCGTGAGGAAGGCAAATGCCATGTTGGTATTCATTTCAAGAGGTCTAGAATACAAGAGCAAGGGTGTGATGCTGAGGTTTCATAAAGCGCTCAAAACTATTGTGAACAGTTTTGGGGCCTTCATCTTAGAAAATAAGTGCTGGCATTGGAGAGGGCCCAGAGGAGGTTCACAAGGATGATTCCAGATATGAAAGAGTTACCATACGAGGAATGTCTGATGGCTCTGGGTCTGTACTCGCTGGAATTCAGAAGGATGAAACCTCATTGAAACCTTTCGAATGTTGAAAAAAAGTTGAGGACAAAATTTTATTCAAATAATGTTTTCATCCCTTTTAAGCGGTGTTTATTGGACAGCATACATCTTCTCACATCTGGAGTGAGCTAGGGCTTTTGTCTTTGGAGTGACAGAGGATGAGAGGCAACTTGATTGACAGCCAGCCAGGAAAGCTTAGTAGAGAAGTTAGAGGTAGGGTTTTTACATAGAGAACGCACTTCCAGGGCTTGTGGTAGAGTCGGTCGGAATAAAGGCATTTAATAGACTCTTAGATAGCTACATGGATATAAGAAAATTGGAGGGTAATGGGCTGTGCAGAACGGAAGGGTTAGATTGATTGTGGAGTAGGTTTGTCTAGGTTGGCACAATATCATGGGACAAGGAGCTTGCACTGTGTGCTCTGCTGTTCTGTTTTCATTGCCAACAATTAAAGAAAGTTTGCTTTACAGAAATACTTGAACATTCAGCATAATCTGGGGCCAATCTGGTTTCTTAAATAACTCTGCTTCCTTTTCATCCACAAATCTTATCCTTCATCAAATCAATTATCTGAGTTCTAATTACTGCTCTATGTGATTGCTTCATACCTCACGTGGTGATCACATCTTGGCACTTTCACCAAGCCTGAACTATATAGCTTGGTATAATTTAACTGTGATGCAAATAGGCCATATAACAAGACTTGTAACAATGAGCAAACACTTACTTTGCTCTACTTACCTGCTCCTCCATTTAGAGTAATCATTCTACATCCATTGTCAAAGCAGAGAACTTGATGGAGAAAAATTGAACAGCGCAATGATACTTTCCCTCCGTAACACACAAAGCGCTGGAGAAAATCAATGGGTCAGGTGGTATCTATGGAAGGAAATGGTCAGTCAATGTTTGGGTCCATTTCCTTCCATTGATGCTGCCTGACTCACTCAGTACCTCTCGTATTTAACCAACCAGCACAACCCTAATGAGTATAGTTAAACAACACCATGACCATTTTGATCACTTTGCATTAAAATTGACGTTGTTGTTATTTTGTTCTAATTGTGCTCTTTCTTGTAAAAATTGTGTAATTTATGCTCAATTTATGCTTTTATGTGAATATTGTGTCTCTAATGTTATCTGCTTGTGATGGTGCTACAGGTAAGTTTTTCATTACACCCGTGGTCTTTCGTTGATTCTGTTATAGTTACTGAACTTATTGAGCATGCCTGCGTGTGAATGAATCTCAGGGTTGTATATGGTGACATACGTGTACAAACGTACTTTGATAATAAATTTAATTTGAACGTTGAACTACATAGAGCTGCCTTGTCAATGAATTCATATACTTTAAGCATAATAAGTTAACAGCCTACTGCTCATGTGCTTCATCATTGCTATCTTGTGCAAAGTACACTAATGGAAATAATTGGCACATTGAGCCTCATTACTTCTGACAGTAATAAATCATGAAGTTCTATTTCCAAACAAAATTAATCACTTTAACGCCAACTGTGAGACTATGCCATTGTTTCATTATCCTGGGACTCCCGCGGTGCTCTTCAGACTATTTTCAACAGACCACACAGCAGGTCAGAAACCTTGGCCTAATCCCATGCTCGGATAATTGTTTCACTATCCTCCAACACCTGCTTCTAGCTGCGCCAGTTTCCTCTCTCAAAAAGACAAACAGAAAATTGTTGGGTTGTAGATCTCAATATATCATTGTTATAATGTTTATAAAATGGGTATATTTTACATAAAAACCTACCGTCAAAGCTGCATTATATTATATACTATGGATATGAGGCAGTTATTTGATGAATAAATATCCTAGTGCAATCTCTCACCCTTGCAGTGCAAAACTACGAGTCATTTGCTGAACTTTAAAATCCTCCTCAGTGATTCTCTATTGGAGTTAAAGCAACTTATGTTGTCTGAATATATGGGCCAAACAAGGGTCATAAATTGCTGTCACCTTTTGGTGCACTATTTATACTGTGTGTGGGTTTAGGGACCGCAAGACCATTAGACCTAGGGGCAGAATTAGGCCATTCAGTCCATCGAGTCTGCTCTGCCATTGGATCATGGCTGATTTATTACCCCTCTCAACCCCATTCTCCTGCCTTCTACCATAACCTTTGATGCCCTTACTAATCAAGAGCCTATCAATCTCCGCTTTAAATATACCCATGACTAGGCCTCCACAGCTGTCTGTGGCATTGAATTCCACAGATTTAACACCCTCTGGAAGAAATTCCTTTTCATTTCTGTTCTAAAGGGACATCCTTCTATTCTGACATTGTTCCTTCTGGTCCTAGATTTCCCCACTGTAGGAAACATCTTCTCAGCAAACTCTATCTAGGCCTTTTGATATTTGATAGCTTTCAGTAAGATCACCCCTCATTCTTCTAAGCTCCAGCAAGTACATCCCCAGAGCCATTCCAATGTTCCTCGTGCATTAACCCTTTCTTTTCCAAGATCATTCTCATGAACCTCATCTGGACCCTCTCATATGTTTACCCTTTCATTCTCAGGAATATTCTCATGAACCTTCTCTGGGACCTCTCCAATGCCAGTACATCCTTTCTTAGATAAGAGGCCCAAAACTACTCAGGATATTCCATATGCGATATGACCAATGCCTTAAAAGCCTCAGTTTGTACATTAGAAGGTAAAAATTCCAGTTTCTTGTCTTGATGTGTCCAGCAGTGACCAGAAGCAAATGTTTTTGACTAATTATGGATTAATACCTACTTCTTTACTTTCTCTTTGGCAGGTAAATTGGATTCTGGAGTTGCTCTTGTAGATTGGAGGTTAACAAATGTGACCCCCAAATGCTTAAGAATAGTGTGAGAGGGAGATCAAGTAATCAATGCCTGGTTACCCTAATGCCAGTGTGGGAAAAAGGTGACTTAACATTGAAAGATTTAGGGATAGGAGTGTTTGAAAAGAATCATACATTCAGCAGAGTCAGGGTGGATTTATAAAGAGAAAAATTACATTTGACTGATCTGTTGGAGTTCTTTAAGAATGTGACTAGTGTAACAGAAAAGGGGACTTTGGAAGATTTTCTAAAGATTGGTCAACAAGGTCAGATCTCATGAAGAGGGGATAATGAACTGACATGGATTGAGAATTGGTTATTGGATAGAAAGCAAAGAATTGGTCCTTCATAGGTTAATAGGCTGTCAATAGTGGTATACCACAAAGATCAATGCTTTGGTCTCAATCTATATCAACAATTTGACTTAGCTGATAAAATGTCATTTTTTCCCAGGTTTGATGGGATTGCACGTGCAGGAGAAGAGTAAAGGTGCTTCAAGGGGTTATAGGTAAGTTGACTGAATGTGTGAGATTGTGGCAGATGGAATGCAACGTCGTAAAAACTGAGGTCATCCACTTTGGTGCACAAATCAGAAAAGCAGAGGATTTGTTTGGTGATGAGAGGCTGGGTAATTAATGCTCAAGGGGCCATAAGTCTCTGAAGGCCAAAATGCAGGTACAGCAAGTTATTGTGATAGTCTTCATTACAAAACAGTTTGATTATAGGAGTAAGCAAGTCTTTTCACAACTGAGGACCTTAAGATGTCTATGGAGTTCAGTCGTTTGTTCATTCAAAATAGAATTTGGTAGATTTCTGGATATTAAGCGAATCAAGGGATATGGGAATTATTTTGTAAAATAGTGCTGAGGTAGATGACGACACAGTTTTGATGAATAGTGGATCAGGCTTCATATGATCTATTCCTGCTGTTGTATCATGAATGACTAGAAACTCATGGATTATAAAAAAAAGTAGAAATTTATGAGAACTATGTATGCAGTTCAGTAATATCTTTTGTAATGAAGGGAGAGAATGAATGTTTGCTGCAATATTCTAAAGACTTGAAACAAATGTGGAACAATGTTACAGACCTGAAGGAACATGACAAGTTTGTGTTTTCCAACAACTCCATGTATCAGGCTAAGGAAATGGAACTGAACATCAACGTAGTGTGGATATTTAAACTTTGTGTCAATAACATGTGGAAGAAAAATTGCTTCAGCTACAGGTAATCTTTAATGAAAGCGGCAGCCATAAAAATTGGAATGATGTAGTCATTTTGATATTTCACCAAATTACATGAAGTGCAGAAAAAGGCCATTTGGCCCACTGAATCCATGACAACCATAAAACATACATTTCCTGTACTAAATGCTGAGTTAATTCCATTTTATTCTGTTCACATTCCCATCATCTCCCTCCAGATTCTAGCACCCGCCTACACTAGGGGCAATTTACAGTGACCAAATAACCTACCAAGCTACATATTCTGGAATGTGGGAAGGAACCAGGACACTCAGCGGAAACTCAGGTAGTCACAAGGAAAATGTGCAAAGGCCACAAAGTACCGCAAGTTAGGCTGGAACCTGGGTCACTGCGACTGTGTGGAAGAAACTTTACCAGCTGTATCACTGTGGCATCCTTGGAAAAACCACTGCCATTGTGTGTTTCATGAAATGAAAATTCATATTAGTGGAGCAATGTATTTGGGACTGAACTGAAAAGAGATTTGATATGTTCAAGCTGTGATATTGTTTTCATTTGAGAATTATAGCTGGCAGTCGTGAGTTATGTAGTGGCATGTTACAGCTGTTCTATTAATTATAATATTTCTAGTGGCAACAATACTCCACTGGTCTTACGCTTTCATCACTGAAATTGGACACCCAGCATACACAAACTTTCACTAGAAAAAAATGCACTATGGACTGTATTGATGATACTTCTGATAGCATTGCTGTCTTTGGATTTTAAATATTAACATTCCATGTTCCTGTAACATTTTACAATGCAATATATGTTCTTTCTTTCAGACATAACAAAATGAAAGATTATTACCAGAGAAGGCCAAGCTCTACTCGGTTACAAGTTCAATAGGATAAGTCAGAAACATAGGTCAATGACTTTTAGTTCTCAGAAGTGCTTTGTCGTTAAATCAAACCAACAAACTGAAAGCTTTCTCTCACAGCTATCTAGGCAGACTGATTAAGGAAAGTAACAGATGATTCTGACTTAACTCCTTATGAAGACAATCAGTTCCAAAGTAATTCTGAAGGGATCCTATGTAAGTGGCATACGTTTTCATCTTCACAGTCTGGAAGAGTGCATCTTGAGAAAAACAGAAAATTGTTCAATTTTCCTACCATTGGTTTCAATGGTATAGGTAACATCAATAGTAAAGGCTGTTGCCTCAAATCTATTACAGAAAAGAATGAATTTTGCTGTCCAAAAAGACGTGCCACCTTTCTGTTGAAATCTTCCATCCTGCAAGCCTTAATTTTTGTTCCAAACCACTCCAAATAATTATTGGCATGGTATCACTCAAAATAGTTATGTGACCCCTAGAGACCGGCAAAAAATGCTAGACTTGGCATGAATACATATATTTCAAAAATAAATTGAATAAAATATAGATGTAGTGCTCAGGGATGGAACTGAAATGGATTGTTAGGTTGGCTTCCTTGGAGGATCAGTAACTTCTGTACTTTAGACAAGTAAGGTCAGGCTCAGACTGTGCTTGAAATACTCAGCAGGTAAGGCAAAATTCATGGGAAACATTTTAGCATTTCACGTGAATGATTGGACTAAACTTACGTCAATGAAGGATTTCAGCAGTTGTGAAAGGGCTTAAATGCTTTCATCTCTTATAAAATAAAATTAAGCGACATAGGCAACAACAAGGCTTCGTTCCAGATTACCTCAATGCCTTCAATGCTCACTTTGACAGACAAAACATGGAGGAACCATCACAAACTCTCTGAGGCTGATGTTCGAGTATCCTTCAGGAGTGTGAACCCACGAAAAGCATCCAGCCCAGATGGGGTACCTGGCTAAGTACTAAAGACCTGTGCTGATCAACCGGCTAGAATGTTCACTAAGATCTTTAACCTCTTGTTTCGGCAGTCTGAGGTACCCTCCTGTTTGTTTCCGTCTGAGGTACCCCCCTGTTTGTTTCGGTCTGAGGTACCCTCCTGTTTGTTTCAGTCTGAGGTACCCTCCTGTTCAAGCTGGCTTCACTTGTATCGGTGCCTAAAAAGGACATAGTAACCTGCCTCAAAAACTATTGTCCAGTAGCACTTAGATCTGCAGTGATGAAGTGTTTTGAGAGGATGGAGATGAAACTTATCAAATCCCTGCCTGAGAAGCAGTTTGGATCTGCTCCAAATTGACTACTGGAGCAACAGATCCACAGCAGATGCTATCTCACTGGCTCTTCACTCAACCCTGGAACATCTGGACAGCAAAGATGCATACATCAGGATGCTCTTTATCAACTACAACTTGGCATTCAATACTATCATCCTCTCAAAGCTAATCAATAAGCTTCAAGACCTTGGCCTCAATACGTCCTTGTGAAATTGGATCGTCGATTTCCTCACTTGCAGACCCCAGTAAACTTGGATTGGCAACAACATCTCCTCCACAATCTCCACCAGCATATGCGCACCACAGGGCTGTGTGCTTAGCCCCCTGCTCTATGCAGTTTACACTTGTGTCTGTGTGGCTAAGCACAGCTCCAATGCCACTTTCACGTTTGCCGATGACACCACTGCTTTAGGCCGAACCAAAGGTGGTGATGAATCAACATATTGGAGGGAGATTGAAAGTCCAACTGAGTGGTGCAACAACAACAACCTCCTAGTCACTGACAGCAAGGCCAAGGAGCAGATTATTGAGTTCAGGAGGAGGAAACAAGAGGTCCATGAGCCAGTCCTCATCAGAGGATCAGAGGTGAGAGGGTCAATTCCTTGGTGTTACCATTTCGAAGGGCGTGTCCTGGGCCCACCCAGCATGTAAGTGCAATTACAAAGAAAGCATGGCAGTGTCCCTATGGTGTCAAACAATGCATTTTTATAAATAAAATTAGCTTTTCCATTTTGGACTTTACACATTAGGATAGTGGTACTATATTTTGCTAAGATACAGCCCCCTTCAGATACTAGTTGTCTTGTAAATGAATAACTTCATAAATTAATGCCAAATACTACTTACTTTGAAACATGTAAGGTAAAAGGATCAAAGCAAGCAGTTCAAAGGAATCTGACCAGTCAAAGATAAGCAGTTTGTTTACCCAGTGTTCATGACTGGCACAGGTTGAAATGATGTTTCTGTTTGCTTCCCAGCAAGCTCATCATTTTCAAACAAAGAAAGAGCCTTAGGCAAAGATGAATTGAGCAGGATTTTGGAAGTTGAAAGTTTGAGAGTCATCTCAAGGGAACTCTTGAGCTCAAGAACTAGGAGTTCAAAACATTGGATCTCAGTGTTATGATGAAGGCCATCGAAGGCCCTCAAGGCATTAGAGTTGTAGGTCTTGTAGGGCTGTGGAGGTTACAGAAGTACTTCCATTGTGAGACATCACGGAATTTGAAACCAAGTTGTGAGAGCTTTAAAGCTGGGATATTCAAACATTGGAGGGAATTGTAAGTCAGTTAATATAAAGGAAGAGAAGTGGGTACAAGTACGAGCCTGAGCAGCAGAGTTAAAGGACAGAAGGTCTGCCAGAAGAACATCCACATAGTTAAGGCTGGAAGTAGCAAAATCATGGATGAGA
Source organism: Mobula hypostoma (assembly GCF_963921235.1). Lineage (NCBI taxonomy): Eukaryota > Metazoa > Chordata > Chondrichthyes > Myliobatiformes > Myliobatidae > Mobula > Mobula hypostoma. Next base: position 43,781,639 of record NC_086099.1, on the reverse strand, counting down.
ACTCCAGCAACAGTTTAGGCAGAGGTGGAGGCGGAGATCAGAGATGCTACAGAGGCAATAGAGTCTGCAATGGAGCCTTTCAGCTTCCACACCATTAGAGTTAGGAATCCCCTAAGATCTATCTCTGGCCACCTTCTATTTCCCAGCTATGTGCTGCTTTCAGCGATATCTAGAAACATGATCACAGTTTCTGAGGCACCTCTATCTCCAGCTCAAGTTTTAACCACTCCATTCACTGAACTATCTGGCTGCTTGTCTTGGTCAGCAGAAATGTCCTCCAACAAAACAGTGGGAACATGGAGATAATTTTCCAAGCCATAGACTCAGTTCCCCTGGCAAATATTAGTGGCACAGACACTACTTTTGCATGCTTGGAGTTGTACTTGACCTTGGGATTAGTGTCCAGACACATGTCTACACAGGTACATCTTCTACATTTGCCTTTATTTTTAGCTTTGTATCACAGTCCTAGCTCCATTGTAGTGTTGCATTTTTAAATAATTTGGTGTTGTAAATATCTAGATTGCAAATAAGATATGACATAACAAAATTCATTACATTAGTAGAGTTTACTGACTTCCCCTGTGCCTTAATCGGTTAAGGCAGCCAGGATGAGTTGCAATGCTGGTTTGTATTAGCTGGGTGGAGGAGAGGGTAGACAAAACAAAACGTCTGTATATCTACACTTACACTTGAGCATGCAGTTTTATTAAAAGTTCAGATATCAATTACATTTATAATGTTAGCAAAAAAATCAATACAGCAGGTGATGGAACAGCTTTGAAATGACAGGTTTTATTTAGGTTTTTTTGTGCTTAGACATTAGCGTGGAAAATTAAAGCGTGTGGTATTGGTCACCTCTCATCAGGCCACCTCTCATCTCCCGTCGCTCCGAGGGAAAAATAGCCATGATTCCCTTTGCTTCTTTGGGGCACTATGCTGCTTAACTGCGACAGGAGACTGTTGCTGAACAGTTTCTAACCAGCATCAGTCATGTGCTCTTGCGTGACAGTTAGACACTACACCATGCTTAGAGGGAACAAGTTTTAAATAGCATCAGTTGTGTGTGCTTGTGTTCCAAAAGCAGTGATTTTAGTCACTGATGGTTGGCAAGAAATAAGCCGTAAGTCAATTCGGATCAGTTTTCCTCACTGTGGTTTCAGGCATTCATGCTTGGAGATGACAGAAACATCCATGAGTGAAAATGAAACAAATTCAGTACTTCAACAAGTTAGGAACTATGAAGAATTTGAAATAATCTTGAATGGCACAATGAAAATGAAGATTTCTAAGATGGAGTCATCGTAAGCATTGTATGAAGTTTGCCGATGACACCACTGTTGTGGGTTGTATCAAAGATGGTGATGAATCAGCATTCAGGAGGGAGACAGAAAATTTGGCTGAGCGGTGTAATAACAACAACCTCTCACTCAATGTCAACAAGACCAACGAACTTCAAGAGAGGAAAACCAGAGGTCCATGAGCCAGTAATCACTGGAGGACCAGAGGTGGAGAGGGTCTGTAAATTTAAATCATGGGTGTCACTATCTCAGAGGACCTTGACCTGGACCCATCACATAAATATAATTGAGAAGAAAGGCTTGGCTGCACCCCTACTTCCTCAGGAGTCTGCAGAAATTCAGCATGTCATTGAAAACCTTGGCAAACTTCCTTAGATAAGTGATGGAAAGTGTGCTTACTGGCTGCATTGTGGTCTGGTATGGGAGCACTAATCCCTTTGAGCAAAAAATCCAGTGTATTCAGCCCAGTACATCATAGGTAAAATCCTTCAACCATTCAGCACATCTACATGAAATATTACCATAGAAAAGCATCATCCATCATAAAAGATCCTCACCACCCAGGCCATGCTCTTTTCTGACTGCTGCCATCAGGTAGAAGGTACAAGTGCCTCAGGATTCACACCACCAGGTTCAAGAACAGTTACTACCCCTCAACCATCAGGCTCTTGAACAAAAGTGTATACAGTAGCTACACTCATTTAAGGGAGAGGATTGGAGGGTTGCAGATGTTATTCCCTTATTCAAGAAAGGGAGAGATATAGCCCAGGAAATTATAGACCAGTGAGTCTTACTTCAGTGGTTGGTAAGTTTATGGAGAAGATCCTGAAAGGCAGGAATTATGAACATTTGGAGAGGCATAATATGATTAGGAATAGTCAGCATGGCTCTGTCAAAGGCACGCTGTGCCTTACAAGCCTGATTGAATTTTTTGAGGATGTGACTAAACACATTGATGAAGGTGGAGCAGTAGATGTAGTGTACAGTATATAGATTTCAGCAAGGCATTTGATAAGGTACCCCATACAAGGCTTATTGAGAAAGTAAGGAGGCATGGAATCCAAGGGGACATTGCTTTGTGGATCCAGAATTGGCTTGCCCACAGAAGGCAAAGAGTGGTTGTAGATGGGTCATATTCTGCATGGAGGTCGGTTACCAGTGGTGTGCCTCAGGGATCTGTTCTGGAACCCCTTCTCTTTGTGATTTTTATAAATGACCTGGATGAGGAAGAGGAGGGATGGGTTAGTAAACTTGCTGATGACACAAAGGTTGTGGGTGTTGCGGATAGTGTGGAAGGCTGTCAGAGGTTACAGCGGGACATTGATAGGATGCAAAACTGGGCTGAGATGTGGCAGATGGAGTTCAACCCAGATAAGTGTGAAGTGGTTCATTTTGGTAGGTCAAATATGATGGCAGAATATGGTATTAATGATAAAACTCTTGACAGTGTGGAGGTTCAGAGGGATCTTGGGGTCCGAGTCCATAGGACACTCAAGGCTGCTGCACTGGTTGCCTGTGTGGTTATGAAGGCATATGGTGCATTGGCCTTCATCAACTGTGGGGTTGAGTTCAAGAGCCGAGAGGTAATATTACAGCTATATAGAACACTGGTCAGACCCCACTTGGAGTACTGTGCTCAGTTCTGGTCGCCTCACTACAGGAAGGATGTGGAAACTATAGAAAGGGTGCAGAGGAGATTTACAAGGATGTTGCCTGGATTGGGGAGCATGCCTTACGAGAATAGGTTGAGTGAACTTGGCCTTTTCTCCTTGGAGTGACGGAAGATGAGAGGTGACCTGATAGAGGTGTATAAGATGATGACAGGCATTGATCATATGGATAGTCAGAGGCTTTTTCCCAGGGCTGAAATAAATGACTAGCACGAGAGGGCACAGTTTTAAGATTCTTGGAAGTAGGTACAGAGGAAATGTCAGGGGTAAGTTTTTTACGCAGAGAGTGGTGAGTGCGTGGAATGGGCTGCTGGTGACTGTGGTGGAGGCGGATACAATAGGGTCTTATAAGAGACTCCTGGATAGGTACATGGAGCTTAGAAAAATAGAGGGCTATGGGTAACCCTAGGTAATTTTTAAAGTATGTACATGTCTGGCACAGCATTGTGGGCCGAAGGGCCTGTATTGTGCTGTTTTTTTTATGTTTCTATGACTCTTTTAGCTTGTTATGTCATGCTCATTATTTATTGCTATATACTTATTATCTGCACTTGCACAGTTTAATTTCAGTTTACAGTTACTGTTCTATAGATTTGCTAAGTATGCCTGCAGAAAAAGAATCTCAGGTTTGTATATGATGACATGTATGTACTCTGATAATAAATTTTACTTTGAACTTTGAAGGAAGTCCATTTCTGCACTAAGTGTCTGCGCTAATTTTTTCATTTACAGTCAATTAAAAGAACATGGCAGCGTACACTGGATGAAATCCTCCATTGATAACTATTAGGAACTAATACACTGTTTTATAGTATGGTAGTAATATTGATGATGTTCTAAATTGTTCTGTATTTCATTTAAATACATAATTTGTTACTTGGTTAAATGGTAGTTTGTCTTTTTTTTTAACCTTTTTAATTATTTCAGCGAAACTTGAGTTAATTGGGGCAGCTGCTTAAATCGGGCCAAGATATATTAGTCCCGATGTGTCCTAATTAACTGGAATCTACTGTGTAATGTTCAGTTCTTTACAATGAAATATTTCTCAAATGCTTGTATTTCTAATCAGTAGACAGTCATGGATGAGAAAAGCGTTATTTGATGTTATCCAGACATTAGTTTTGTGATTTGGCTGGGGTGAAGAGCAGAGACAGATTGGAGGAAAAGGATTTGCTGTTAGAAGCTCCAACACTTCAGTTTTATGTAGTCATAAATCACTATCTGCTCTTATTTCCAATAAAAAGACCATTCTCTTTTACAAATGGAATGAGAAATAAAAGTCAGCGTGATCACTATATAAAGCTTTATTGGTCAGTTGTAAATGCTAGATCTCAGATTATCATGGGAAGTACGTTTCCTGACATACACATAATACTTATTATCATAACTTACAAATTTTAATCTTGAGGTTTAAGTTCCAGGTAATAATCAGTTCTGATAATTACTCCAGCTATTTGTTTCAAGCCTCTGTGTGATTTGGTTGGTTTCTGCATGCTGATATTGATTCAAGTTAACGATGCTCTAAAAGAAATCTGGCAATTGCTATGCTTTCCATGAAGTGAGCCAGGATGGTATTGCTGAATTGGAACTTCAGCTACTTGGGCTGCTAACAATGAACCAAAACTCAGTTGCAAATAAGCCCCTAAATCCTTGGTCATAAGTTGCTAGGGTGTGCACAGTTTTGAGTCGTCTTCTCTCTGGATCATGATTATAAGGATGGAGAAGCCATTTCAGGGCTACGGTAGATGAGGGGGAAGAGTGCACACTTGGAAATAAGATGGGGAAGGGAGTGAGGCCAGAGATATTGTGAGATAGAGGATGGGGGGTGGGGAATGTCAGAGATATTGGTTGGGGGTAGTGGGAGGACTGGAAGAGGATGGTAGAAGGAAAGACAATGGGAAGAGGAAAAAGGCTGGAGCATTGTTGGGGAGTGAGGCTGGAATGTGGTTGAGAGGGGTACTAAATCAGCCATGATGGATGATGGAGCAGGCTTGATGGGCTGATTGCCTTATTCTTGCTCGTATGTCTTGCGGTCCTGTGGACTAAGCAGCACACCTATGCTGAACATGCTTCTGTGGTGCCAGCAGCTGAATCTCATCTCTTCCTGACCTGAAGCCTACATATTCTTTCCAGTTGGAGCAGGAACACCAGCTGCTTGTAGTCCTCCTTTCAGGATAAATTGTGGCACCGTACTTGTTGGCAATTAGCGCGCCACGCAGCAGGAATCAAACCTTCGACCTGCCTTCCTTGAATGGTTCTGTACCATGCATTTATCCATTGAGCTATAACCTGTAAATCCATTTTCAGAATCAGCTTTTTTCTTATCAAAGGCTTAATAAGAAAATATTAACTGGGCTGGTAAGTGTTTCCAATACAACTATAAACGAACAAATAGTAACTGCTTAAGTCTACTTGTTATGTGGGGCACTTTCACTAATAGCTGCCAACTATATTTGTACAGCTGACTAGCTATAAAAACAAATTGAGCAATAACTTAATGTGTGAGCAAGCAGAGACAGAGATTAGCTTTCTGCTCCCAAGACTTTGTAATATTAAGCAATTTTTTTTCTCTCTCTCTCACAATGTGTGGGAGAGCAGTGCAGTCCCATAGCCGTGTGTGAGCATAACAAGCTGGTAACATTGGCTATCTGTCATACATTGTACAGTATCTGCTCCCTATTGTGATTGAATTTTCCATTATAATGAAATTTATGCCATTACCAGCTCAAAAACTATACAGTCATTTGTGAATATGCTGGGGGCAAAGCTGGATTTTCTGCTCTTATCTTTTTTAAATTTTATTTGCTTAAATTTCATGGCCAGGCAGAACAAAAATTCTCCCTGTTTCTGGCATCTACATACTTGGCATCGGAGTAAAAAGAGCAAAATGTAAACATGTGCAGATAAAAATACAAGAAAATACAAAGAAGTATTTTGTGTTTATATATATATATATATATATATATATATATATATATATATATGAGTACCAATTTCTGAACACTAGACCCCATATGCTTTTGAGCAACAAGTCTTACCCAGTGCATCTGAGGAAAAAAATAGCAGCACTTTGAGCAATTTCTTTCCTTTCTGAACAGCCCCCTTTGCATTTAAAAAAGATGTCAACCTGACAGTGGTAGTTAGAGAGAAAATAGAGACACTACTTGAATTAACATGCACTAAATCCTCTCAGTTCTAAGGTCAGGCTTCAAAATAGGTCAGTACCGCTAGACCCACTATACTGTATGTGTAGTATGCCAAGAGTAAAATTGAAACCCATTGCTTTATAAACATAACCAGTTAAAAATAAGCACTTAAGAAGTTAGCAAAGTAATACAACAAACAAGTTCCAAGCTGTTACTCTTGGAGATAATTTTCAGAAATAGAATCAAATTTTAAAATGAAATTTCAGCACACTTTGTATCATGCATTTGAACTGGGACTGATCTTCAATAGAAACTTGGCACAGTGAATCAGTCAGCCAGACAATTCAGACAACACAACTCAGGCAACTGCAGTTTACTACTTTCATAGTTAGCATGAGCATTAAGGTGAATCCAACCCAAGTCTTAAAGTTAGTTAGTGACTATATTTAAAGCTTAGAAAACAGGGAACTTTTGCAGCCAGTTTGTACATTGCAATTCTCACAAATATCATTGAGAAGTGAAGTTGAAATAATTTGTTTCTCTAATGTTACTGAATGAGTAAATATTGTTCATGAATCCGTAGAGACTTCTCTGTTTTACTTCAAATGGATCACAGTATTTTTATCCTAAATGTAATATATCTGACAGCAAAGAACATGAAGTGTCCATCTCGGTTAGATGGCCACATTTTTGGAGTGGATTTTTGATCCCATGACTTTTGAGTTAAGGACAAGTTTGCTGAGACTAAGCCAAGGTCATTAGAATGGATACTGCAAGTCTGGGTTTTCTATTTTTATTTCCTGTTTATATTATAAATAATTAAGCTCAAGAAAATGATGTAAGTATATTCTACCTGCATTATAGGTGTGTAGGCAAATTTATCAAATAGTGTGTGGTATGGAGGCAAGAACAGGAAAGCAAGAGTTGTTCCTTGATTTTAGCTAGATGTGCCGATATGCGGAAAGCTGTGCCTGGGAAATGCAGTTCAATTTAAAAGGGCCAACTCCTAACAGACAGCACTTATAGAAAATTGAACCTGTACATAGTGTTTGATGGTAAGGCTGGGTTTGGCTGTATGTATGCATTTATTCCACATAGAGCATAAGTGCTGTCAGCTGTGAGGGCCTTTGTAAATAAGTTAGAGAGTTGGGGAGGGAAAGACTAATGCATACGTAGTGGGTGGAGTTAAAGAATACATGCAACTTGCCACCAACAGGTTTTTCTCTTTCCTGTGATGTGGTGATTATTTTTCAAATGATCTAAAATTCTTATGGCAACCTCCTGTGCAGAACGGACCAGATCAGAAACTGACATTCCCTTAGAAACATGTTTTCACAAGCCCACTGCAGCTCATTAGTCAATTAGGTAGGCAGTGGCTTTGTCTTCCATTTCCTATCCACATCGGATAGCTGGGCTAGAAAAACAGTGTTTTATCAAAGAATACAGCTTTCTTACTCTTGTTCAGAAACTAAACACACTTACCTGTAACCTTACGTCCCTTAGCATATAGCCAGCTATTAGCCATTCCATATCCGGAATGTCTTGGACCTGTTCTGTTCTGACATTGAGCTCCCCATTGGAGTAAAGATCCACTGAAGCAATTGTTGGATGGATTAATTCCAAAGGAAGTCTGGCATTCAAACAGCAAACCCATTCATTTCACCTTCTGAAAAGACTAAATGAAAACATAGACATGTGATTTTAGAATCAGATTCAGGTTTATTATCACTGACATATGTTGTGAAACTCGCTTTGCAGTAGTATAGTAGAAAAGCGCAATATATAAAAATGACGGTGTTACAAAAATAAATAAATAATACAAAAGCGAAGAAATGAGGTAGCAACACACAAAAAGCTGGAGAAAGTCAGCAAAACAGGCAGCATCTATGAAGGGGAATTAACAGCCAACATTTCAGAATGAGACCCTTTATCTGATGAAGAGTCTTGCCCTGAAACATCAACTGTTATTTGCCATCCGTAGATGTTGCTTGACTTGTTGAGTTCCTCCGGCATTCTGTCTGTGTTGTTCAAGATTTCCAGCATCTTCAGGATCTCTTGTGTAATGAAGCAGTGTTCATGGGTTCATGGAATGTCCAGAAATCTAATGGCGGGGAGGAAGAAGCTGTTCCCAAAATGTTCAGTGAGGGTCTTCAGACTCTTGTCCCTCTTTCTTGACGGCGACTATACAAAGGGACAAGCAATGCTTTAAACATTTATTAGTATTCTAATGTGTTTTAATTTTTAAAGTTATATTTCCCTATTTCATTTGATAAAAAGGATCTAGCACTTTCCTGGCATAGATGACGAATAAACTCTTCTTGGGCTTCAAGCCAAGAACAGCTATCAATTGTAACCTACATTTTGATGAAAAATTCTGCCATTTTTCTTCAGGGACGATGCCTGGACAAGTCTGGTCTGGTGGTATTTGTTTGGTATTTCATTAGTTATTAAATGTCTTCGGCAATAGAAAGTGTCAAACAAGATCATGGTGGTGTGGCAGTATGTAAGGTACAAGTGATGTGAGAATCAAATCCTTCACACCAAGGGTAGCGGTAATGTGGAACAAGCAGCCAGAGTGAGTGGTAAGGAGGACAAGGGTTTGAAGGCCCACAGTGAACATTTAAGGTGGGTACAAGTGTAACACTTAAACAATATTGGACAGTTATGTGGATAGGAAAGGTTTAGAGGGTTGTGGGCCAAATGTAGGCAAATGAGACCAACTGAGGTAAGCAATTTGGCCAGCATGGACTAGTTGAGCCGAAGGACCCATTTCCTTGTACTATAACTCTATGAATATGTCTTTGACATTGAATGGCTGTGATCTGATACCTTTCAGAGATCACTCTGTCTCATGGGTGCGGAAGCTGAGCTCATTTAGACCTTTGAACCCAGAGAAAGTGCAGGTAGGCAACGAGCCCAGTTAGTTGTCTGAGTCCAGCACCATCTCACCTTGTCTTTAGTCTTCACTCCTGCCCACAATACTGTGTTCCCTTCTTGTTCTTGCACTGATTGAAACTGGGTCTGTGCTGAAAGAGGCTTGAAATGCCTTTTGTATGAATATTCCAAAGATGCCTAAAGATAGGTTTGTTTCACAAGAATTATTATGACATTCATAAAAACATTGATGGAGTGGGTAGAACAGTCTATTTCTGTGCTGTATGACTCTACAGCTCTCAAGTTCAAAGTCAAATTTGTTACCAGAGTACACACATGTCACCACATACAACCCTGAGGTTCTTTTTCCTGCTGGCATACTTAGCAAATCTATAGAACAGTAACTGTAAACAGGATCATTGAACAAGAAACTGTGCAAATGCAAATATAAGTAAATAGCAATAAATTACAAGTATGAAGTAACATGAAATGAGAGAGTATGAACTAAAAAGATAAAGAGTCTTTAAAATGAGACCATCGGTTGTGCGAGCATCAGAAGTAGAATGAGTGTAGTTATCCCCTTTTGTTCAAGAGCTTAATGGTTGAGGGGTAGTAACTGTTCTTGAACCTGGTGGTGCGAGTCCTGAGGCTCTTGTATCTTCTACTTGATGGCAGCAGTGGGAAAAGAACATGGCCTGGGTGGTGAGGATCTTTGATGATGGATGGTGTTTTTCTATGGCAATGTTTCATGTAGATGTGCTCAATGGTTAGGAGGGCTTTACCTGTGACATACTGGGCTGAATCCAATTCTGTAGGATTTTCTGCTCAAAGGCATTGGTGCTTCCATGCCAGGGTGTAATACAGCCAGTCAGTACACTTTCCACCACACATCATTGAGAAACATAGGGGTGGGTGGTTCCTCCCTATTCTGGTTCATGGCTCTCTATTCAATTAGTTGATAGCACTCGTCTCAATGCTGTCAACAAGTTTTGCTACCTGGCAGCATAATAACACCTCAGCTCCTCTGGATGTAGAGATTGAGTCAAGAACCAGAAAAGCCCGCTTTGCCTTTGGTCAGCTGAAAGATCGAGTTTGGTCACAGAACATCAGGTTGGCCACCAAGTGCAAGGTATACAGGGCCGTTGTCATATCAATCTTGTTATACGGATGTGAGACATGGTGCCCATATCAGAGACACTTACACCAGCATGACCAACTGCAGCTACGTTCTCTGATGAAATACACCTGGCGAGACAAGGTTTTGAATACCGAGGTCCTCTCTCGAGTTGGAATGCCAGCAGTTTCAACCTTGGTGATGTCAGGTCAACTGCGCTGGGCAGGACATGTTATCAGAATGCCTGAAGGAAGACTGCCCAAGGACATCTTGTACAGCCAACTGTCCAGTGGTACCCGAAAACGAGGAGGCCAGTGACCACGGTACAAGAATGTTCTGCACAGGAGCCTCAAGAAAGCTGACGTTGCCCCATCAACATGGGAGGATCTGGCTCAAGATCGCTCACAGTGGAGGGACGCCATCAGAAAAGGTGTGGACGCTGCTGAGAACAAGCTCAACGTGGCAACAGAGGGAAGGCACAGGAAGCGCCACAACAGAGCTTCTGCCCCTGTTACCCCTCCAGGACTCACCTGCCAAGTATGTGGCAAGCAGTGCCCGTCAAGGATCGGCCTGTACAGTCACTCCAGGACACACATATCAAACCCCACTAACTGACTGAAAGGAACCATCATCATCCTATGGGATGGATAGCCAGAGATTTGATTAGTTAATTTGGAATAATTATCCTAAATAGTTTAACTTAATCTATTGGTTGCTAGTAATGCTGTCTTGGAGAAACAGAATGTGCTAGGAACCCCAAGTCCATACTCAGAAGTAACGCAAATAAAAATTTGAAACCTGACTGACCTGGTGAACAGGCACCATTATGCCTCAACAATGATTACTAACTAACCTCTGCACGTACCATAAAGCAGTTCTCTTCCCCGACCTCCATTGAACACCCCCACTTACCCCCAAAACCCACCCATAATGTATTAACTTTATTTGTTTGTATATTTAAAACAGATACTCCTCATAAACATCTATTTTAACCAGCTGGTATGGAAATAATGTCTTTTGTAGCTGGTTTCAAATATCTTTTGTAGCTGGCTGCTGCTGTTTTTGTATTAATTTGTTGCAAAATATTCCCCTCCCATTACCTCAGGGCTGATTACACTAGTGGGGTAATTTTGCATAAACTAATGTTTGTAGAGAATGGAGGACAATGGGGAGAGCATTAAATAATCGATGTCCACTACCTATGGGAAAGCATTGTTCACATATTCTAAATGTCCTTAAACTGTGTGCCATCTGACAGGGTAGTTAAGCATGAACCACATTTTTGTGCACCTGAGGTCACAGATAAGACACAGATGGCAGACTTCCTTCCTAATGAGCGCTAATAAATCAGATTCCAATCCAATAGCCACAGAAATAGATTTGTACAACTACTTTTATTTAGGTTATCCAGTTACTCTACTGGATCTGAACTTATGTTTCTATACCATTGATCCAGATTACTAAATCCGGCTGGTTGTGTTCACGGATATCTTGAATCTCTTGCTCGGATAGTGTGTGGAACCCACCTTCTTCAAGCAGGCTTCAATCATACCGGTGCCCAAGAAGAGCATGGTAGCCTACCTCAATGACTACTGCCCACTGGTTATCCACAGTGATGAGAGGCTGTGTTGAAACATATCAGCTCCTATCTTAGTAGATCCACTCCAATTTTCCTCCCGAGGTAACAGGTCCACAGCAGATGCCATTTGGATTACTAAATCTTAACTTGTTTGATATTGTACCCAGTCCAGGAAAGAAGGCAAGCTGGAACAGAGAGTCACATTCAGACAGACCAACATATTTGTACGCTCTTAGCATCTGTTACAGAGGTGAGGATAGAAAGGGCAGGGGAGCTTAAGGAAACATTGGTAACACAGTGAAGAAGCAGCGGGTTCCTAGAGTTATAGGTCACGTTGGCCAGGAAAATGGAGATCCTATTGCACTTGCACTTCAGATCATCAAGCTGAAATGTTAATTCTGTACAGATGCTATCTGACCTAAGTATTAGCAGCATTTTTGTGTTTTTTATCTCAGTTTTCAGCATTTGGTGTAATTTTGTCAGCAAAGGGTGACTAACTTAGATATCTGTCTGCACCTTTTAGACATGAGGGAGGGAAGTGGGACGCCGAGCCAGAGTAGGAGAAAATATTTATTGCGAGCAAGGACATGAGAGGGAGGGAGGATTAAGCAGCACAAAAAAAAAGTTAATGGAATGTAACCCTACTTCTTTGTGCTGAGCTGGTAGTTTTAAGGAGTCTGAGACAGCAGGGGTCTGGAAAATTACCTGAAACTGATATGCACGTTTCACTTGAGTTCAGACCTGTTAAATTCCCCAAGTGTGCTGCTTATCTGGAGCCACACCCTGCATGGAGAAAAAGACCTTGGGTTGCTCTGTTTCAAAAACATTAATTGCTGACAGCACAGTTTCCCATTCTACACATTCCAATTGTTCTCTTTCCAAGTATTAATAACACTCTGGCTGTTTAGATTTTAAGTTTTTATTGCAAGTTCCAACATGCTGAAAACTAACCTGCCCAAATATTCCGAGTATTTCATCATTAGGGTGTAATTTGAAGGAATGTTCCCGTTCGCATGACCTGGTCAGGTTACTGTGGATTTCACCAAAGATACAGTTCAAAGATCAGTGGATTTCTGTCCTTTATTTCATGCATGAGATGACTTTCAGAGTGCTGTCCCTTTGAAAAACATAATGGCAGGTTAACGCCCCATGAATATATTGGCAACTTCAATAAGTATTAGCTAAATAAAGGGCTAGGTTTAAGAAATAATGAACTGTTCTTGGTGCAAAATATCAGCTATTTATTCCCCTCCATAGGTACTGCCTGACCTGCTAAGATCCTCCAGCATTTTGTGTGTGTTGCTCACTTAATTTTAATAGATTGATTGGCTGCAGTTCCAGTGTGTTCTACTTGATAATTCTCTGCAAAATTGATAAACGTTCCCAAGCACACACTTTTGAACCCCTCTTATACAGAAACCTAGCTGGCCAGTGGTGTAGTGGCATCCGCACTGGACTTCGAAGTGAGTGGTGATGGGTTCCAATCTGGCCCGATACTTGTACGTTTTCCATCTGTTCTGGGTTGAGCATCAAGCTGACAACTCAGCCTCGTAAAAAACAAACAAAATGCTAAAGGAACAGCAAGGTTGCTACCCGATGCACCGCGATGCGAGGAAAGGACCATGAGACCATAAGATATAGGAGCAGAATTAGGCCACTTGGCCCATCGAGTTGGCTCTACCATTTCATCATGGCACATGCAATTCTCCCCTAAGCCCCAATCTCCTACCTTCTTCCCGTATCCCTTCATGCCCTGACCAATCAAGAATCTATCAACCTCTGCCTCAAATGTACATAAAAACTTGAAATCCAAGCTGCCTGTGCCAAAGAATTCCACAGATTCACCACTCTCTGGCTAAAGAAATTCCTCCTCATCTCGATCCTAAAAGGAACCCCCTCTATTCTGAAGCTGTGTCCTCTGGTCTTAGATTCTCCCACCATAGGAAACCACCTCTCCACATCCACTCTATCAGGGCCTTTCACCATTCGCTAAGTTTCAATGAGGTCACCCCTTGTTCTTCTGAATTCTCGTGAATACAAACCCAGAGCCATCGAACGCTCTTCATCTGACAAACCATTCAATCCTTAAATCATTTTCATGAACCTCCTTCGAACTCTTTCCAGTTTCAGCACATCCTTTCTAAGATAATGGGCCCAAAACTGCTCACAATACTGCAAGTGAGGCCTCACCAGTGATTGATAAAGTCTCAACATTACATCCTTGCTTTTATATTCTAGCCCTTTTGAAATGAATGCTAACGTTGCATTTGCCTTCCTCACCACAGACTCAACCTGAAAATTAACCTTTGGGGAATCCTGCACAAGGACTCCCAAGTCCCTTTGCACCTCAGTTTTTTGTACTTTCTCTCCATTTAGAAAACAGTCTACCCTTTCATTTCTTCTGCCAAAGTGCATGACCATACACTTCCCAACACTGTTTCCATCTGCCGCTTCTTCGCCCATTTTCTTAATTTATCTAAGTCCTTCCTACTTCCTCAAAACTACCTGCCCCTCCACCTATCTTCATATTATCTGCAAAATTTGCAACAAAACTATCAATTCCATCATCCATATCATTCACATATGATGTAAAAAGTATTGGTACCCACACAGACCCCTGTAGAATACCACCAGTCACCAGCAGCCGTGATGATAGGGGTTTCATTAGTTAGGGGAATGGACAGGAGGTTCTGTGGGCGAGAACGAGATTCCCAGATGGTATGTTGCTGCCTGGATGCCAGGGTTTAGGATATCTCAGATTGAGTCCTCAGCCTTCTTAACTGGGAAGGTGGACAACCAGATGTTGTGGTCCATTTAGGTACCGATAACATCGGTCAGACAAGTGACGGGGTTCTGCATAGGGAGTTCAGGAAGTTAGGTGCCAAGTTAAAGGACAGGACCTCCAGGGTTGTGATCTCAGGACTGCTACCCATGCCAAGTGCTAGTGAGGCCAGAACTAGGAAGATTATACAGTTTAATACATGGCTAAGGAGTTGGTGTAGGAGGGAGGGCTTGAGATTTTTGGATCATTGGGCTCTCTTCCAGGGAAGGTGGGACCTATACGGTAGGGATAGTTTGCACCTGAACTGGAGGGAGACTACTATCCTAGCAGGAAGGTTTGTTAATGCTGCACAGTTAGGTTTAAACTAGAGTTGCAGGGGGATGGGAGCAAGAATGCCAGAACAGTTAGTGGAGAGGTTGTGGAGGCAGAGACAAAGATATGAATTAAAAGGTTAAGTATGGTGCAACTAATGTCCTGATCTGCGTATATTTCAATGCAAGAAGTATTGTAGGAAAGACAGATGATAGTGGTGAAGATGAGGTAGCTAGCTGGTTTACAAACTGAGGTAATGTGTAGTGAGGGGAGGCTGATAAAAGGAGAAATTTGTAGTCAACAGGACGCGTTGTAACGTAAAAGAATGAATACGGGACTGAAAGTGTTATCTATGAATGCACGCAGTATACGGAATATGGTTGATGAACTTGTAGCACAGTTACAGATTTGCTGGTATGATATAGGCGTCACTGAATCATGACTGAAAAAAGGTTATGGCTAGGAGCTTAATATCCAAGGAAACACATTGTATTGAAAGGATAGGCAGGAAGGCAGAGGGGACGGCATTGCCCTGTTGGTAAAAATTGAAATCAAATCATTAGAAAGAGGTGAAATAGGGTTGGAAGATGGTGAAACATTGTGGATAGAGCTAACGAACTGCAAGGGTAGAAAGGCCCTGGTGGGAGTTGTATACAGACCCCCAAAGAGTAGTAAGGATGTGGTCCACAAATTACAACGGGAGTTAGAAAATGGGCAATGTTGCAATATTCATGGGGGGTCTTCAATATGCCGGTAGATTGGGAAAATCAGGTTCGTGCTGGATTCCAAGACAGGGAATCTCTAGAGTGCCTACGAGATGGCTTTTAAGAGCAGCTTGAGGCTGAGCCCACTAGGGGATCAGCTGTTCTGGGTTGGGTGTTGTGCAATGAACTAGAATTGATTAGGGTGATCAAATTCACCCTAAAATTTGACAAGAAGAAGTTAAAGTCAGATGTATCAGTGTTATAGTGGAGTAAAGGGAATTTAGGTAGAGGAGTTGGCTAGAATTGGTTGGAAAAGAACATCAGCAGCAATGATGGCAGAGTGGCAACGGCTGGAATTTCTGGAAACAATTCAGAAAGCACAGAATATGTACATCCCAAAGAGGAAAAAGGATTCTAAAGGCAAGATGACACAACCATGACTGACAAGGGAAGTCAAAGCCAGCATAAAAACCAAAGAGAGGGCATATAATAGAGCAAAAATTACTGCGAGGTTAGAGGGTTGGGAAGCTTTTAAAACCCCACAAAAAGCAACTAAAAAAGTCACCAAGAAGGTAAAGATGGAATACGAAAGTAAGCTAGCTAGTAATATTAAAGAGGATACCAAAAGTTTCTTCAGATGCATAAAGTATAAAAGAGAGGTGAGAGTGGATATCGGACCACTGGAAAACGTTGCTGGAGAGGTAGCAATGTGGGAAAAGGAAATGACGGATGAACTGAATAAATATTTTGCATCAGTCTTCACTGTGGAAGGCACTAGCAGTATGGTGGAAGTTCCAGGTGTCAGGGAGCATGGTGTGTAAAGTTACTATACTAAAGAGAAGGTTCTTGGGAAACTGAAAGATCAAGGTAGGTAAGTCACCTGGACCAGATGGTGTACATGCCAGGGTTCAGATGGAGGTGACTGAAGAGATTGTGGAGGCATTAGCAATGATCTCTCAAGAATCACTACATTCTGGAAGGTTTCTGGAAATCTGGAAAATTGCAAATATCACACCATTCCAAGAAGAGAGAGAGGCAGAAGAAAGGAAATTATAGGCCAGTTAGTCTGACCTCAATGGTTGGGAAGATGTTGGAGTCGATTGTTAAGGATGAGGTCTTAGGATACTTGGAGTCACATGACAAAATAGGCCATACTCAGCATGGTTTCCTCAAGGTCTTCAAAGTTCAAAGTAAATTTATTATCAAAGTACAGATATGTCACCATATGTGTCACAACGACGGATTCAGCAGTGCAGTAGATATGGCAATTGCGCTTGTGAATATGCACGCGTCAGCTAATTATTATTTAATCATGATAGTATTTAACTCCGTACTTGTAGTAGTGCTTGTCGAGACATGGACAGAGCACAGCAACGCTTCACTGCCTGTTTGCACTTGGCCTTCCCTGAGAAACTGGACTGTCGAGTCAACTGACTCTGAAGACTAGCGGTATTCGTTTAATGTTTAGATGTTCTTTTCAGCCACAGTGTGGGCTTCGTTCCCCATTTGAGAGTTTCAGTTAACGACCCTATTTGGCCCAGCATTTATTGTTTTATTTTCTCTTTAACACTGTTCACGTTAAAGTCTGTGAACTATCGACCTGCTTCAGTGTCTCTCACTCCGCACTTGGGCCATATCCACACCTGGTAACAATATGTTACCCTGAGAAATGCAGAAATTGTAGAAATGCAGTTAAATCAATGAAAAGTACACACAAAGGAAGACTGGCAACGTCAGTCCTATGCTTCCTCCCTGATGGTGGCAATGATATGGGGACATAACCCGGATGGTGAAGGTCCTACATGATGAATGCCATTTGCTTTTAGAAGATGGTGAGAGGCTCTGACCCGTAATGGAGTTGGTTGATTCTACAACCCTCTGCAGCCTCTTTTCATCCCGTGCATTGGCACTTCCATACCAGATGGTGATGCAACCAGTCAGAATGCTCTCCGTGGTACATCTGTAGAAATTTGCCGAGACTTTGGTGACATATCAGATCTGCTCAAACTCTTGATGAAGTACAGCTGCTGGCTTGTCGTTGTAGTGATTGCATTAATATGATGGTCCCAGGATAGATCATGTGCTTTGTCGACGCCCAGGGTATGAAACTTCTCACCCTATTCTCATCGGAACTCAGAAGGAAACCATTTGGCCCACCAGGTCCACAACAACGCCCAGGAAGCAATCCTATTACTCTGACTTCCCACTTACTGCATCTTCCTGTACCCCTGCCGCTTACACGCATGTTTATCGACCCCACTTTGATTCTATTTTCCTTTGGCATCTACAGCATTTACAGACAGCTATTAAACTACCAGCATTTCTTTGGAATATGGTGGGGGGTGGGGGGTGGAACCAGAGCCTCCAGTAAAAATGCACAGTCACAGGGAAAATGGAATAGATCAGCACAGACGTGATTGAACCTGGATCCTGGAACTGTGGGGCAGCAGCACTAACTGCCTCACACCACATCACCATCATAGGCCAACGGTCTGCATTTGTTGTCTTAAATCCAGTGGAAGTATTCCATTATTGGAATATTAGAACCCTACTCCTTCTTCACCTTTCCTGCCTATCCCCTCCCCCACCCCTTTATCTTTCCCCTCACTGGTTTTTCACCTGGAACCTACCAGCCTTCTCCTTCCCACCCTCCCCCCACCTTCTTTATAGGGCCTCTGCCCCTTCCCTCTTCAGTCCTGATGAACGGTTCCGGCCCAAAACATTGACCGATCTTTTCCATGGATGCTGCCTGACCTGCTGAGTTCCTCCAGCGTGTTGTGAGTGTTCCTTTGACCCCAGCATCTGCAGAGTATTTTGTGTTGAAGAACCATAATTCCAATTGATCTACTATTCCAATATTGGGAGAACTCCACGAAAGTTATTCCATGTGCTTCCATTAGGTCCGCACCCAACATGCTGTCACGATTGTTATGTGGAATAAATGTACCTAAACAAAATCAGTGCAGGGACAACACCAGTTTGGATACAGAGCTCTTCCATCACTGAGGGTAGGGATTTCAATGGAACCTCTTCTTGTCTTCTTATGCTTACTTATCTTCAGTGAATAGATAACAAGAATGTAGATATCGCACTGGTTGTGGAATCACTCAGCTTTTGCTGAAAAATCTGATCCTATTCCTGATAACCTTGTGTTATGGCTTCATCATGGCAGCATCTCATTCTTCAGTGTCCTTTTCATAATAGCTTCTGATATGTTTTTCTCCAATCCATGTTAAATTAGGCCTAGACATCGGGCAAGAAGATCTTCTTCAGCCTTTTACCTTTTCCACCTATCGCCTCTTCCCACTCACTTCAAGCCCTCCCCCACCTCTCAGCTGCCTTCACCTATCACATTCTACCTTCTCCTTTCCCACCTTCTTATTCTGCCTTCATCCCACTTCTTTTCCAGTCCTGATGAAGGGCCTCAGCCCAAAACATCAATTTTTTATTCCTTCCCGTAGATGCTGCCTGACCTGCTGAGCTCCTCCAGCACTTTTGTGTGTTGCTCTAGATTTCCAGCATCTGCAGACTCTCTTCTGTTTGATATGAAGGTACTGATCTTGATGATACAGGCAGCTCATTTGCACTATCTTGTGGATGTTCAGTGTGACGATGCTTGGTTTGCTTGAAATTTATTTTAGAGTTTACTGCTCCACAGGATAGAATGCATCGACACTATGAAGACAAGGCTATTGCAGCCTGCATAACACTGCGACAGATGCATTCGCCACAGGCAAAGAAGCAAAAGGAGAAGAACATTGTTCTAGCCTCTCAGTTCCATAGATCAATGAGAACATGTAGTCATCAACTTGAGGATGAGGATCTGCCCATCCATGAAGATTGTAGACATGGGTTAAATTTTACTGTCCTCAGGAAATCAAACAATGGCCTACAATGCTAATTACCATTATGTTCAAATTCAAAGCAGAAATCTACATAAGAAATCCACTTTGAGTATCTATATCTTTATTGAAGTATTCATTTACGTGCTTATCATATGATTCAGCTTAAGTTACTACTGAACATATTCACTGGGCATTATAGTCTGCAGCTCTCTTATTCATATCAGCAACAAGGAGCTACTAGCTTATATTTGAGTGGGAATGTGTTGTTTAGCTGAGAATATAATATCACAGCAGTGAGGGTTGATAGCCTGTTATGGCAGTTTCTGTGGAACTGAAACAAAAAAAACAATTCATTGGCACAGTACAGTTTATTCACCCCAAGCACTGAAAATATTTATGGCTGTTTTGATATAATATTTTCAAATTCTTTTAACCCACTGATAACAGAAAGGTTGTTAGTTATAATGACAGATTAAACTATTTGCCCATTGCAATAAGTTGGTATACTTTTAGATCACTGCTCTGGATTTGTATTTTATGCATGTAAAAAACCTGGTTCTAACTACTAATATTTGGTTTGTTTAAAGGTTTATGTTTAGCTGAAAACAATTTACTTGTTTATTTACTTTATTAAATAAGGCTGCTCCCCATCTCAAGTGAAGCTTCCAGGCACTAAAGTGATTGATTCATTAAGTGGACTCAATGCCATTTCGTGAAGGAGAAGCAGCGTGTTTGTGGTGAGGGATTTGTCCACCATAAACCCCCTTGTTTCCAAAAGCACCTCATACAAATGCTGAATCAAACACTGACCCAGATGCATTTCTCACATTTGAGTGACGGGTGTGTCTGGGCTGAATAAATCTGCAAACCTCTTCTGGAAAAGCAGATGTAGTTTCTTTTCTTCTTTGTTGCCAAGTTCTCAAGCAAACTATGGGTCAGATTTCCACCTTAGCTCAGTGGAGAGTCATAGAGGGATAGAGAATGAAATCAGGCTCTGAGACCCATTGAGTTCACACTGACCATCAACCATCCATTCACTCAATATGGATGCTTCAATGCTCTCCTGGTCATTATTTTGTACAGTAGATGTTAGTCTGTGATCTTCAGAGTAAGTAACTGGGCTGAAGTTTGTGGGATGTCGATTTGTGGTGGTGGGCTGTCAGAAAATGGCATGAGGAGGAGCTCTCACAGAACGTTGCCGGGTGGAGTTTATAAAGAATTAGCAAGGTGAGGGCATGGTCCACCCGTATGCTGTTGGGTGGGGTATGGTTGGACTATGAATTAGCACAGGGCAGAGTCAAGCAGATCAGTCAGGCTCATAATGGGGCAATCAGCAGATGACGAGAAGTGTCGGACAGGTAACTATTGGGATGAGGTGGATAGATGGTATTGGTTTTGGCTTCATGTACTGTGATACAGTGAAAAGCATTTGCTTGCATGTCATGCAGGCTGATCAAAGAAGAGACTCTTCTTAAAGATTAGCTCTATTATCACATATATATTGAAACATCTAAACATGCAGTGAAATGCATTGTTTACATCAATCAAACCAGCAAGAGTTGTGCTGGGCAGCCCACGAATGTCACCATGCTTCCGGCACTAACAATGCATGCTCAACTCAGTAACCCTAACCGCATGTCTTTGGAATGTGGGAGGAAACCAGTGTACCCGGATGAAACCCACACAGTCACAGGGAGAATGTCTAAACATAGGTAACATACAAGGGGCACAACAAGGTAGGTTGGGAGATCAAGTGTTCACCATGGGTGGTGTTGTAGATAGTGTAGAGGATTGTCGAAGATTGCAGAGAGACATTGATAGGATGCAGAAGTGGGCTGAGAAGTGGCAGATGGAGTTCAACCCGGAGAAGTGTGAGGTGGTACACTTTGGAAGGACAAACTCCAAGACAGAGTACAAAGTAAATGGCAGGATACTTGGTAGTGTGGAGGAGCAGAGGGATCTCGGGGTACATGTCCACAGATCCCTGAAAGTTGCCTCACAGGTGGATAGGGTAGTTAAGAAAGCTTATGGGGTGTTAGCTTTCATAAGTCAAGGGATAGAGTTTAAGAGTCGCGTTGTAATGATGCAGCTCTATAAAACTCTAGTTAGGCCACACTTGGAGTACTGTGTCCAGTTCTGGTCGCCTCACTATAGGAAGGATGTGGAAGCATTGGAAAGGGTACAGGGGAGATTTACCACGATGCTGCCTGGTTTAGAGAGTATGCATTATGATCAGAGATTAAGGGAGCTAAGGTTTTACTCTTTGGAGAGAAGGAGGATGAGAGGAGACATGATAGAGATGTACAAGATAATAAGAGGAATAGATAGAGTGGACAGCCAGCGCCTCTTCCCCAGGGCACCACTGCTCAATACAAGAGGACATGGCTTTAAGGTAAGGGGTGGGAAGCTGAAGAGGGATATTAGAGGACAGTTTTTTACTCAGAGAGTGGTTGGTGCGTGGCATGCACTGCCTGAGTCAGTGGTGGAGGCAGATACAGTAGTGAAGTTTAAGAGACTACTAGACAGGTATATGGAGGAATTTAAGGTGGGGGGGTTATATGGGAGGCAGGGTCTGAGGGTCGGCACAACATTGTGGGCCAAAGGGCCTGTACTGTGCTGTACTATTCTATGTTTCTATGTTTCTATTCTAACTGTATGAAAGGTCTGTTTAGGAATCTGACAACAGATGGATAGAAGCTGTCCTTGAGCCTGGCGGTTCATGCACTAAAGCTGTTGTATCTTTTGTGCAATAGGTGAGGAAAGAAGAGAGAATGATGATGCCATTAGGCCTGTCAGATATTTTCAGGGATTCAGAAACAATTGAAAACTAAAGAAGGTACCTCTCTGGAAAACAAAGGATAGTTGTTCTCTTCAGCAGTGGCCTTAGGTAAGATGGAGCAGTGGAAGAGAGTTCAACCCATCAGTTAAGCCTTGCTGTAATGGTCTTAAAGGCCTCAGAGAGACATTATGCAAATTATGCCATATGAGATTTTAACATCATTGTCACCCTCAGCAACCACAGAGTAGCACTGAGTCAGGTACATGGAAGAGCTAGTAAATGTTTTTGCTCTAAGCTCAGAGGTTGGCATCCTGTTCTACAAGCTTTAATGGAGGAACCTACATTATGTTCTACACATAACAATAACAAAGTTTGAACTCTGAAATTAAGTGAAATACTTTTATTGAGATACTACATTCTAGGAGAGACTATGTTCTGAAACAAAATATTGAAGAGTTTAGTTTCGGAATAGATTTACACTGATCCATGAAGTATTGTAGAGATGCTAAAGTTCCTTCCCCCACCCCACTCCCGAATTCTTTTCTTTATCTTTTTAAAATGTTAATCTTTAGAAGTTCCATCTTTCAATCTGTGTGTTTTATCTGTTTGTTTTCTTCTGCTGTAGCTGAGAAATTCAAGGGTGAATCAGGATCAGAATTATTATTAGTTACATAAGACGTGATTTTTTAAAAATTCTCTGACAACTGTGGTCTCTCAGTGAGGAAGTCAAGGATACAGAGGGTCATGTTTTGAAGCTTGTTGTGGGGATGATGGTGTTAAATGTTGAGCTGCAATTGATAAACAGCAACCTGACATTTGTCTCATGGTTGTCCAGGTGCCCCAAAGCCAAGTGAGCCAAGTATAGAGTGGATATGGAAAGGATGTTTCCTATAGTGGGGGACTCTAGGGCCAGAGGGCACAGCCTCCGAATAGGGGGACATCTATTTAGAACGGAGATTAGGAAAAAGTCTTTAGCCAGAGAACAGCGAGTGTGTGAAATTCATTGCCATAGACAGCTGTAGAGGCCAAGTCATTGGGTAGATTTAAAGTGAGGGTTGATTGGTTCTTGATTAGTCAGGGCATCAGAGGTAATGGGGTGAAGGCAGGAGAAATGTGTTGAGAGGGATAATAAATCAGCCATGATGGAATGGCAGGGCAGATATGATGGGCTGAGTAGCCTAATTCTGCTCCTATGTCTTATGGTTTTATGGAGATTTGGTTTGCTGTAGACTTGCTGATGAATTGTAATGAGTCCAGGTCCTTGCTCTGGCAGGATTTAATTCTAGCCATAACAAACGTCTTGAAGCACTTCATTATGATAGATGTGAGTGCTACTTGGCCATAGTCATGCAACAGCTCACCCAACTCTTATATAAGAACATAAGAATTAGGAGCAGGAGTTGGCCATCTGGCCGGTCGAGCCTGCTCCGCCATTTAATAAGATCATGGCTGCTCTGGCCATAGACTCATCTCCACTTACCTGCCTTTTCCCCATAACCCTTAATTCCCCTACTATGCAAAAATCTATCTAACCTTGTCTTAAATACGTTTGTATATTTACTGAGGTAGCTTCCACTGCTTCATTGGGCAGAGAATTCCACAGATTCACCACTCTCTTGGAAAAGCAGTTCCTCCTTATCTCCATCCTAAATCTACTCCCCCAAATCTTGAGGCTTTGTCCCCTAGTTCTGGTCTCACCCATCAGTGGAAACAACTTTCCTGCCTCTATCTTATCTATCCCTTTCATAATTTTATATGTTTCTATAAGATCTCCTCTTTTTCTTTTGAATTCCAGTGAGTACAGTCCCAGGTGACTCAATCTCTTCTCATAGTCTAACCCCCTCATCTCTGGAATCAACCTGATGAACCTCCTCTGCACTGCCTCCAAAGCCAGTATATCCTTCCTCAAGTAAGGAGACCAGAACTGCAGACAGTACTCCAGGTGTGGCCTCACCAGTACCCTGTACAGTTGCAGCATAACCTTTCTGCTCTTAAGTTCAATCCTTCTAGCAATGAAGGCAAACATCCCATTTGCCTTCTTGATAGGCCGCCGCACCTGCAAACCAACCTTCTGCGAATCATGCACAAGCACTCCCAAGTCCCTCTGCACAGCATCATGCTGTAATACTTTTTACCATTTAAATACTAACCTGCTCTTTCATTTTTCCTTTCAAAGTGGATGACCTTGCATTTACCAACATTGTTTTCCATCTGCCAGACCATTGCCCATTCTCTTAACCTATCTACATCTCTCTGCAGACTCTCGGTATCTTCTGCACTATTTGCTTTTCCACTCAATGAAGTGCTATCAGCAAACTTAGATACACTACACTCTGTCTCCTCTTCCAGGTCGTTAATATATATCATGAACAGTTTTGGGCAAAGCACCAACCCCTGTGACACACCACTCACCACTAGTTGCCAACCAGCGTATCACCCATGTATCCCAACTCTCTGCTTTCTGTTAGTTAACCAATCCTCTATCCATGTTAATACATCACCCCCACTCTATGCATCCTTATATTATGGGTAAGTCTTTTATGCGGCACCTTATCGCATGCCTTCTGGAAATCCAAGTAAATAATGTTCTCTGTTCCCCTCTATCTACTGCACTTGTTATATCCTCAAAGAACTCCAGTAAGTTTGTCAAACAGGACCTGCCTTTGCTGAATCCATGCTGCATCTGCCTGATGGATCCATTTCTTTCCAGATGCCCCGCTATTTCTTCTTTAATGATAACTTCAAGCATTTTCCCAACTACAGATGTTAAACTAATTGGCCAATAGTTACCTGCCTTTTGCCTACATCCTTTTTTGAACAGCGGCATGAGATTCACCGTCTTGCAATCCGCCGGGACTTGCCCAGACTCCAGAGAATTTTGGTAAGTAATCACCAAAGCCTCTACTATAATTTCTGCCATTTCTTTTAGTACTCAGGGATGCATTCCATCAGGACCAGGGGACTTACCTACCTTCAGGCCGACAAGTTTGCTCAGCACTACCTCTTTAGTGATAGCTATTGTATCGAGGTCCTCACCTCCCATCGCATCCATAACATCTCTCTTTGACACACTAGACATGTCCTCCAGCACGAAGATCGAAACAAAATAGTCATTCAAAGCCTCTGCCATTACCCAATATCAATTCCCCGTTCTCAACCTCCAAGGGACCTACATTCACTTTAGCCACCTTTTCAGCTTTACATACTTAAAAATTTTTACTATCCATTTTTATATTTTGACCTAGTTTATTTTTATAATCTAGCTTCCCTTTCTTTATTGCTCACTCTGTGTTCTTTGCTGCTTTTTAAAGTCTTCCCAATCTTCCGGTTTCCCACTACTCTTGGTGACTTTGTACGCACAAACTTTTAGTTTGATGCCTTCTTTTATTTCCTTAGTTATCCAAGGCTGGCTCTCCCCACCCATACTGTTCTTGCTTTTAGCAGGAATATACTTTTGTTGAGCACCGTGAAAAATCTCTTTGAAAGTCTTCTACTGTTCCCAGTCTACACTAGCCAAATCCTCCCTCATCCCATTGTAGTCTCCATTGTTTAGGCATAATACACTGGTGTTTGATTGGACTATTGCACCCTCCATTTGTAGGAGAAACTCAGTCATTCTGTGATCAATCTTTCCAAGAGGATCCCTAACTTCATTATCACTAATTTTACCTGTCTCATTGCACAGGACCAGATTTAAGATAGCACATTCCCTTGTAGGTTCAGTGACATGCTGTTCAAGAAAGCCATCATGGATGCATTCTGTGAAGTCCTTCTCAAGACTGCCTCAACCAACTTGATTCACCCAACCTATGTGCAAGTTAAAGTCCCCCACGATAACTGCTGTTCCATTCATAAATGGCTCAGATATTTCTCTGTTTATTGCCTGTGCCACTGTAATGTTATTATTCGGTGGCCGATAGACAACTCCCACTAGTGATTTTTTTCCCTTTGCTATTCCTAATCTCTACCTAGATGGATTAAACGTTCTGCTCCTTAGATCTTACATGGTGTCTCACTATCACCTTTATCTCATCCTTAACTAAAAGTGCTACCCCACCACCCTTACCTTCCTGCCTATCCTTCCATGTTACCTAATATCCTTGGATATTTCATTCCCACTCCTCTTCATCCTGCACCCATGTTTCTGAATGTCTATTAATTCATACCTCCTTGTACTGATTTGTGCCACAAGTTCACTGACCTTGTTTTCAATACTATGGGCATTCAGATAAAATGCCCTTAACACTCACTGTGCTTTTAATATTTTGTAATCTTTTTCTCTTTTGCAATTGACTTTTCTTCACTCCACTCTTACGTTTCTATTTTTTACTTTTTTCTTTTTATTAAATCTTTATCCACACTTTTCTCTTTTACTTTATCCATACTTCTCCAATCTGTTGAACCCACTCCCTACTATTTAGTTTAAAGCCCTATCCACAGCCCTAGTTATGCGATTCACTAGGATCCAGGTCCCTTCATGGTTCAGGTGGTGCCTGTCCCATTGGTACAGCTTCCTCCTTCCCCAATACTGGTGCCAGTTTCCCATGAATTCAAACCCACTTCTCCCACACCAATCCTTGATCCATGCATTAACTCTCTAATCTTCTTGACCCTATGCTAATTTGCACATGGCTCAGGTGCCACAGTTAGGTTACCACCTTTTTGGTTCTGCTGTTTAATTTAGTCCCTAGCTGCTCAAATTCCTTCAGCAGAACCTCTTTCCTCATTCTACCTATGTCGTTGGTACCCCCATGGACTACAACAACTGGATCTTTTCCCTCCCCCTGCAAATTCCTCTGCAGGTCAGATAAGATGTTCTGAACCTGAGCAACAGGCAGGCAACACAGCTTTCAGGAGACTCCATCCCTGTGACAGAGAACTCTGTCTATTCCCCTGACTATACTATCCCCAATTACCTCTGCATTTCTCTTCTCTGTCCCCTTTTGAATGGCTACCTGAACTACGGTGCCACAGTCAGGTTGCTCATCCTTTCTACAGCCCCCACTCTCACCCACACAGGAAGTAAGAATCTCAGACCCGTTGAACAAGCTCAAGGGCTGAGGCTCCTCCAGCACTGTCCCTTGGATCTCACAAATTGCCTCACTCACAGCCACACTCTCTTGTCCCTGACCACAGACCAAATTTGAGGCAGCTAATCTAATGGGTGTGTCTACCTCCTGAAACAGAGAATCCAGGTAACTCTCCCCTTCCCTGATGTGCCACAGTGTTTGAAGCTCAGATTCCAAGTCATCAACTTTGAGCCTGAGTTCCTCGAGCAGCCAACAGTTGCTGCAGATGTGGTGACCAGGAACCACAATGGAGTCCACCAGCAACCACATCGTGTAGCTACAGCACATCACCTGATCCTGCATCACCCCTACTCTACTTAATTAGCTGTAATTTAGTGACCTTTTATTCAACTACTACAAAAGCCTTACCTGCTACTCACCTACGCCTCTTCGCCAAAGCCTTGTGTTCCCATTCCTACACTGGTCCATTCACAAAAAGGCCACTCCGCTTTGACCCTGCTTTATTCTTATTTGCTCCCGCTAATGAATTACGAATCGATTGGTCAGCTGCTAATGCCCTGCAAACCGCTCCTTTTTAAGCTCTTCTCCCCGACTTGCGCACAGCTCTCTCTCTCTCTCTGCAAATTGATTGGTCCACTGCTAATGCTCTTCTTGGGCACTAAAATGCTTGCTGCCCTTTTGAAGCAAGCGGAAAGCTCTGACCGCAGCAATGAGAGTGAAGACGTCCTTGAATTGTCTAGCTAGTTGGCCATCACAGAATTTCGCTACCCTGCCAGGGTACTGATGCCTTGCAAAGGTTCATTCACTAGAAGAATGCTTGCACAGCAGCCACAGAGACAGAGGTCATGAGGTTGCCCGATGCTTTGGCGATGCACACAGACGTAGTGTTGTTTTCTCTCTCAAGATTCAGGATTGGTCATTTTCAGTACACAAGTGTAAAAGAGAACAAAATAATTGGTACTCCAAATCTGATGCAGCATAAAAAAACACAATAGTAAAAAACATAAATATAAATACATAAAATAGCTTTGATACATAGATTGATTCTCTGTCCACAAAGTGATGCTAAGTACAGGGGTGTGTATATAAAGTGACTCTGACAGGAAATGATACTGTAGTGGAGGTTGGAGGGGATGTTGTGAAGGTGTAGGCTAGTGGCTTAGGGAAAGTATTTGCTTTTGAGCCTGGTGGTCCTCGTGTGGACGTTACGTAGCTTCCTCCCTGATGGGAGTGGGATAAACAGGAAAGAATTCAAGGTGGAGCTGGACGTTGCCTGTGGTACTCAGGCATCCTGAAGTTGACTAATACGAAAGCTTCACTTTCTCCAGAATTAGAGCCTGCAGTATTTTTCCCAACACAGTAATTGGAAAATGGCAATTTTTATAAATGATCTGTAACAGGAGAATTTTTTATTATTTAAACCTCTTATTAATTAATCTAAACCTCTTCACTAATGGTGAATCTGATTTTACAAATTTTAATTGTTTAATAAACAATTAAATGATGCTTTCTAATGCACAGTCCTGATAGAAGTATGTATATTAGCCCCTTTATCATTTTCTAAATGTGAGTACAAACTAATCTGGCATGAGACTGAGTAATACTGGATTTTAAACTATTCCCAAAATGAATGGAGCTGGTAAAAAGACACATGATAATAGTTTGCTTTGCAATTGGTAGAATGTTGTAATAAACTGAGATTCACAATAGAAAGCAGGGCAAAACATTTGTAAACATGTGGAATTCTGCAGATGCTGGAAATTCAAGCAACACACATCAAAGTTGCTGGTGAACGCAGCAGGCCAGGCAGCATCTCTAGGAAGAGGTACAGTCGACATTTCGGGCCGAGACCCTTCGTCAGGACAACTGAAAGAAGAGCTAGTAAGAGATTTGAAAGTGGGAAGGGGAGGGGGAGATCCAAAATGATAGGAGAAGACGGGAGGGGGAGGGATGAAGCCAAGAGCTGGACAGGTGATTGGCAAAAGGTATATGAAAGGATCATGGGACAGGAGACCCAGGGACAAGGAAAAGGGGGAGGGGGGAACCCAGAGGATGGGCAAGGGGTATAGTCAGAGGGACAGAGGGAGAAAAGGGAGAGAGAGAGGAAGAATGTGTGTATATAAATAAATAACGGATGGGGTACGAGGGGGAGGTGGGGCATTAGCAGAAGTTAGAGAAGTCAATGTTCATGCCATCAGGCTGGAGGCTACCCAGACGGAATATAAGGTGTTGTTCCTCCAACCTGAGTGTGGCTTCATCTTTGCAGTAGAGGAGGCCGTGGATAGACGTATCAGAATGGGAATGGGATATGGAATTAAAATGTGTGGCCACTAGGAGATCCTGCTTTCTCTGGCGGACAGAGCGTAGGTGTTCTGCAAAACAATTTCCCAGTCTGCGTCAGGTCTTGCCAATATATA
The DNA here is from genome assembly GCF_963921235.1 of Mobula hypostoma. Classification (NCBI taxonomy): domain Eukaryota; kingdom Metazoa; phylum Chordata; class Chondrichthyes; order Myliobatiformes; family Myliobatidae; genus Mobula; species Mobula hypostoma. The sequence continues at coordinate 43,752,086 of NC_086099.1, read as the reverse complement.
GAAGGCCACATCGGGAGCACTGGACACAGTATATCACCCCAGCCGACTCACAGGTGAAGTGTTGCCTCACCTGGAAGGACTGTCTGGGGCCCTGAATGGTGGTAAGGGAGGAAGTGTAAGGGCATGTGTAGCACTTGTTCCACTTACAAGGATAAGTGCCAGGAGGGAGATCAGTGGGGAGGGATGGGGCGGACAAATGGACAAGGGAGTCTCGTAATCTTTCCCTCCCCCCTCTCTCTACTTTCTGCAGGGATCGCTCCCTACGCGACTCCCTTGTCCATTCGTCCCCCCCATCCCTCCCCACTGATCTCCCTCCTGGCACTTATCCATGTAAGCGGAACAAGTGCTACACATGCCCTTACACTTCCTCCCTTACCACCATTCAGGGCCCCAGACAGTCCTTCCAGGTGAGGCGACACTTCACCTGTGAGTCGGCTGGGGTGATATACTGCGTCCGGTGCTCCTGATGTGGCCTTTTATATATTGGCGAGACCCGACGCAGACTGGGAGACCGCTTTGCTGAACACCTACGCTCTGTCCGCCAGAGAAAGCAGGATCTCCCAGTGGCCACACATTTTAACTCCACATCCCATTCCCATTCTGACATGTCTATCCATGGCCTCCTCTACTGTAAAGATGAAGCCACACTCAGGTTGGAGGAACCACACCTTATATTCCGTCTGGGTAGCCTCCAACCTGATGGCATGAACATCGACTTCTCTAACTTCCGCTAATGCCCCACCTCCCCCTTGTACCCCATCTGTTACTTATTTTTATACACACATTCTTTCTCTCACTCTCCCTTTTCTCCCTCTGTCCCTCTGAATATACCCCTTACCCATCCTCTGGGTTCCCCCCCCCGTCTTTCTTCCCGAACCTCCTGTCCCATGATCCTCTCGTATCCCTTTTGCCAATCACCTGTCCAGCTCTTGGCTCTATCCCTCCCCCTCCTGTCTTCTCCTATCATTTTGCATCTCCCCCTCCCCCTCCAACTTTCAAATCCCTTACTCACTCTTCCTTCAGTTAGTCCTGACGAAGGGTCTCGGCCCGAAACGTCGACTGCACCTCTTCCTAGAGATGCTGCCTGGCCTGCTGCGTTCACCAGCAACTTTGATGTGTGTTGCTCAAAACATTTGTAAATCTGTCTCATCCATTCTGAAAATTTCCTCAGCAAATGGCAATGATTCTTCAATAGTTGCCAAACTGAGACAAACTTCCAACAGATTATCCCAGGCAGTTCAAAGTAGCCAGTTGTTCATTCACTTTCTAAAATAACTAAGCATGCATGGATCGTGCTTTATGGGAAGAAATATAATAATTGAAATTTAGGGCAGCTTTGCTCCGGTGGCCTCCTGACAGAAGACTGTACATTTAAATCACATGCCTGGTCTTTCATTTGATCCTCTGCTCTTGCTCAGTGGGAAACTAAGCAGAATTCATTTGCTCCATGAAATTTTAAGCGGAAGAGAAAATAATCCCACTGAGGCACATCATCCTCAACCAATTTGGGAGTAGAATTACCATCTGGCATGGCTCCTCCGGAGGGATGTAGCAACAGAATAAAAGACCAGAACAAATAAAAAGTAAATATATTTCAGTAAATGACCTTGGGTGGATTTGTGAAAAAAAATACACCTGTAGCTGAATACAGTTCTTCAATGATAATATTAGTACTTTGAATTAGAAACATTGCATTGCACACGAGACCAGATTTTAACACTATCAGCCCAGCAGAAATGGAGCAGATAAATAGTTAAGTTATAAGTTGGGAGTTCTCTGCTGAGTTCTCAATTTCCGTCTATAACCCACTGTTGTATCAACCCTACCTACAGTCATGAGGAGTGAGTTCTGTGCAGGCTTTCACAGTCTTCATTAAAGGCGATGACTGGTGATACCACTTGGAGGGCGCATTGTCTTTATTCTTTATGGGTCATGTTCAATGCCAAATGCACCAATGAAAAAGAGAAAGTTATGGTGTCAGAAGAAGCACAGTTGTTTTATTTAGACAATGTTTCTCTGTGGCCTGAACAAGTATGTGCTTCTCCAGGTCCATAATTAAAGGTGGGGCCTCAAATTCCCTGACCATACTTTCCTCCAGAACATCATCCCAGCATCCTCAGCAATCAGTGTTAGAGTCATTGAGTCGTACAGCACAGAAACAAGCTCTTCGGCCCAACTGGTCCACGGCAATAAAGATGTCTACCTCAGGTAGTCCTATTTGCCAGGTTTGGCCCTTAGCCCTCTGAACCTTTTCTGTCAATGTCCATGTTCAAATGCATTTTAACTAGTGTAATTGTAGCCACATATTCCAGGTGCTCATTTCATATACCCTCCTTCCTCTGCATGAAAAATTTGTCTTCTGGCCCATTTGAAATTTTTCTTCTCTCACTTTAAAGCTATGCTCTCTAGTTTTAGACCCATTGCTCTGTGAAAACCACTGCATCCATTCAACATATCCATGTCCCTCATGATTATATACATCCTCTATAAAGTCGCAACATAGCCTCTTACTCCTTGCATCCCCAATATAAGCCTCTGCTGCACAACATCTCTCCTGACACTTGGTCATTGCTTCCAAGTATAATCAGGACTTTGGACCGGTAATGTGGGTTTTGTTATGATGGCTGGGTTCACTTCATAACTATTCTCCTAAATAGTCACCAATCACTATAACCTACCTCAATGACTATCATCCAGTAGAACTTAAATCCACAGTGATGAAGTGTTTTGAGAGGCTTCTGATTAAACACATCAAGTCCTGCCTGAGAAGTGACTTGGATTTGCTCCAGTTTGCCTCCAGTTTGCTTTCATTGGCTCCTCACTCGACCCTAGAACTTCTGGACAGCAAAGTTGCATACATCAGGATGCCCTTCATCAACAATAACTCGGCACTCAGTATTTGCACTCCCACAAAACTACTCAGTAAGCTTCAAGACATTGGGCTCAGTACCTCCTTGTGCAATTGGATCCTTAATTTCTTCACTTGCAGACCCCAGTCAGTTTGGATTGGTAACAACATTTCCTCCATAATCTCCATCAGCACAGGTGCACCACAAGGTTGTGTGCTTAGGTTCTCCTCTGCTCACTTCATACTTATGACTGTGTGGGTTACGCACAGCTCCAATGCCATATTTAAGCTTTCTGACCTAAATATGTGACGTAAGTTTGTTAAGTTTGCTGTTGTTGGCCAGATCAAAGGCGGTGACAAATCAGCATATAGGAGGGAGATTGAAAGTCTGGCTGAATGGTGCCACAACAACCACCACTCACTCAATATCAGCAAGACCAAGGAGATGATTATTGACTTCAGGAGAAGGAAACTGGAGGTCCATGAGCCAGTCCCCATCGGGGATCAGAGGTGGAAAGGATCAGCAACTTTAAATTCTTCGGTGTTATTATTTAAAGAAGAACTGTCCTACACCCAGCATGTAAGTATAATGTCAGCACGTAAGTACAGCAGTGTCCCTAGTTCCCTAGAGGCTCGTGAAGATTCATCATGACATCTAAAATTTTGACAAGCTTCAGTAGACGTGTGGTACTCACAACACGCCGGAGGAACTCAGCAGGTCAGGCAGCATCCATGGAAAAGATCGGTCGACGTTTCGGGCCGGAACCCTTCGTCAGGACCGCCCCGAAACGTCGACCGATCTTTTCCACGGATGCTGTCCGACCTGCTGAGTTCCTCCAGCCTGTTGTGAGTGTTGCTTTGATCCCAGCATCTGCAGATTATTTTGTGAGTAGACGTGTGGTGATGTGTGTATTGACTGGCTTCATATAGCCTGGAACGGAAACACCAATGCCCTTGAGCAGAAATCCTACAAAAATTAGTGGATATGACCCAGTTCACTATGGGTAAAGCCCTCCCTACCATTGAGCACGGAGCGTTGTTGCAGGAGAGCAGTATCTAGCTTCAAAAATTCCCACCATCAAGATCATGCTGTCTTCTCACTATTGCCATCAGGAAGAAGGTACAGGAAGCCTCAGGACTCACACCACCAGTTTCAGGAACAGCAACTGTCCCTCAACCATTAGGCTCTTGTTACCAGAGGGGATAACTTCACTCATCCCATCGTTGAACTGTTTCCTCAACCTATGGACTCACTTTCAAGGACTCTTCATCTCATGTTCTCAATATATATTGCTTTTTTTTCTTTTTTTATTTGCACAGTTTGTTGTCTTTTGCACACCGGTTGCCGCCCTGTTGGTGTCGTCTTTCATTGATTCTATTTAAGTTATTGAATTCAGTGTATATGCCCAAAAGAAAACGAATCTCAGTGTTGTATATGGTGACATATATGTACTTTGATAGTGCATTTACTTTGCACTTTGAACTTTCACTTTTACATCTTTCAGGTTTGGCTATTTTGCCTTGAATATGACAGACTGCAATTATTTTTCTACAAGCAATATGCACTTTCAGTGAAATTAAATTAATATTGCATGACAAACATCATGCATTGTAAATGTTTTCCTTTAAAATTCAGTGTGGGGCTTAGTTAAGGAAATGTGGTTTGTACTGAATTTTCACTGCGCCTTGAGAATTAAGTGTTTATATGTGAGAGATGGAGGGTAAATTATTGTGGCAGTTTGATTATAATAGCATACTACCAAAGGATTTTCTTCTATAAAAAAACACCCCACTATAAAAAAAAGTGCAATTAACAAAGCACCACTGAAATCTGCCTTTAAATCAAACACGAACTGGTGGCCAAGTTTTTTAACCTTTGAAACTTTAAAAAATCTCAGGAACTGAACTACTGCCAGACCCACACCAACAAAAATTGTTTCCATGAGAGGAAAAAAAAATATCCCATTAAAGTTTTCCAGTGGCTCTGAGAGTTTAAAGTATTTTAAAAGACTCCTTTTATGATCTTGAGTCTGTTTACTCTGTTGGACAAGAGGGAATAAAAAATGTTCCAATACGTTGTGAGGGTGCAAGGCTGTTTGCACTTAAAAGAGCAGTGCAAATTAATCCATTTCCTTTTTCCCTTTACTCAAAACACGAGAGGACACCATTTTGGAGCAGGAAACAAAGGGGAGAAGACAAGGTCTTGGATGCTCTTCTCATTTGTATCCCCAGATAAGCCTCTTAATATCATGATTGGAAGAAAGTGAAGGATGTTTTCCAGAAAACAGATTTTTATCAAAATAAAAGACAGCGGAAGACTACCTGAGTGCTTAAGTCTGTTTACATCTCCCACTTTGCTGTGCAGGGATTTAATAGCTGGTTTTTCATAAGATACTTTTGACAGATGTTTCCTTTCCTCTCCATATTTACACAGCAGTTACTAACTAGAAACCAAAGGGAAAATTAGAACTAACACTGGAAAAGAAGATTATGCAGGTGTTTCATTTGATGAAAACAATACTTTAAAGTATTATGGAGTATTATTACCAGTAAATCTCTTGAAAGTTTAACTCATGGTAAATATATGCTATGTTGCAAAGGCAGGAGCATTACACTATGTACTATGTAATGTACTATATAATTCCAGTGTTAAATAGCAAATGTTTTACAGAAAGATGACCATAAAATGCAATGCCATTGCTATGCCTTCCTGAGGCAAATGATATTTTAATAGATATTCTAGTCAGTTTGAGATCAGACCTTGATTATATTTTGAAACTTTGCCTCCAGAATTTTCATTTAAATCTACACTAACTTACTGATTTACAGGGAAAAGTTGAATAGGTAAGGAGTCTATCTCCTGGAGCATAGGAGAATGAGGGGAGATCTGTTAAAAATTACGAGGGATATAGAGAGAGTTAATGCAGACTTTTCCCATTGAGATTGGGTTAATTTATAGGTTAAGGGTGAAAGGTGAAATATTTAAGGGGAATTTTAACTCAGATAGTAGTGACAAGTTGTCAGTGGAAATGGTGGATATGGTGCAATTTCAACATTTAAGAGAAGCTTAGACAAGGACATGGATGGGAGGGTTTTGGAGGACTATGGTCCAGGTGCAAACCAATGGGACTAGGCGGTACAACAGTTCAGTATGGATTAGATGGGCCAAAGGGTGCATCTGTGCGGTAGTGTTTAATGACTGCCTGACTCTAATGAACTGAGACAAAATATTATTTGGTAGCCACCCTACCTTCCTTTTCTAACTTGTAGCATTTCATATCGTATGAGCACAGCGAAAGCTCGAGAAACTCAGCAACTCAATCAGCATCCATGGAAATGGCAAAAGTCAATATTGCAGGTCAAAGGACCTTTGTCAGAACTGGAGAGGGGATACATAAAATAAGTTTAAGTGGAGGAGAAGTGGGGTGGATAGTACAGAAGGAATATTTCTAATAGGGTGAGGGCAGAATTGACATAGTGACGCTGTAAGCACAAGAAAATTTGCAGAAGCTGGTCTGCAGAGCAAGATCTTTAATCCCAGCAAAGTGCAGTGGGGGGGGGGGCGTGGGGTTGGATTTGCTAATGGGAACAATCCAGGCTGTTATTCTGTATGGGGCACTTGAAGTTGATTAGAAGTTATGTTCACTGCCTTTGTCCCGATGAAGGGTCTCAGCCCGAAACGTCAACTCTTTCCTCTTTTCCATTAATCCATTGATGCTGGCTGTCCTGCTGAGTTCTTCCAGCATATTGTGCATGTTGCCTTGATATAGTGGGAAGCTGTCGATGCAGCCATTTGGCTGATGTAGGTGGATGATAAAAGTTAGAGACAGAGAAAATAAACAAAGAAACATTTAAGAGATATGAAATGTAGATCAGAGTTGAAGGAAGTGCCTCATAGAGCAGGCCTGTAACTGGAGACAGGAAACCTGAGCTAACATTACAGATGAATAACTTGCATCTTGTCTAGGCTTCAGACAATTACCTCTGGGCAGATCTAGGCAGAGCAAGATCTTTGACCCCAGCAAAGGTGGAACTGGATTTGCTAAAGAGAACAATCCAGGCGTTATTTTGTGTGGGCACTTGAAGTTGATTAGAAACTATGTTCACTTGCTGTGGAACTTACTCTGTAAAGGGCAGAATTGAGGTAGAAGAAGAAGCGGAGCTAAGTAGTTATGGTGCCCAACGGCGACTCCTTTGCTTGCGTCTTCGAACACAGATCTATTTCTATCTTTAATATCTCTATTTTTCCTTTTCAGGGTTCTTTTGAAGACTTTGACCTGGTGTTACACGCTGACTACGGTTCTTTGTGGGAATGGGACCCGCTCTTGGGGTTCTACAATCGGCCGCTATTCGGCATGCCGAAGTCTTGGCCTAAGATTTTGGCACGGATTCAGAAGCCTGTGATCTCAAGTAACTGGAGATGGGCGAATCAAGGGTCAGTGTCACCACGGGAGACTGGTGTGTCGTTGGGGGAGTCAGAACATCTGCTGTGTGCCTGGGGACCCGGGATCCTTGAGATCTTCAGGAACAGAGCTCAAAAAAAGTGACGTAACGGACTTTTAACTTCGGAAACCAGTGAGTTGCTTGTTATCTCTCCCCGCACGTTGGAACATGGAGTCACCTCTTTCTCCCTTATTAGGAGAGAGAGAGCATGTCGAATTATTGGGTGAACAATGTAGTCTTTGGGTTAACTGCAAGTCTGTGTCTTTGCTATTGTTTTGCTCACGCTTGAGTGCTTGTAGCGGGTGCCCTTTATTTTTGCCGGTGGGGGGAGGGGGATTGTTGCTTGCTGCCACTTATGTGCGGGAGGGAGGGGATCTGGGGGGGGCTTTGGGGTTCTAACATTGAACTGTCATTCATTCTTTGGGGGGACTCCTCTGTTTTCATGGATAGTTGCGAAGAAAAAGCATTTCAGGATGTGTATTGTATACATTCTCTGACATTAAGTTGTACCTTTTGAACCTTTGAACCAGTGAATTTCAAAGGGTTTTGAAATAGGAATGAGTCAAAATCATACAGTCAAATATTAGAGCAGGACAAATAAGTATTAAGATAAAGAAAAGTGTAGAAAAATAGCGTGATTCATTTGGCAGAGAGCTGGCAGGACATCAAGGACCCAGATATTTTCATTACAATGAAATCATTGATTAACTTGTCCAGCATAAGGTCATAGTTGCAGAGAGAGTGGTGTCTGGTAAAGCGTTGGGGACATTGTGGAAAATGTGAGCAATGGTCAGTGAGGCTGAGGTAGTTGGTACCCTTTCTTTTGGATGATCAGAGCTGGACTGCCAAGCTGAGAGTGATGATGGATATCTCAGCCCTCAGCCAGAGCAAAAGAATATCACAGACCCATTAACAGTCTGTGAGTGACTGGTAAAATGGATTGCGGGGAGTGCAACATTTAAGATTCAGGATTCTGGATTCAAGATTGCTTAATGTAATTTTCAGTACGCAGGTGTAAAGGAGGATGACATAATTGTTACTCTGGATCTGATGCAGCATAAAAAAAAAGCATTTTGATAAGGAACACAATGATAATGAAAAGAAGCCCACAATAATATAAATACATAATATGGCTTATATACATTGATTGTATGTCCAGAAAGTGATGCTACTCACAGGAGTGTCTGTACATATTTGACTGAGAAGAAATGATAAAGTAGTGGTGTTTGGCATGCGGAGGGGTGGGTTAGTGGGTGGAGGTCTTGATCAGCCTTACTCCTTGTGGAAAGTAACTGTTTTTGAGGCTGGTGGTCCTGGCGTGGATGCTAAGTAGCCTCCTCCCCGATAAGAGTGGGACAAAAAGTCCATGGGTGGGATCTTTCATGATGTCACTGGCCCTTTTCCAGCACCTTTCTGTATATATGGCCTTGATGGTGGGTAGGCTGGTGAGAGTCATTTATTGGGCAGTTTTGACTACCTGTTGTAGAGCCTTCCTGTCTGCCGCATGCAGTGATGCAGCTTGTTCAGATGTGCTCTACTGTGCAATTTTAGATTAGATTATGAGAACACTCATTCCTCTTTTATTGTCATTTAGAAATGCATACATGCATTAAGAAATGATACAATGTTTCTCTGGAGTGATATCACAGAAAACAGGACAGACCAAAGACTAACACTGACAGAACCACATAATTAGAACATATAGTTGCAGCAGTGCAAAGCAATACCATAATTTGATGAAGAACAAACCATGGGCACGGTAAATAAAGTCTCAAAAGTCCCCGAGTCGATTGACTCCCAAGTCCCCGATAGCAGCGGCAAAAGGGAGAAACTCCCTGCCATAAACTTCCAGGCACCGTCAACTTGCCCATGCCTTGGAAGCAGCCGACCACAGCCGACTCTGAGTCCATCCATCCGAAAACTTCGAGCTTCCGACCAGCCTCTCCGATACAGCCTCCCGAGTGCCATCCTCTGCCGAGCGGCTTCGACCTCGCCCCGGCTGCTGAAACACGCAAAGCCGAGGATTTTTGCGGCCTTCTGCTCCGGAGATTCCGGTTACCACACAGCAGCGGCAGCGAAGCGGGCATTTCAGAAGTTTTCCAGATGTTCCTCCGTACTCTCACGTCCGTCTCCATCAAATCAGGATTGAGCACGGTCCCCTACTTGACAGATAACAGACATCACCACCAAAGTGGCCGCGCAGAATGGCATGAGTATAGATGTGTATAGTCCATTTCTCTTCCGCCTCCTCAGAAAGCAGGGGTGTTGGTGGGTTTTCGTGACCGTGTTGTATGTGTTCTGAGACCATGAGAGGTCGTGCAATATGTCCACTCCCAGGAGTTTGAAACTTCTCACAGTTTGCACTGCTGTGCTGCTGGTATAAAGAGGGGGGTGGGTAGTGTGAGTTTTCCTGAAGTCAATGGCACTAGTCGTTGACATTGAGGAAGAGGTTACTTCCCTGTACCAGGCCTCAAGCTCATCCAACTTCTTTCTGAAGGCCATCTTTCCGTTGATCAACATCAGGGAAAAAAGGGAACAGCAAAACAGAAAGCATGATTGATGGAGACTAGAAATGGAGAGGGGAAAGAGGCTGATAATGAGAGGCAGGTTTACAGCACTGAAAAAATGGAAGCTAAGCAACATTCAGAGTATCAGAGGTCTTGGTGAACAGGGCAAGGAATCAATCAGAATGAAGGATTCTGAAATTACAGCAAGATCTGAACAAGGAATTGTGTGTTACATAGAAACATAGAAACATAGAAAATAGGTGCAGGAGTAGGCCATTCGGCCCTTCGAGCCTGCACCGCCATTTATTATGATCATGGCTGATCATCTAACTCAGAACCCCGCCCCAGCCTTCCCTCCATACCCCCTGACCCCTGTAGCCACAAGGGCCATATCTAACTCCCTCTTAAACATAGCCAATGAACTGGCCTCAACTGTTTCCTGTGGCAGAGAATTCCACAGATTCACCACTCTCTGTGTGAAGAAGTTTTTCCTAATCTCGGTCCTAAAAGGCTTCCCCTCTATCCTCAAACTGTGACCCCTCGTTCTGGACTTCCCCAACATCGGGAACAATCTTCCTGCATCTAGCCTGTCCAATCCTTTTAGGATCTTATACGTTTCAATCAGATCCCCCCTCAATCTTCTAAATTCCAACGAGTACAAGCCCAGTTCATCCAGTCTTTCTTCATATGAAAGTCCTGCCATCCCAGGAATCAATCTGGTGAACCTTCTTTGTACTCCCTCTATGGCAAAGATGTCTTTCCTCAGATTAGGGGACCAAAACTGCACACAATACTCCAGGTGTGGTCTCACCAAGGCCTTGTACAACTGCAGTAGTACCTCCCTGCTCCTGTACTCGAATCCTCTTGCTATAAATGCCAGCATACCATTCGCCTTTTTCACCGCCTGCTGTACCTGCATGCCCACTTTCAATGACTGCTGTATAATGACACCCAGGTCTCGTTGCACCTCCCCTTTTCCTAATCGGCCACCATTCAGATAATAATCTGTTTTCCTATTTTTGCCACCAAAGTGGATAACTTCACATTTATCCACATAAAACATTAAATTCAAAAGCAAATCAAGTACAGATTGATATAGAAAAAGAAGAAAAACTGGATTAAAAAAGAAAAAAGCACTTTAAAATACACTAGTAAATTAATTAGCATTATTACATAATCAAAATGTGAAAAAAGAACTGATGTTCTATACTTGAAATTAATTTTCAGTGTCAGAAATGTTCACAGGCAGTGATGAACACTTATCAAGCTGTTAACGGGACACTATGACTGAAATAGATCTCAGTGGAGTACTTAATTCATATCTACTATGCAAATACATGTGATTTATGTTCCTCAGTACATTTGAATGAGGAAGCACTCAACATTATGTCCTTATCACAAAACCAGGATTGGAACATTACAAATTAAACCACAACTCTTTTGGGCTTGCACATTTAAAACAAGATTAGGAAATTGAGATAGACCATTCCTAAAAGTTTTGAGCTCTATGGTTTAATAACAGTAAGTAAATTGGCACTATTTTGACACTATTTTGAGCTGATAGTATACATACTAGGAATGTTTAGGAATGAGTGATTAAACCACTAAGAATGAAATACATCATTGGGAAATCATCTAAATGCCATTCCTAATTCTACTGAATTTTGAGGAGAGCAGATTTAATCAACACTGAAAAACAGTATTTATTTATTTTATTTTATTCACCAACAGATTTTGACTTAAGGAAACACGTTCTTTTTTTCTATATTTGTTATTATTTTGTAAAATGTTTTTATTTGGAATATTGGTACATAATTAAGTACAGAAAAGAATGTTCAATAACTATGCAATGTCATCTTATTTAATATTAAGGTACTGATAGCCTTTCTGTATAGCTATAATTTTTTTGAAAGAGTGGATTTAAATTATATCCAGTTTTTAATTTTCATTTCTTCAGCCAAAGTGCTGAGAGGGATAACATGCTAAATCTGCAAAGTGACTGTATGTGCCAGTGCAGAGTCTTGCAAACAAGAGTGGTGGTATAGGAATTTGAAACATCATGTTGCCACCTGTCTTTGACTCACACCTAAGTGGTCAAGTAAGCTTTTATGTTTCGTAACTTCAAAGCATTCAACTAATTCAAAGGAAGATGTGGGAGTCTGAAATATGGGTGTAGTTCGAGCTTACATTAACTAAAACGTGCATGTTTCACGTAGTAGTGTGATCACATATGCAACTAATGTATTTTTACATATAACAGTTCCCATGGCGCAGTACCCATGGTTGACCACGACCGACGGAGGCCACACATATAACACATAATTAATTATTTAAATGAATGAGAATGCTTAATCAACCAAAATATACATACACGAGATTACTCAAATATTGGTTGGCATCTGTCTGCCTTAAGGACAGTGGGTGATGATAATCATCATCACAAGCCTGGGCAGAAGGTCTGGAGATCCTGAGATGCCCAGTCATCAAGGTTCTCCTCTTGGCCTCACCAGTGTAGTCCAAAGGAAAGTTTATGAAGCAACATGTTTGGCACCAACTTGGCTGTAGGAGCTGCCTGAAGGATGTTCAACGACGTTCAGCCGCCTTAGGGACTCCACTCCGGATTTGCTGTCTGGGTTTACTCCCGTAGCCTTCTTCTCTCTTGAGACTGCCCACAAGGCAGTTGGGTTAAATACCCATAGCTGGGGATCTGGTTTACAAGCACCAGGGCGTGTCCACACGGTGGTGGGCCTGCGTGCTACGTGTGCAGGGGCCAGACCTCCTCCCCGTCCTCTGTAGTTCAGCCTGAGTCAGAAAGAAGTTTCTGTGTGTCACCAGTGAGGAGGCACTAAATGAGGCTTGCTGTTGGAGAGGATATGTACTGACAGGGAGAGACTTACATACTCAGCTCTCCTTTTCACAAGACTGCTAGCCAGCCGTGGAATTAAAAGTGAGAACTCAGCCATTACCCACTTCACTACCACACTAGATGCATCATAACAACCGTTTTGACACACACAAACGTCACTTAAATATTAAAAACACAACATAAACCTCAAAGTCTCTACTACGTGTTGTCACCATGGTTTGCTCAGTAGCTCCACAGTAATTGAGAGGTAGCATGCCTGCTGGTACAAAAAGCTTCCCATCTACCAACTAATTCAGCCCTATTGGCCATCATCATCATCATCATTATGTTATGCATCATATGGCGTGGGCGATTATGGTCTTCCATCTGTACCATGATTAGTCTTGGCTAATTTTTTACAGAAGTGGTTTGCTATTGCCTTCTTCTGGGCAATGTCTTTACAAGACGGTGAACCCAGCCATAATCAATACTCTTCAGAGATTGTCTGATCGCCTGCCTGGCGTCACTGGTCGCACAACCAGGACTTGTGATACACACCAGCTGCTCATACGACCATCCACATCTGCTCCTATGGCTTCACGTGACCCTGATTGTGGAGAGTGTGGGGGGGGGGTCTAAGCAGGTGCTACACCTTGTCTAAGGGTGATCTGTAGGCTAGTGGAGGGAAAGACTTCATCCTGCCACCCTCTATTGGCAATAGATGATGGAAGCTTTCAATATTGATGAAAAAAGACAGCATTAATCCCACAAGACATATATATCAGCCAATGTTCCATACTGTAATTGATTTGTTTAAACAATGACTAGGGAAATTCAGAAGATGTGTAGCTCGGGTGGTCAATGCTTGGGTTGAGGTGTATTCATTCTTGGCAACTTACTTCCAAATGATTCAACACTATGTGAGGAGACATCGTCAGAGCGCTGTTGATTGTGGTGTGTCCTCCAAATGCTTAGCTTTTATATACTTCTCAATCAGCTGATTGGACATCATTTCAGAAACTCAATTGCGATGTGGGGAGGAAATTTTGTCGCTGATTGGCAGTGGGGCGAACTTCGTATGTTGTGGTCAGGAATTTTGCCCACATCGGCTTATAAATGGGATCAAGATCTATGTGGTTGTTTACAGAAAACCACGCTTCTAGGAATTCTCTTACATGCCACGTGTGGCTTGCACCATGAATCTTACTGATGTCCAGTTGAATTTGTGCCCCTCCTCATCTTCATGGGTAGAGGCTCGGAAGAGTTGGTGCTGCCAGATTTACAGCCAGTTTTTGTGCGGCTGAAATTTCATGTTCTTGGAGCAGTCAGCCCATTATTTCCGAGATATTTCGAATGTGTGTAAGAACAGCACATTTGGGCGCATCTTGGCTGCTGCATTGTCGACCTCATGCACAAGCCAACAGCAACGTTGAGGAGAGCACCTTGTAAGCCAAAAGAATGAACCAAGCTATTTGACAAGACCAAAGCAATCTACGAAATCCAATGAGGTATCTACATTGGGCAAATGGGGAGTAAACTATCCACAAGGATTCATAAGTATCAATTGGCTGTAAAGTGGCATGACCAACTCTGCCTAGTCTCCAGCCGTGAAAGTCGAGAGGGGCACGAATTTGACTGGCCATCAGTGAAAGTCATGACACAAGTGAACACACAACACACAAATCAACATGCAAGAAATTCATTTAGAAGCGCAGTTTTCTGCCAAGAATTCTGTAAATGAATGTACAGACCTCGATCCTAGTTATGAGCTGATGTGGGCAAAATTCCTGACCACAACGTACAAAGTTTGCCACACAGCCAATGGGTGGTGAGATTTCCTCCCCACATCACAACTGAGTTTCCAAAATGACATCCAATCAGCTGATTGAAAAGTATATAAAGGCCAAGCATTCGGAGGACACACCACAATCAACACCACACCGACAATGTCTCCCCACATGGTGACAAAACACTTGCAAATAAATTGCCAAGATGTGGTAAACCATATATATATGTTGTAACTGGGTTAACTGTCTGGACACGCCCCTCTGCTGACTGCCCCTGTGGCTCCTCCCACAGAGTCCTGTATAAAGGTGTTTCGCCTTGCCCCTCCCCCTCAGCCCGAGGGCAGACACTCACCGTGGAGGTCGTATTGTACAGCGAATAAAAGCCTTTCAGTATTTTACCAAACCTCAGTCTTTTGGAGTTATTGAAGGTGCTTCAATTTTATTCGCTGTACATTTTAAAGCATGGAACACACACTGAGACCTGACAAATTAGACCTCGATCCGCAAACGCCAGAAACTGGAAGCGGTTTCGAACTCTGGCTGGCCTGCTTCGAAGCGTATCTAGAGGAGATTAAAGCGACCGACCCTGTAGCGAAGTACAGAGTTCTACTCTCCAGGGTCAGTCCACGGGTCTATTCACTGAAAGGAGACCAGCCGAGCTACGACAGCGCGATGAGCGCACTCAGAAGACAATACCTGCGGCCGGTAAACAGCGTCTACGTGCGACATCGCTTAGCGATGTGGCAGCAGTGGCCCAGGGAATCGAGTGCTGAGTTTGTCCGGGCACTACAGACGCTTGTACGGGCCTGCAATTGCCAGGAGCTGACGGCGGCGCAGCATACAGAGCTCCTAGTGAGAGACACCTTCGTCACAGGGACCAAGTCAGTGTACGCGCGTTAGCGGCTGCTGGAAAAAGCCGATCTTACCCTAAGTTCGGCAATCGAGCTGGCTGATACGTTGGAGGCTGCTCTGCATAACTCCGAGGCTCTCCAGGCACGCGATCCCCCGATGGCCTCGTGGGCGCCGCAGACCCCGCAACCCGCCAGCGAATCGACCTCGGCTGCCGCCAGTCGCCAGTCGCAAGTCCCCGCAACCCGCCGGCGAATTGACCTCGGCTGCCGCCAGTCGCGAGTCCGTGAAGTGCTACTTCTGCGGACTGGAGAAGCACCCTGAGAAACGCTGCCCAGCCTGACAAGCTACCTGCTCCAGCTGCGGAAAGAAGGGCCACTTCACCAAGGTCTGTAAGTCAAAACCGCGAGCGGGATCGAGCAGCGCTGCGTGCGAGATGTGGGGGTCGCCATCTTGCCTGCTGCCATCTTCCCTGCACGCCACCACCACATGCGAGACATGGGGGCGGCCATCTTGGTCGGCGCCACCTCCCACCGCCTGCGACCAACGGGTGCTCTTGGGGCACCCCACCGCACCGGACCAAGACAGCGACCCCACCCTGGCTTCCGTGACCCTCGACCAAAGCGCTCCCCACCAGCTTGCAAGGTCAATGATGGACATCCTGGTGGAGGGGCACAGGACAAGCTGCCTGTTTGACACAGGCAGCACGGAGAGTTTTATCCACCTGGACACGGTGCAGCGAATAAAATTGAAGCACCTTCAATAACTCCAAAAGACTGAGGTTTGGTAAAATACTGAAAGGCTTTTATTCACTGTACAATACGACCTGTACAGCGAATAAAAGCCTTTCAATATTTTACCAGACCTCAGTCTTGCAGAGTTATTGAAGGCGCTTCACAAGATCAGTGAACAACTCAACCCAACTAGTATTTCCCTAACAAGGAGACTCGATAAGGAGCAGGATCTAGCAGAGAGAAAGTATTAATTTTAAAAAATCAAGTAAGAAATTTTGGAGACTATTCTTAATGCCAGAGACCAGGAAGAATGAATGGAAAAAATACTATACTTAGAGGGCCACTAAATAGCTAATATTTTGTGTTTGTGTGTGGTGGTGATGGCATTGCAGATACTGGAACACACCTTGCTTCCTTTAAGTGTACAAAAGGCCTTTCCTCCATTGAGTGCTCCAATGCAAAGTAAGCTGGCGAAGGCAGGAAGGCAGGTAGGTCCTGGGTTACCATAATAGGAAGAGTGTACTGGGTTGAATATTAGAATGTTGGGATTTCTCATTTTCAGTGTGGTAGTGGTAGAATTAAATTCTGTGGAAGAGGAAGTGCAAGGTTATACCGCTAATAGGAAGGGACGTGATCAGCTATTGAGAAATCCATTGGCTTAGCAAACAAAGAAATGGAGCCTGCCTGATGGGACTATCTTATACTTATCTTCAAAGTATGCATGTGCATGATTGTGATCTTTTGGATTTCTCATTTCTAGCTTCCCCTTGGTCCATTACTGTTGTATTTTTTGACACAACGTTTACTGCATGAGCAGTTTGATGTCCGTCTTATTAACGTCTTTCAAATGTCGTACTGTGGCATGATTAAAGATTTAAAGGTGAACCAAACTTTCAGAACTTAATGCATTGACTTGCTTATAGAAACATGAATCATGTAGACTTATACATGCATCCTTATATGTGATATGCTGAACTTTATTTTGCGGGGCCATTTTTCAAGATTGTAATGTAGCAAAAGAGGCTAAACTTCACAACTACTTGCATAGCTACTCTTTCTGACTGCGTTGACAAGAACTCCTACTGCCACAGCATCTCATACTCGTGACCACTTTGCCAAGAAGCGCATGGGAACATTACCACTTGTAGGTTCTTCTTCCAGTCTCACAGAGTATCTCAACTTGGAAATATATTGTTGCTTCTTCATTGCTGCAGGGTCTAACTCCTGGAACTACCACCCTACTGTAAGGGTACTTTCACCAGAAAGATTGCGGTAATTAAAGAAAGCAGCTCACCAACACACCCTCAAGGGTCGTTAGGTCTGGTCGATAAATGCTGCCCTTTGTCAGCAATGTTCCCTTTCTGAAAAGTAGATAAATAAAAATCACTGAGTGCGAATTCAGCCATGTGAACAGCAGTGGGCTGAGCATGCAGCCCTGTGGGGGTACCGGTGCTCAGTGTGATCAAGCCAGAGATGTTGCTTCCAACCCAGCATGATTGTGCCCTTCCTGTCAAGAAGCCTAAGATCCAGTTACAAAGGGAGGTGTTGCGACCCAACAAGGACAGTTTACCCTCCAACTTCTCAGAGATGATCATATTAACTGTCAAGCTGAAGTTAATAATCAGCATCCTGGCATATGAGGCACCATTTTCCAGGTGGGACTGGATGGAGTGGAGGGCAAAGGCTAAGGCATCATCAGTGGACCAATTTCAGTGATAGGTGAACTAGAAAGGGCCAAATGTAGCAGAAAGATGGGATTTAGTGTGGTCCATAACCATCTGCTCAGAGCACTTCATTACTGTTGAGGTCAGTGTCACTGGACAGTTGTCGTTAAGGCAGTTTACCACCGGGATGATGGTGGCTCCCTTGAAGCTTGAGGGGACCGTGGACTGTTCCAGAGGGATATTGAAGATGCCTTTTAGAACTCTGTTAACTGGCTCCATGGTCTCTCAGCTTCTGACCAGATACAGTTTGTTATTAGGCCCCACTGCTTTAGATGGGTTGACCTTGGCTAGGGTCTCCCTCACATCAGCTGTGGCCAGACAGAGTGCCTGCTCCTTGGTGGAAGAGAAATCTTACTCATCGGCACGTCATTCCATGCCTCAAACAGTGTGTAAATGACATTCAGACTATCAGGAAGAGAGGTGTCACTGACGTTGACATGTAGGGCGGACTTGTAGACTTATGGTCTGAATGCCTTGCCGCATGTGCATCACATCTCTGGGTCACAGAAATAGCTGTAAATTCTCTGTGAACAATCCTGTTTTGCCTTCCTGATGTGCAGTGAAGTGCAGCTCTTTCTGTCCTAAGAACTATCTTATTCCTCAAACTGAAGGCACCATCTCGATCTCTCAGCAGCGCCCAGTCCTCGGTGTCAGCTGTGGCTTCTGATTTGCTCTCACATGTGTTTTACAATGGCGACATTCTCAATGCATTTCTCTACATGGCCAGTCACAGATCCTGCACATTCATCGATGTTAATGTGATGATCATAGGTAGCCACTTCCCTGAACATGTTCCAGTCTGTGTTCTCAAAGCAGCTGAGTAATAATAGATGGTTAATGAAATTCCATTTTGTTCATTGTAAAAGTAGACTATAAAAATAATATGTAACATAATTTACACAGTTTGCATTCTATTGATAACGTTGAAACAGCCTGTCACAAGGCTGTAAATTTTGCCTGCTACGCTGATTGAGTCACTTTCTTGGCAGTGCCCATATCCGATCTTTTCTGATGTGCACAGAGACCCACTTTCCTTAATGTGGGAGTAATACTGTACCAGCAGTGCGGAACTTAGTACTTGTGTCAGTACCGTAGCAACAGGCTAACACAATGCTTAATGCCCATTAAAAATATCATGAACTATTGAAGCTGTACTACAAGTGTTTTTTTTTGAGTTTTCGGATTATATGTAAGGTATTGTCATGTTCGAATCTGTTTCAGCGTGGAGTATTTTAAAGTTACTCCTTGGCTTAGTTCAAGAGTGAACATGGTTGATTTACTAGAGGCAAAAAGATTTACGAGGCATTTAGTAGTCATTACAATAGGTCAACATACCAAGAGATGTCTTAGATGGAAAAAATGCCATAAGGGTTTTTTGACTGTCAAGTTGAGCAGCATGATGGCTTCAGGCTCTCCACAATGACGAGATATAAATGAGGATACAACTTTAAATATATTATTGTTTCCTACTGCAGTCATTTGATACTTTGACTTTGCTTGTCTAGATTTCACTGAACTAAAGCATTCTATGGAATTGTGGTCTGAGAGGCAGATAACTTTAATGCAAAGAAAAGTATGATTTATAAAAGTGAGAAGGTGCTCACAATGCATTGCATCTTGTCAGGTATACTTCGCTCTGTTTCACCAAATTGATTATGTAGAGCTAAATGAGCACAGTAACAGCTTGAACGCTGAGTGCTAGGAAAAAGACTGGAAGCAAGATAGATTACAAGTAAACTTATAAGGCTAGATGATTCATGGCATTCCAATGATTTCCAGATTTATTCCAATAATTAGTTGTTGCCAATACTGAGAGCACACAAAAATTCCTCTCAAAATATGCTGCACAAATGGATAATAAAATGATACTTGTAATTGCACATTAAGTAGGTTTGTAGTATTAGGGCACATTTATATGCAATACAGATGGTGACATAAAAACAAAATCTGGGTTTTAGTGACTTATCAATGTACTTTTAGCTCTTCCTCCTCACTTAAATGGAATCTTCCATTGCCACAAATGGTTATAAATAATAACAAATTCAGATCAATAATACCAGAATTCTCCTATCCTTTTGGCTTTGGACTTATGAGGTTGGAAGATGGATAGCTTACTTAACTAATGGCACATTGCTAACTGTACATATGCAATTAAAATTCTTCCCCTCTGCCATCCGATTCCTAAATCGATCTTCGACATTACCTCACTTTTTAAATATACAGTATTTCTGGTTTTTGCATGATTTTTAATCTATTCAATATACATATACTGTAATTGATTTACTTATTTATTTCTTCTTATTATTTTATTTTGTTTTTCTCTTCTATATTATGTATTGCATTGAACTGCTGCTACTAAGTTAACAAATTTCACGGCACTTGCCGATGATAATAAACCTGATTCTGAATTAGTTCTGGTTCCTTGATGATTTGATATGTAAATACAGTATGCAGTACCAGCTTTTCACTGTCTCTTCGTACATGTGACAATCATAAACCAATGCCAATAGCCATTATTTAACTGTCTATCATCAATTTACTCAAGATTTCATTCTGCTTTGAAAGAGGAAATATATATATATATATATATATATATATATATATATATATATATATATAAGGAAGCTATTTCTTACCATTTGAGGATAAAAAATGCGCTTTTACTAGGCTGTACCCATTCTAGGAAGAGAGAATTCTCAGATTGTTGTTATATACTGGTGGCCATTCTATGAATTTAGAGTTACAAGGGTGTCAATAAAATCCAAATTTAATTGCAAGTTGTATGTTCTCTCTGGTTAGGGAAAAAAGAGATATTGGCATGTGAACAGAATTCCATTCATTCTTACAACATCACAATTCTGTGGTTGCCAGAAATCTGAAAAGCAAATTGAAAATATTGGACATACTCAACAAAACTGATGCGATGAAGTGACATTGACCTGAAATTTAACTCTTTCTCTTTACGAATCTGTCTGACCTACTGAAAATTTCCACAAGCCTTGACCTTTATGCCAAAAAAAATGTTAATACTGGCATAATAAATGATCGCGTCTTCATTAACAGTAAAATGATTATAAATGTAATTTTGTTTTCAGGCTAAATTTTAAAGATAGTCTTACACACACCAACCTGCCTTAGATTTTCAGTAATTACTTTGATCGGATTGTTTATCAGTCCCATTGAAACAAAGTGCTGTATAACTAATGAAGTCCGTTAGAGAGGAAAGCTAGTAATATAAATACTTTAAATGAACAATATTTGGGAGTAAATCCCTTTGTCATGATTTGTTTTATTTTTGCATTATCTATGAAACAGGATGAAACACACTGAACCACTGTACCTGAAATGAACATGCAATGGATTATTAAATCATTTGTTCTGTTCCATTCTGAGGAGCTTTGTATCATAACAAAGAAAAGTTTATCCAATAAAATGTAGGCATTTTGTGAAGGGGAGTGAAAAAGTAGAAAATGTAAATCATTATTCTCCTAGTGATAACACAGCAGCTGTCTACAGCAAAGAAACTTGACATGAACTAAAATGATTAACACTTAAACCATAAAAAAGACTTGTTTACTTATTATCTTCCACTTAATTCAAAACAGTGTCAAATTTTGTCACATACAATGGCATTTTTAATGAACATTTTAGAATCCATTGAGTAGCAACTGTAGAGTACAGGATTGTTTTATTTTACATGCTAATCCCCTCTTTTTATAACTGGAGTGGTAAGAATCCTATTATCACTGACTATGCCTGCAAAAAGCTGAGAGTGTCATGACTGATTCTTTTGTTAGTGCATGTTCCTGCATGCAGTTGTGCCAACATATCTTGCATTGCTCTTTGAAGTTTGGTTAGGAAGTGTGACTTAACCCTTGATATTCCAGTTGCAATGGTATGCTGCTCAGTATATAATTCTATACAAAGAGAGAAATAATACCTTGTCAAGCATTGCTGTTATTTTACTTTTAAAATTCCATGCAAGTCTACCGTGCACATCGCAGATGTAAATAACACAGAGAAGCAAAGAGATATTTCTTTTCAGAAAAAAAATGCAGTTTAGGCATGAAATAAATATTAATGCATTTCTTCTAAAGAAGCATCAGATCCTTTTGAAAATGCTCTTTAAATTTCAATAGTAATGAAAATAATTTAGCAAACAATTTTCATCCTACAATCTGGCATATCAAAAGTTAGACTGTCTCCCAATACTGGGCGGCTACAGAGTCTCCATCAGGGAGGGAACTTGTTTATCCTGGATGAGTTCCAGAGAGTGAAGTCAGTTCTAGATGACTGTTGTTGACAAGGGAACAATGTGTGTCTGACCACAGGAGATTATCCAGCCCTCCAAACGCCTACATGACTTATTTGACTATATTATTTTAGATTGTCAACAACGTAAAATATATCTGCAGTTATTTACCTGGAATTTTTAGGTGTATTTCAGCAACGTGCAACATGTTCAAATACTAAGATCCCAAAATATATTTTCCTTTGGCGCAATGCTGCCACAAATTGTGTGTTTGTAAAGCTAACCTTGGTACAGTTGCATGGTTGACCCTGTCACTTATATTGACCTGCCTTTAGATGGACACTAATGATCTGCCAATCTTCTACCAGCGGCTTTTGTGCTGCTTCATTCTGGTGTTTTTGTGTTCAGTCCACTTGATGACTGCAAATCATGGCTCAGCTAACTGCTTTCTGTCCAAGAGCAGCACAGAAAGGAATTTCCCCATTCAGAGAGTGTTTCCCTTCCTTTCTCTTTCTTTCCTTCACTCTTTCCTGACAAAAAAAATCATGGAAACGGTAGTCTGAGGTCAGGTCATGTAAAACGAGCTAAGACACCAGTTTTTTTCTTTGTTTTGGCAGTGAGCGTGGAAGGAAGAGGAGACAGCTGTATTAGCCAGATAATTGACTTTAAAAACTATGTTTTGTTTCTTTCTTTGAAAACCAGTTTGTGCTGTGGTTTTTGAAACCCAGAACTATTTTATGAAAAGGGATTGGTCTCACCTGTTAAAGCAAGTTGTTCAGCAGTTGACCAAGGCTCACTGGGGTTGAATTCCTGACAGAATTCTCAGAATTTATTTACTGCATCTGTAGCTGTCAAGATGCAGAAATACTGTAAAAGCGATTTAAGTTCATACAGTTTTTGTCCTATTTATGGGGACAGCAATACAATTCTTGTGTTGTTGGTACTTTTATCTTCTGAACTTAAGTTCTGCAAACAGTTTTATTACTAATTTTACTCGTTTTTCTGTCTTCTTTTCTGTATCAGAACACAATTCCACCAAAGGGCTTCATCTAAATCATCATACTTTGTTTCAGTGACTTCCAAGGATGTGAATATTATACTGTATTTAATCATGTTTGACTAGATTTTAAACAAAATATAAATGATTCTACTCTCATAGCTGGATCCGGAAATTCACCCTCTTTGTTTTCACTGAACTTGAACAAAATTTCAACTTACAGATTTTGCTGGGTTGCGTATTTAACACCAGTACCAAATTCAGATTTCTACCCCATTTCATGCAAGAATTCTGGCAAGCCACTGTGTGGATAAGTGGAAGCAAAGCCCTGCCTTCCATCCGTGCAACACTCCACCCATCAAGCCTTTGTCCCAACCTTCTGTGGCAGAATAAAGAACTCCAACTGCACTACAAAATACACCAAGCGGCCACTTCATTTGGAACCTACTATACCTAATAAAGTGACTACTGAATGGATATTCATGGTCTTCTGTTCCAACTTCAAGGTTCGATGTGCTGTGCATTCAGAGATGCTCATCTGCACACCACTGTTGTAACCCATGGTTATTTAAGTTACTCTTGCCTTCCTGTCAGCTTGAACCAATCTGGCCATTCTCCTCTGACCTCTCTCATGGACAAGGTGTTTTCACCCACAGAAATGTAGCTCACTGGATGTTTTTTTTTCTTTTTCACACCATTCCCTGTAAACTCTGGAGCAGTGGCTCCTAGACTTTTTAGGGTTACTACCTCTTGATTCCCAGTCCACATACCCAGTGACCCCCCCGCCCTTCTGACCATTACATGAAGTCTATAAAGGATGTTGATTTACGATGTACAGTGAAAGAAATAGGAACTCCAGGTCCAAAGCACTGACAAATAATTGCAAAAATTATTCAAATCTATTGAAGGCTACAAGCAAAATTATTTCTTTATTCAACTACAGTAAAAATAATTTTCATCACCAACTTTGGAGCACACATTATTTCCTAATATTCACTACTTCATTGCTTTCTCACTTTTCAATGAGATGGATGGGCTTGTTGCAGTGATATCAGCTTCTCAACATCAGGCTGAATGTCACTCAGGAGGGGTCTCAGACCCCCACCTTCAGAAACTTGCCGTCTGTTTAGTTGCTTCTAAAGGTTTTGGGCAATGGCACTGAAACTGCACTCCACTAAGTATGATCTTGTAAAGGCAATAAAGAAGATCTTGACTTTTTCCCACAGTGCAGGATAACATTCAGAGATCTATTTCTGCAACCAAAAGGCTTGGTATGATTCTTTTGAACTTTGGCTTCAGCTCAAAGGTTTGGAATTTCGACCAAGAGAAAATCCTGAAATCTCTCTGACGTGTCTTTGTGCAGCTCACCCTGGTAGGCACAGTATACTTAAAGGCATCATATGTATTCTTTCTTTCTCCTCCAACTCAGAGCAGCTCAGAATTGGAAAAAGTCACATAAGCCAATGTTGCACTTAAATAAGGTTAACTTAGACAGAAACCTGGAGATGACTGACTTGACTTTGATAAGCTTCACATCATTTCATTACAATGGAAGACTGATTTCATTAAACTGCTAATAATTCTAACAGGTAAACAATGTCATGCCTAATATTCTTGAGCTGATTACTGAATGAAGCATTTGAGGCTTCAAAAATTTTATCACAGTTTCAAAAAAGCACATAAAAGTGGCCCAGGCAGTCTCCTTTTGAGAGCCATCTGCCTTCTGTGTGTCTAGAAGTGTCTCGGCCCAAAATGTCAACCTTTTACTCTTTTCCATAGATGCTGCCTGGGCTGCTGAATTCCTCCAGCATTTTGTGTGCCCAACTTCTGTATGCAACAGCAGGTGTTCAAGCTGTTCATCATTCTCAATACAAAGCTCTCAAAATAGTCGAGAATGGTCAGTATGAAACTTCATTTTATTTACCACTGTGATAACAGTATTTAATGATTTGTTCAGCTAATCACTTGGGATTTTTTGTGGCAAAATGTTGTCTGAATTACACAGTGAATGGTAAATATGTTAAGTACAGCTTTTTCCAGCTTCTTTCATAAGCCCACGGTGGAGTCCTGTCATTGATGGTGCCCCATCTATTGCACAATCAAGAATGCTGGTGAGCAGAATGTTCTTCTCTTTGAAATGTTACTCTACAACCCAAATTACTGATTCCTCCTTCATATCTGTTTCTAGTCCCTCTGCAAATAACAACTCTTGAACGATGCTTTCATCTTCTATGAAGCATATATGACCAAGAAGCAAAAAGCCATTAAGGCGTCCTTTAATTGCCGATTAAAACGTCGAGGAAGATTGCGAAATGCAGAAGGCGAGTGAGAATTCATTGCTGACTGCCTTTCTATTGATCGCTGCCAGAGAGGGAGTCTGTGAGTGGCCTATCACTGTGTGGTTCGCTGTGGCAGGTAGGTAGTCCTCTCACCTGGTATCCCTCTCTTTTGATGATGAAGGAGGATGTTACCATTGCTCTGCGTTTATGGATTGGTCTATTGCATTTATGGACTGCCGACTTCTTCAGACTTATGTTTTTTATATTCCGTGTTTTTCACTTATTCCTTCTTGCTTTGCTGTGCAGGGGAGTGGGTTTGAGGGGTCGAAGTTCTTTTTGCATTTTGTGTGGGGGACAGGGGTTTTGGGGTCAATGTCTTTGTTCCAATTTGTGTGGGGGAACTGGTTTGAGGGGTTAATGTTCTTGTTGCATTTTGTGCGGGAGCGGTGAGTTTTGGGGTCAATGTCTTTGCTCTGTTTTATGTGGGTGGGGGCTTGAGGGTTGATGATTGGGATGCCATTCCTTTTTGTGCGGGGAGTGGGTTTGATATTTCTCTCTAAATGACTTCCATGTTCTTTCTTTGTTTCGTGGCTAATTGGAGAAGACGAATCTCAGAGTTGTATATGGAGATTCATTTTGATAATAAATAAATGAACCTTTGAACTTTTGATTCATGGCAAAACATGAATCTTCTGCCAGGACAATGCAGGTCATTCCCAGGGATGGGGAGGTACTGCTCTTGGCATCTTCTGGATGTGTAGACATCCCGAATAATGCATGGCAAGCTGTCCAATCTGCTCACCTGTCCCAGGCCACCAGACAAAGCTTCAAGCCAACACTTTCATTTTGACAACGCCCAGATGACCGGCATGTGACTTGTCCAATACTTTAGCTGTCAGTTTGGATGGTACAACAATTCAGAAACTGCCACCAAGGGTAAGTTCATCCCAGCTCTGGTAAAAATGGGGGAGCTGGGATTTCGCCTGCACGTTCCAGTCGTTTTGGGTTTCCACGTAGACCCAAGACTGTATTGGGTTTTTACTGGTTTCCCTTTGGATCATCACTGCCATAATAAGAAGGTTTTCCATTTGCATTAGGGAGTCTATGTCAAGAGAAGAAAAGTGTCCTTTTTTGTAAATTTTTCAGGTATTTCCTTTTCCAAGTGTAAACGTGACAATCCATCAGCACTTCTATGATTAGTTGTCCTCTTGAACTCGATCTTGTAATTGTGTCCTCCAAGAAACAGAGCCCACTCTGCATTGGTGCTGCTTCTATTAGTGCAACACTCTTTCGTGGATTGAAAATGAACACCAATCATTGATGATCAGTAATGAAGGTAAACTCTCTCCCATGCAGGCACTGGTTTAAATGTTTTACCACAAACCAGACTCAAGGCCGCTCTGTCAATCTGTGTGTAATTTTTCTCTGCAGTTGTAAGGGAATGTGTTGCAAAGCTATGAGGTGTTCACATCCATCACTCATAACACGAGACATGACTGCATCTATACCATAACGTGAGGCATCACAGGCCAGCTTCACTGGACGATGTGGATCATAGTGTGTGAGTTCAGTCACTGATGCCACAATTTCCTTTGCCTTTTGGAAATCCACCTCTCACTGCTTTGTCCATTGCCATTTATTCCTGACGTATAGTAAAGAGATCAAGGGTTTGAGCACAGTAGCCAGGACTGGCAGGAACTCTAATCTTTTTAACATTGTCTTGTGATTTTGGAGATGTTCCTTGTCATTCTTACCAGTTTCAATAATTTCATCCAGGTAACTCTGGGAGCCTGGACAACCTTGCAGCACCCGGTCCATAGCTTTCTGCCAGAATACAGGTGTAGTTGCTACTGCAAAAATAAGCAATAAAGCCCTGTGTGAGTGTTTATGGTGTGAAACACTTTGGACCTTTCTCCATCTGTAGGTAGACCTCAGCTAAGTCCACTTCGTTGAAGTGTTTTCCTCCAGAAAAGTTTGCAAAGATATTCATCAGCAGAGGGTATTGATCTACTTTCAGCATTGAGTTGATGGTGACCTTAAAATCGCCACAGATCCTGACAGACCCATTCTTCTTAGATACGGGGACAAGTGGCATTTCCCAGAGGCTCCACTCAAGCTTGGAAAGAATTTCTTCAGCCTCCATGCAATCCAGCCAGATGGCTACTTTATCATAGATGGTATAAGGATCTGGGTGGGCTTTGTAAATGTGACATTTTCGGTTAACGCCATTTTACTCTTGATCTGTTTGAGTTTTCCAATGCCACCCATGAACACTGCTGTGGCATCATCCAGTACCTTTCTTAATTCACTTTCAGTTGATTCTATTGCAGGCAATGTGCCATGAAAATTGTGGATGGATCTCTAGTTAAGTTGTAGTTGTCTCAACAAATCACAACCCCCACCTGTTTTTACCACATACAAGCTCAATGTGGCTTGTAGTTTGTTGTATTTCACTGTGAGTAAATGTCATTCTCACAGAAATTATCTTTTCTCCAGTTTAAGTTCTTAATTGGATATCTGCAGGCTTCAGTTCAGTATCTTAGAAATGCCATTCAAACTCATTTTGTGGAATGACTGAAACAGTCAAGCCAGTGTCCAATGCCATTTTAATTTACTTGCCACTCACTTCTGGTGTAAGCCATATTGGCTGTCTCTTATTAGGTTTCACATTATAGATCTTAAGGCAACCCATCCTGTGTCACTCTCAACGTTATAAGATTTTTCCATCAATGGCAGCAGATTAGTTCACTTTTTGAAACTGCATCTTGTTGTTTTTAATCTTTTTTCTCTTCCTGCACTATCCATTGATCTTTGTTTACCTGACATGCCCTTTGTAAATGTCCTATTTTCTGCAAGTTTGGCCTTTAACCTGCATTGGTCTGGTGTACAACACGGCATCCGCAAAATATTTTCAAGAAGGAGGGTGAGCAGCTAGATGTCGTTGTGCACGTTGGCACCAACGACATGGATAGAAAGGGGGAAGGAGTCCTGCTCAGTGAGTATAGGGAGTTAGGGAAGTGACTGAAGAGCAGGACCTCCAAGGTAGTAATGTCTGGATTACTCCCAGTGCCACCTGCTTATCAGGGCAGGAATAGGAATAAAGTAAAGATGAAAGAGTGGCTGAGGAAGAGGTGCAGGGGCAGGATTTCAGATTCCAGATCATTAGGACCTCTTCTGAGGAATGTATGACCTGTACAAAAAGGATGGGCTACACCTGAACCCCAGGGTGACCAATATCCTTGCAGGCAGGTTTGCTAGTGCTGTTGGAAACTAATTAAACTAATTTGGCAGAAGGATGGGAACTGAGTGATAGGGCTGAAGATGGGCAGTTGATATACAAGTAGATGCAGTGTGTAGTGAGACTGTGAGGAAGGACAGACAGATCACAGGGCAGAATTGCAGTCAGTTGGATGAGTTGAAATGCAACATGGAGGCCACAGTGGTCGATCTTGGGACTGCTTTTTTTCACTTTATGTGTTAATGATTTGGATAATAGAATTGATAGCTTTGTGGCCAGGTTTTCAGATGATGTGAAGATAGGTGGAGGGACAGGTAGTGTTGAGAAAGCAGGGAGTCTGGAGAAGGACTTAGACAGATTGGGAGAATGGGCAAAGAAATGGCAGGTGGAATATAGTGTAAGGAAGTCTATGATCATGCACTTTGGTAGAAGAAATAAGGGTGTAGACTAGTTTTTGAATAGGGATTAAATTCAAAAATCAGAGGTGCAAAGAGACTTGGGAGTCCTTATGCCAGATTCCCTAAAGTTTAACTTGCAGGTTGAGTCGGTGGTGAGGAAGACAATGCAATGTTAGCATTCATTTCGAGAGGACTAGAATATAAGAGCAATGATGTAATACTGAGGCTTTATAAGCCATTGATCAGTCTGCACTTGCAGTATTGTAACACACTCCAGGAGGGAGGGTGCGGGGGGGAAGTTGGTTGACAGCCCACTCCAGCATTCCTAGTGGCCAGCGATATTTATTGCTCTTGCTTTAAAATGCTTTTGTGGGATTGTGGTGGGATGTTCAAGTTCATTTATTGTTACATTTTAGCTTGGGTTATGCAGTTATTTGGTCACCCTGACTGTAACCGGGACGTATGGTCATCACCTCCCCCGTCTGTATGTGACTGAGTGGGTTCTCTCCCTGGGTCATAGTGCCCGGTATGTTGCTGTGTTTGTCGCAATAAAGATGTCAGTTCAGATAAACAAGCTTTTCTCGTTGTCAACATGGACCGAATGCTCGCCACAGTATTGTGAGCAATTTTGGGCCCCTATCTGAGAAAAGATGTGTTGGCATTGGAGAGGGTCCAGATAAAATTCACATGAATGATTCCAGGAATTGAAAACATTAACGTACTGTTTGAGGAGTGTTTGACAGCTCTGGACCTATACTCAGTGGAGTTTAGACGAATGAGGAGAATCTCCTTGAAACCTATCGAATATTGAAAGGCCCAGATAGAGTGGACATTGAGAGGATGTTTTCTATAGTGGGGGTGTCTAGGACCTGAAAGCACAGCCTCTGTCTCCATTTAGAACAGAGATGAGGAGGAAGTTCCTTAGCCAGCGGGTGGTGAATCTTGGAATTCATTGCCACAGATAGCTGTGCAGGCCAAGTCATTGAGTATATGTAAAGCAGAGGTTGATAGGTTTTTGATTAGTTAGGGCATCAAAGGTTTTAGGGAGAAGGCAGGAGAATGGGCTTGAGAGGGATAATAAATGGCCTAATTCTGCTCTTGTGTCTTAGGGTCTTCTTGTCTAAAATCTAGAGATAGCTGAGAACACTGGACACACTCTGGGATTGACCCAACAATGTGGAAAATTTCTCAGGTGACTTCTTCTCATAAAAAAGCAGAACAAATCCAAAATTAGTAGCTATCATCCACTTAGTCTGCACTCATTTAAGACTATACAGGACCACTTAGTCCCAATCCTCATCACAAATGAGGGTCAGGGAAATGAATTGCAAAGGTGGAAAATTTGCTACTACAGGTGATGCTATACCTGTCCTTTCACTCATCCCTTCCCACTGTCCAGGGTCCCAAGCAGTCTTTCCAACTGAAGCAATGATTCACTTGCACTCCCACCAATCTGTTGTACCGCATTCAGTGCTCACAATGTTGTCTTTACTGTACTGGAGAAACCAAAGTCAGATTGAGTGATTGTTTTGCAGAGAATGGGCTTTCAGTCTGTGGTGGTGTCACCTGCCTCTTTAGCTTTGTATACCATCTCTACTCTAACCCAATGTTCTATGGGCATTTGTACTGTTACAGTGAGAATCAAAGCAAGTTAAGAAACAGGGCCTCCTCTCCTGACTGGGTACATTTCAGCCTTCCAGACATAATATGAATTCTACAACTTCAGTTGCTTTGATTTCTGACCATATCAGATACCTTACTATGCTGTTGCTCATGCTTGTTTGGTGCTAGCTCTGCATTTTTCAACTTCTGCATTCTCTTCTGTTCTTTTTTAATGTCAGTCCTCACTCTCCAAATGATGTTTCACTTCCTCGACGTTTTAAATCGTAATTGAACAGATTTTTTAGAAACATAAGGACACAATATAAGAAATAGGAGCAAGGGTAGGCCATCTGGCCCGTCGAGCCTGCTCCACCATTCAATAAGATCATGGCTGATCTGGCCATGGACTCATCTCCACCTACCTGTCTTTTCCCCATAACCCTTAATTCCCCTGTTTAAAGGATAGTGTCATAAACCTTCAGTGCAAACTAATTGGGTTAAATGTTATTCTTCTTGTTCTCATATGCTTGAAACCTATTTTGGACAGAACCCTAGATTCCTCTTTTGGAAGCTGCATCGAGCTGCTAAAGGCATACCTTCCACTGAGAAAGCAACTGGCTTAGTCTCAAACCAACCTACGTTGAATCCTGCACAGAGAAAGGAAAAAATTAGTCAATAAAACCAGTGGAAAAAACTAGGATTCCTCATGAAAGGGAGAAAAATTTGTGGAGGGAAGAGTTTATTAGGAAATCTTATCATACAATTTCATTCAACCCATTGTGTACCAAGGGTCAAAGTAAAGCTACTTAGGCCAATCCATCTAACCAGCCCCCTGCCTAAACAGACACTGGAAGTACCTGGTTAGAGTAATGTTAGAGCATTTCTGGACTTAGAGTGTACAACAAAACATTACCTTCAGCATCTAACTTCAGCCACCAATTCTCAGATGTGAATATGGACAGTAGATTAAATTTTAAATACAGCTCGGGACAATGGGTTCCTAAGAGCCATGAACCACAGTTAACTGGAAGGTGTGACAATGCTGATTTAACATTTGTTTGGGTGTCTGGAGTGTGGGTGCAAAGAAGGAGATATGAATGTTATATGTAACTCAAAGGAAACATTGTAGATACACTGAAAATATAGAATTGTCCTTTGATATTTAGTACATAAAATGTCACGTCATATTGGGTCGTGCAGGCCTTTTCCTTCGAAAGGGTTTCAGTATGATACCTGCTGTGTCTCATTTTGTTGAATAAAGAGATTACTTCATATCTACTAGCTCCGTCTGTCCAGTGACCTTGTTCACACGACAACATTTGGGGCCTTGTCCAGGGATACCTTCTTGCAACCCATAATGTGGCCAGCGATCTGAGCAGTCTAAATGAGTGAATAATTTTAAAATCACACGTGGACCTGTTTGGATCAGCGACTACAGTATATCAAACGCGGTGGAGAGCTGAACTGGTAGACGTAATAGTAATGTGTGTGTGCATGTGCGTTTATGTAAGAGACTAAACTTAGTGTGTTAATTTGGTGAGACAGGGCCACCAGTTGCGAAGGGTGGTCATTGAAGGTTTGGGACACCAGCAGGGAAGTGTATACTCGTTCCGGGCACCATATTATGACGGACACTTTTGCAAGTGTGTGCATGTACCTTTGTGTAACAGCTAGATGCAAAGAAGCACAGCAGGCATCGTGAGTTCAAATGCACATAAATGGCAGATTGCAGAGTACAAGTATATACCACTTAACCGGTATCTGTCATTTATATTTTGTGTTGTGTGGGATCAGTGTGCAGCTATTTCAGGGAGAGGTTTTACCCAGATATATCTGTCAGGATGGCACCTATTTGGTCAGGCAGTGTCAAGCGGAGAACCCTGAAGACACAAGCCAGCCCTTGACCCTGATTACAACCATTCATGAGCCCTCCACTCCAGGGGAGGAATGGAGCACTTTGTCAGAGTTGTCCTCACTTAAAGTCACATGTGTGAATTCAGAATTCTGGTGCAAGCTTGAGGAAATGGTTGAAATGCACACACATGTTGGTAAAAATGAAGTGTCTGAGGAATTTGTGGGAATATGTGGCCAAGAAAGTGTCAGATGGTACATGGGCAACTACTGAGCGCACCAACAATGAAGAGAGATGTCACTTTTGAGGATAACAGGGGAACAAAAATGTCAGTGATTCAGAGAGCTGATGAGCCAGCCATGGATTATGCAGAATGTAAATATCGAGCATGTGAGGAGTATTCAGGGTGGGATAACCTGTTTTCCTGGAAATGCTGAAGGAAGGCCTGAGCTCAGGCCTCCAGAAAGTTTTAGATTTGGGGATCGGGATGGGATTGATCTACTCTGCGATAGTGTCATGGGCCAGTGAGATAGACCAGAGGAGAGAGGAAGGGAAGTTGTAAAATGGCTGTAGTGAATGTAGCCACTGTGACATCACAGAGAACTTGCTTTGAGTGCCAGCAGTTGGGGAATATAGCAAGGAACTGCCGGAATAGATGGGGGAGGGTAAAGCAGATGATTTGTTACATCTGTGGCTTCTCAGGCTCTGAGGAATGAGGAAAGTATGAAAATCCCTCACCAAAGCAGACAAAGTCCACAGCAGCACCCTCTGCTGACCAGATTATAGAGCTGGTGAGGTCAGACAAACAGCTGCTGTCAGCCTCTGTTGCCCAGTGGCGGTCATTCATGGATGTACACAAGAGGTTTATTAGGGGGCCAGCAAGTGAAACGCTAGTGGACACAGGCTCGTCAGTACCAGTAACAGATCTACTTTTGCCCATGACTGGAGGGGTGATTTACATTAGCAGTGCAGGAGGTGAGACAATGAGGGCACAGAGACGTCACTTGACATTGGGGGAGTGTTGCTTCCTGGAGATTTTTGGGTGCGCCCAAACAATGAAGGCACTATCCTGGGGATAGACATACTGAGACAGGCAGGTGCTATCATAGACTCAGGAAAAGGAGAAATAACAGGACAGGGACAGAGAACATGTGTGACCCACAGAGCAGATAAAATGGCCCACAGAGAGACAGCAGCCCCAAGCGGGGAGGAGAGACAGGACGATGAGTGGGAATCATGTCAGCAGGTCCCAAGGGAAGGAGCCGAGCACAGTCTGGAGCTGTTAGAAGTAGTGCAGCTACCTAGGGGGGTAGCAGAGACTAAAGTAAAGGCTCACCAGAAAGGGAGCAAGTGGGCAGACATCAGTGTGAGGGGGGCAGCGGAAGACCATGAAACCACAGAAATTACAAGTGTACAGAAACTGCCAATTTAGTAAGATTCATGGAGCTGTAAAGGACCACTGTAACCTGGGTAAAGTGTTGAAGGACCGAGCAAAACAACAGCAGCACGTTGCTGATCAGAGGGAAAGAAGATAGTCCTCCCACAGCCGGGTGGCCAAGTCATGGTGAGGGTGCTGCCTGAAAAGGCAGGGTTTGCTTCGAGATAGATAGGACCACAGATGGTACTTTTGACAAATGACACTTGTGTCTCTGAGGCAGACAGTGGAAACGCTGGACTCGGTTAAAGCATACTATTCAGCTTCGTGTCCCCCTACCCCCCATAGACTGAGCGGGAGATCAAGTGTACCCAGTAACAGTGTCATTCCAGGGAACCCAAGTGATGAACACCAGCCGGCTGCATCAGACCTGACCACAGCTGATGGAAGCAGACCCACAGCAAACGTGAAGGCAGAGGACCAGGAGAGCGCGACGGGAAACCATGAATAGCATGTTAAAGTATAACGGTGATGGTACTCTGTAATGAAGCTTAGTTGCTGAAGGCAGATGATTAGTTGTATGACGTAGAATAGAAAAGATATTGGGGAAAATAGATGGGAAGGGATCCAAATTACAGCAGGGACATCAGGTTTCACAACTTCAATAGCAAGGCAGGCTGAGAAAGAGAAGAAATTGCAAACGGCATCTGAAGGCAGTCACCTCAGTCTGAATGGGGAGTGAATACAAGAGAGCTGGCCCCTTCAGCGGTCAGGTCAGCGATTGACTGGACAGTCCGAAAGGGGTGCCACCGCGGAAAGGTCCTTGCAGTCATTCAAAAAGAGACCATCCCAACCCCTCTTGTACATCCATGAAAGGGCCGGTGAGCCTGATACATTTACCTTGCTGGTGCCCTGGAAAGTAAGAGTTTTAGCTATCCAAGAATAAAGGGTTGAAGATAAAGAATGTGATTAAACTGCAATCAATGAATACTTCTCTTCAGTATTCACCAATGAGAGGGAACTTGATGATGGTGAGGACAATATGAGTGAGGTTGATGTTCTGGAGCACGTTGATATTAAGGGAGAGGAGGTGTTGGAGTTGTTAAAATACATTAGGACGGAAAAGTCCCCGGGGCCTGACGGAATATTCCCCAGGCTGCTCCACGAGGCGAGGGAAGAGATTGCTGAGCCTCTGGCTAGGGTCTTTATGTCCTCGTTGTCCACGGGAATGGTACCGGAGGATTGGAGGGAGGTGAATGTTGTCCCCTTGTTCAAAAAAGGTAGTAGGGTTAGTCTGGGTAATTATAGACCAGTGAGCCTTACGTCTGTGGTGGGAAAGCTGTTGGAAAAGATTCTTAGAGTTAGGATCTATGGGCATTTAGAGAATCATGGTCTGATCAGGGACAGTCAGCATGGCTTTGTGAAGGGCAGATCATGTCTAACAAGCCTGACAGAATTCTTTGAGGAGGTGACCAGGCATATAGATGAGGGTAGTGCAGTGGATGTGATCTATATGGATTTTAGTAAGGCATTTGACAAGGTTCCATATGGTAGGCTTATTCAGAAAGTTAGAAAGCATGGGATCCAGGGAAGTTTGGCCAGGTGGATTCAGAATTGGCTTGCCTGCAGAAGGCAGAGGGTCGTGGTGGAGGGAGTATATTCAGATTGGAGAATTGTGACTAGTGGTGTCCCACAAGGATCTGTTCTGGGACCTCTACTTTTTGTGATTTTTATTAACAACCTGGATGTGGGTGTAGAAGGGTGGGTTGGCAAGTTTGCAGACTACACAAAGGTTGGTGGTATTGTAAATAGTGTAGAGGATTGTCGAAGATTGCAGAGAGACATTGATAGGATGCAGAAATGGGGGATAGAGTTTAAGAGTCGCGATGTAATGATGCAGCTCTATAAAACTCTGGTTAGGCCACACTTGGAGTACTGTGTCCAGTTCTGGTCGCCTCATCATAGGAAGGATGTGGAAGTATTGGAAAGGGTACAGGGGAGATTTACCAGGATGCTGCCTGGTTTAGAGAGTATGCACTATGATCAGAGATTAAGGGAGCTAGGCTTTTACTCTTTGGAGAGAAGGAGGATGAGAGGAGACATGATAGAGGTATACAAGATAATAAGAGGAATAGAGTGGATAGCCAGCGCCTCTTCCCCAGGGCACCACTGCTTAATACAAGAGGCTTTAAGGTAAGGGGTGGGAAGTTCAAGGGGGATATTAGAGGAAGGTTTTTTACTCAGAGAGTGGTTGATGTGTGGAATGCACTGCCTGAGTCAGTGGTGGAGGCAGATAAACTCGTGAAGTTTAAGAGACAACTATACAGGTATATGGAGGAATTTAAGGTGGGGGGTTAAATGGGAGGCTGGGTTTGAGGGTTGGCACAACTTTGTGGGCCGAAGGGCCTGTAATGTGCTGTGCTATTCTATGTTATATGTTTCTATCCAGCAGGGAAGGATGCAACAGGAATACAAATGATGAATCTGCATTTTCAAAGACTTTTGTTCAAATTTCTGGAACAATCTCTTTGCTTAGCATCTTGTAGGTAGCCATTAGGGATGATAAGGTCTATGTAGATGCACATAAAGTAATTTGGGGGGGAGGGGGAATTCCAAGGCAGGACATCACTGCTGCCCCATATGAATAGATCCTACTTAAGGTTGGCCTTTCCTGGTACAAGTTTATTTTTGGCCAGAGGACCAAGAGGAGGGGTTGGTAAGTCATATTCTGGAATTATGATGTATAGCAAAATATTAACTTCAGCAACCAATCTTTAGACCTGATTATAGACTGTAGATTACCTTTAAAACTCAGCTCTGGACAATGGATTCCTAATAGCCATGAACCACAGTTAATTGGAAGACCTGACAATGCTGATTTAATGTTCATTTGGGTGTCTGTAGTGCAGGTGCGAAGAAGGTTGTGTGAAAGTTATACATAATTTAAAGAAAGCATTATCGATCCATTGTAAATATAGATTTGTCCTTTGATCTTTAGCATATAAAATGCCATATAATGTGTGGTCGAGCAGGCCTCTTCCTCTGCAAGGGTCTCAATACAATGCCTGCTGTGTCTCATTTTGTCACATAAAGAGACTATGTCATATCTATCAGCTGTGTCTCTCCTTTGCTGGTGCCTCACCCATCACTTTAAACATTCACTTCTTTTGCACAGCTATACAGTACGTTGGCTACATACAGACTGCTCTCTCTGTCTGCACTTCTTGCTGCTTTGGTAAAACAGACACCAAAATCGAAGATCCCACCCACCCAGATGTTCTCTCTTCTCCTCCGTCCCATCAGCCAGAAGGTACGAAAGCCTGAAAATATATACCACCAAGCTCAAAGACAGCTTTTTCCTGATGCTATAAGACTATTGAATGGTTGCCTAGTACCCTAGACCTCAAAATCTACCTCGTTGTGACCTTTCATCTTGCTGTTTACCTGAACTGCACTTTTTCTGAAGCTGTTAAACCTTATTTTGCACTCTTTTGTGATCTTATCTTGTACTACTGTACCTGATGCACTGTTGTAATGAATTGGTCTGTATGGACAAGTTTTTCTCTGTGTCTGTTATGCATAAACAAGTTATATGGTCATTATTCTGTGGTTTATGGGATTTTACTATTTACTATGCTCAAGTTGATCATCACGATTCTGAAGTTACAACCGCAACTATAATCCTTTAATGGTAAAGCATTTTGAGATGCTCCAATTTTGTAAAATGTGCCATATCATTGTAAATCCATTTTTAGTTATCCAATATCACACAATCGCTTACATAGAGATCTGTATTAACTTCTCGAGAGCTCTGAGACCTCTGCAATCGTACTCCCTTATTTCTTGCCTCCTTCAATAACTGTTGCTGAATTATGAGCAGATGAATGGAACACTCTCTGAAGTGAAGGTGTTGGCTTACTTTCTCCTGACCAATCGGATTCCATGCCTACAGATATGTTTGCAGACAAAGGTCTGTGTCATACTTGTATTCCTCAGGAACTTGCCGTGTTTGCTACAGAACGTCCGATGGCATGTCCAATAAAACTTTCACATCTTGATTCACTTGAACATTTTAAAGCCATTTGGGAAGATCCAGAAGTGGAAAATACAGTTACAAACTTCCCTCTGTTAAACTATTGTGTACTCGTGTTGCTGTAATGATGATTTATAGAATCATGAATTCATATTAAACTACTACAAGAGGAGATTGTACACTCCATTGAACCTACACTGGTTCTCACAAAGTGCAATTCAATCAGTCCCACTCCAAAGATCGTGACTGATATCCTGCAACTTCAAAGTTTTGTGCATCTGCACAGCTTGATCTTTTACATTTGATTTTCAGTTTAAGGCATAATGTGCATTATAAACAGAAATATTATGAGTATTGAAACCAGGGAGAGCTGCCTCCAAGTCAAAAATCATCCATGCATTGCATTATGCTGCTGTGAAATCGTCCTGACAATCCGAATGTCACAGATTTCAATCGCAAATGCCAGAACTGATTAGAAATTGAGCGGGCATAACAAGTATCAAATTTACTGACTTGCGGGATGTAAATGGGGAAAAGGTTCTCTTTGCAGAAGCATTATGAGTCATCAATGTCTTTATTCACAAAATGTCTATTGGAAAAAAAGTTGTAACATCTGCCTTTGATTCCATACAGTTGGAGTAGCAAATTGCTCTCTGTGTTTAAACTGCTGCATTCTACTCAGTATTTCTAGCCAGCCTTCACATAAAGGAAGACATTCATTTGAATTTCTGTTCGGTGCACACAACACTGGCTGATTTGTGTGTATTAAACTCAAGCTCCTGTGCTGCTGACTTCAGCACACATTGTCTTTCAACTCTGTGATCTCCTGCAGGTGGGAAGTCCCACAGGCCAATTGTAGGCCATGCCATATGCCCTTAGTACCAACCGCAGATGTGCCATGAATTTAAAAGGTAATAGTTGTTTGGCAGGAATAGACTGGGTAGTTTTTAAACTGCCAACCTTACAATTTGACTGTGATTGGAGACATTACTATTTCACTCAGGATGCTGTGGGTCTAACTCACCAATAGCTGAGAATTAGTGAATGTTAGTCGTATGTCATAGTCCAGTTCTGAAGAGGTTAACACCATGAATTCTTACATCTTTCCAAGCTTCAGCACGAACAACCACTGATTAACTCGTCTTTCAAGCCTCGGTATGTTGAAGCATTTGGCAGAAGCGCTAATTAAGTGTCCCTAATTAACACACCCACAATAAGATCCAGTGAGACAACAGCTGAAAG
Source organism: Mobula hypostoma (assembly GCF_963921235.1). Lineage (NCBI taxonomy): Eukaryota > Metazoa > Chordata > Chondrichthyes > Myliobatiformes > Myliobatidae > Mobula > Mobula hypostoma. Next base: position 43,713,081 of record NC_086099.1, on the reverse strand, counting down.
AACTCAACTCTGTGTCGTAAATGAAAGGCTCTTGAAGCAGTTTGCATCAGCTCAGAGTCACTTCTGCCATTTCTAAACAACCAGGAGTGGCCAGGCTATTTCCATTTTAAGTTTTTAAATTGTTATTCTTTTCCTATTTCCTGTTTGCTCCAGTACTTACAACCATAGAATTGCTGGCACCATGTGGAATTCAGTGGCTGTTGCCATTAATTTTGATAGTGCTTATAACACAGAACATAGAACAGTACAGTACAGGAACAGGCCTTCCAGCCCACCATGTCTATGCTGAGCATAACACCGAATTATGATTTCTTCTGTCTGTGAATGATGAATATAGCATCTACTTCCACCACTAGCCCAAGCAGGACATTCCAGGCATCTTCCAATCTCTGCGTAAAAGATATTACCCTACACACCTTCCTAATTCTCCGCCCCAACCACCTTAAATGCATGTCCTTTAGTATTGGACATTTCTACCCTGTGAAAAGATTCGGACCAATTTCCCTTTCTATCCTCTCACAATTTTATAAACTTCTATCAGGTCTCACCTCAGCATCCAACACTCTACAGAAAACAACCCAATTTTATACAACCTCTCTTTATAGCTCATACCCTCTTTCCAGGCAACTTTCTGGTAAAACTTTTCCAAAGCTTCCACATCCTTCCTGTAGTGGGACGACCAGAAATGCACACGATACTCCAAGTGCAAAGTTTTACACAATTGCCGCCTGATTTCCTAACTCTTACACTTGATGTTCTGAGCAGTGAGAGAAAGCATGCCATGTGTCTCCTTTACCACTTGATTATCTACTTTCAAAAGCTAATGGACTTGCACTCCAAGATCCATCTGTACACTAACACTGTCTAGGGTCCTGCCATTAACTGTGTACTTTTGCCTGTTCTGTCATATTAATTATCCTTTAAAAATTAAAAAGAAAGCTTCCTTCTGAAGGAGAGCAATCGGAAGTTGGAAGCAAGGCAGTCTGTTTAGTTGATCTGTCTTGTACAGTTCTGTGCAAAAGTCTTTGGCACATATATATAGCTAGGGTGCCCAAGACTTTTGCATAGCATTGTAGTAATTTTATGAATTTTATGTATTGCACTATACTGCTACCGCAAAAATAACAAATTCATGACATATGCGAGTGATGATAAACCTGATTCAGATATGAGTCTTTATTGTGGACCGAGAGTGGGAAGAGGGCACAGGGAGAGGGGAATCATGGTTGGACAAAGGGGAAGGGAGAGGGGAGGGAGTGGGAAGCACCGGGAAGCACCGGAAAGACATTCTGTAAATGATCAATAAACCAATTGTTTGCAATCAAATTACCTTGCCTGGTGTCACGAGGCTTGGTGTATCTGTTCCCGCATCACCCCCGACCCCTGGCACTCCTTCACTGCCACCTGCCCCACACCCCTTCTGTAGTGCTCCACCCTCACCATTCCCAACGTTCTTTGCTCCTTACAAACTTGATCTCTCGTCCACGTTGACAAATACCGTACTATTGAAATGCCTTAGACACCCTAGCTACTTATATGTTCCCAAGACTCTTGCACAGTCCTGTAGATCCTTGTTCAAAAGGACAAAGACAAACTTTAAAGTCAATTATGTATCAAGTACCAAATTTTGATTCCATGCAGGTTGTTTCAATAAAATTTGGATAACCTTGTAACAAGTTTCTGGACAGTTGTTTTCTGTGTTTTCACAACACACAATTTCTACCTTTTGCAAAGCCTTGCCCTTTCCTTTGCACATTAAATGGTGCAGGATGCAAGCCAGGTCAATGGAACTAAGTGAACCACTTCAGCAGCCTTCATGTTTTACCATGCAAAGTCAGTTTATTTGGACAGTGGCACATATAACACAGTGAATGTAGTGGTTTCTTTGTAGGAGCCTAATCAGTAGACACTTTGCTATTAGCACTTTACCTAGGGGTTCCAATTCCCAGAAATGTATCGACAATCAGCAATGCTAGATGTGTTACACTGACTCCGGGGAATCTTTGGCCTATGATTGCTCTCGGTGGAGAACGAACATTCAGGATGGCAATGAGAACCTCAAGTCTATGCACTGGGAGCACAGAGATGTCTTGTGTAAGTGGTAGAAGGAGCTCAAAAACGACCCACCAGTGAACTGTCGGCATCTCTTGTCCACAGACCTTCACCACATATTCCAGGGTGGATGTAAGTTATCCTCAGTCCTGAGGCACTGCCAATGGAAATAAAGAGGCTATAGTAACACCAGTGCATTGTACCCCACTTTGGACATGTAGCTCAGCTCTGGACAACAGTGGCTTTCCAGTTGATCCTGTTACCTACTGTAGTGAGTCCTGACAAAGGGTCTTGGCCCGAAACATTGACTGCACCTCTTCCTAGAGATGCTGCCTGGCCTGCTGTGTTCACCAGCAACTTTGATGTGTGTTACAGTAGCCCCATTTGTTTTTTGGGAAGCGGACGTCAATCTCACCAGAAGATTTGATTTCTACTCTTCTTTCCTATCTTGTTTCCTCGCTTTCAAATTTTTTTGAAACGGGATCTTTGACCTGAATTGTTAGCTCTCTTTCTCTTTTACAAGGTTTCTGTTTTTGTTTCAATTTTCCAGCAGCTGCATTTTATTAAATTTCAATTACTGTTGATTTTTATCCTGTTCCTTTTTCACAGTTGGATGTGACATTTACTGAACATCTTTATGTCTCTGCAATGCACAGCTGTTGCAGAACAACAAATTTCATGTCAAGTAAATCAGTGACAGTAAGTTTGATTCTTATTCCTTCTATACTGTGCAGCAGCACAGAAATGTACTTTTCAAAATTTTGTTCTTCAGAAGGCACTGGGAAAATTAGGAGTAATGGTAGTGTCTGTTCTGTGATGGTAGTGGCTGGCCCCCTTGTAGCAGATGGTGAAAACCACAACTGGCTCTCTATTGACCTAAAGAATGAAGAACCAGTTGCTGTAACTGACTGGTCAGCAGATAGGGACAAATAAGAGTAATTAGATCAAGTGCTATCAAATCACTTAGCCCAATGTCTTTCATCCTGTCTAATTTTAACTATATACTGCACTGGGTTCCTTAAAACTAAACCCAGTCAGTAATTTTCACTCAGCTTGGCAGTTGGCTGTTCCCTGAGCTCCCATAAGTTTGCAAGTCGAGAGCCCTTTCATAAATAAAAAGTGACTTTGAGAAAACTGTAACTTATATTCAACAGCCCCTCTTCCCTCTGGTATCTTTAAAATGAGACTTTATTTTCCTTTCCAGACATGACTTGGAAATCTACGCTCTGTCCTCCAGAGAAAGCAGGATCTCCCAGTGGCCACACATTTTAATTCCACATCCCATTCCCATTCTGACATGTCTATCCACGGCCTCCTCTACTGTAAAGATGAAGCCACACTCAGGTTGGAGGAACAACACCTTATATTCTGTCTGGGTAGCCTCCAACCTGATGGCATGAACATTGACTTCTCTAACTTCCGCTAGGTCCCACCTCCCCCTCGTACCCCATCTGTTACTCATTTTTATGCACACATTCTTTCTCTCACTCTCCTTTATCTCCCTCTGTCCCTCTGAATATACCTCTTGCCCATCCTCTGGGTCACCCCCCCCCCCTGTCTTTCTTCCCGGACCTCCTGTCCCATGATCCTCTCGTATCCCCTTTTGCCTATCACCTGTCCAGCTCTCGGCTCTATCCCTCCCCCTCCTCTCTTCTCCTATCATTTTGCATCTCCCCCTCCCCCTCCAGCTTTCAAATCCCTTACTCACTCTTCCTTCAGTTAGTCCTGACGAAGGGTCTCGGCCTGAAACGTCGACTGCGCCTCTTCCTATAGGTGCTGCTTGGCCTGCTGCGTTCACCAGCAACTTTGATGTGTATGACTTGGAAATAGCTCACTATTCATTTATTGCTGCCATCAAGACCCATCACCATCTTATCAGGGAAATATGGAGCAAAGAATGGAGATCTAGACTCATATTACAATAAATTAGACACAAATTCCTACTCGTCTACATCCATGCAGCAACCTTACAGCGACGGGCACATTCTCCACCAGGTGTTTCTATGAATATTTAATCAGACCAGCCCTGTACATTTTGATGGAGCCAGTAACCTGGACTGATGCACTAGACCAGCAGTTTGAGCACTAAGATGACAGGAATCCGATAGAAAGACTGTCTGTGCAGTGGGGCTGAAAGTGATGAGACCTCTGGCTGATTTGATTGGATCTGAAACTTGAAGGACACATTTGTAAGTAATAATGCCCCAAATTCTTATTCATCTAAAAGATTGCTGGTTATTTTATTTTTCAGAGTAAGTTGCTGGTCTGCCGGTGAGAAATACCTATGTACTGAAGGGAAACTGCCGTAAGTAGCTATTCCAATTATCCACTTGAAGTTATTGGCCTCACAGGGCAGAGCAGTCAACTGTGAGAACAGCATTCTTGGCATTTACTCATGTTTAACAACATAGTTACCCTAGAAATATTTTTAAAGATAATTCACACTTGACTTAAATTTAAGATTCCCTCAGGTAAATGAGTGTACTTTCTGCATTAACTATTCAGCAGATTCCTCATTCATGTCATGAAAGAACAAATTGAACATAATGTGATTTACCGCCAGAACTATAGAGAAAGCCAGGGCTTGTAAGTGAACCATTGACCCTCCGCCACACACATAGGCCACACCAGCATGAGCTTGTGTGGTTCGAGACAAGCTCTAATGACAGCTGATTGTGCCTGTGTCTATAATTAGTTCTGTTACTCCCTTTAGCACTGGGCTGTTATATGGTCTGTTTTGCAGAATGGTTTTGTGAATCATAATGTGTTTAATTCTCAATGTGCTGATTACTTCTATTGCCTTTTTCAAAAACACAAAATACTGCGGTGCAATACAAATACCACGGACAGATTACATTTTCTATAATAGTTCTCAATTCAGCATTGACTCCTGAAGAGATTATTTTAAGTGCCAGGGGTAAAATGAATTAATAAGCTGTTCTGCAGACTTCTGAAACAAATATACAGTACTTTAGAAACAATCACCTCCTCTTATGGTTGTTGTACATCACTTTGCCCTGCTCTACACTATTGTGCTGAAGTGAATGTTCAGAACACCATGTCACTAAACCAATGTATCTACACAGGCTCCTAAATGAATGGGGTTCTATTCTCTGGAGCTTGGAATAATGAGAGGTTATCACTTTCAAGTATACAAAATCTGAAGGACTTTACAGGGTAGATGCTGTGAGGATGTTTAGAGTTGAGGGCATGGTCTCAAAATAAAGAATTAATTAAGGCTATAGTAAGGATCCTTTTCAACTTGGATTCAGAAGGTTGTGGGTCTTTTGAATTCCCTACCCTGGAGAACTGCAGTTGCTGAACCATTTAGTATATTCAAGGCTTAGGTAGGTCAATTTTTGGACTACATAGAAAATCAAGTGTTTGAAGGATCAAGAGCATGGAGTTGAAACCAAAGATCAGAGCAGCTATGAATGCATTTGATGCCTGAACTGGCTCAAAGGCCCAGATTGTCTGTCTGCTTCTATTCCCTACATACTTATGTATTTTTCTGTCATATTGACTTGGTTTCATTTGCTAAATGCTAACCTATTCTTAATAAAAGCAAAACAAAATGTTTTTTTTTTGCCTCTTACATGAATTGATAGCACATCAGTTTTAGAGACAGGCAGTTGCTTTGGATAAACTCTGGGAGACTCAAGACTAAATCTTTGAGCTTTCACCCAGGAGCTACAAGTACCCCTCCTTGTTGAAACTTCCTTCATAGCCTTGACTCGTTAATATTTCTGTTATCCTTTTCTTCAATACAACATCCTCTTTCGGCCTGTGTACCCTTTAGCACTTGTGTTTCCTTAGCTTCTAAGTCAGGAAATTGATCCCTAAATTTGTCCGCCTTTACCTCTTCCTCATGACACTTTACTAAAACATTTCCTTGACTAAATTTAGGTCACTGCATAATATATTTTTCCTTCTGTTGATATTAACTTCTATATTACACTTCTATAAAGGACAATATGATGTTTCTCTCCACTAAAGACATTATATAAATTCAAATAGTTGTTTAAAGATTATTTAGAAAGCTGGTCATAACTTGAGGGCAAATCTATAATTGCTGCTTATGTATGGTCTATTTGTTTTAAGCAATTCAGTTATGCAAAAATTCAAAGATTGAAAGTACATTTATTATCAAAGTATGAATGCAATATACAACCCTGAGATTCATCTTCCCACAGACAGCCATGAAACAAAGAAAACCATTGAACCTATTCAAAGGAAAACGTCAATCCTCATCCCCATAAAACACAGAATGTTAAACACAAAATTATAAGTCTATGCATATTCCATTCAGCTCAGAGTTCACTATCTGAAATTGCCCTGGTTCAAATTCACCCAAAGTAGCAATAAAAAAAAGGAGCGTTCAGAAACCAGAATCACATCATAATGTAAACTTTAGTGTCTAATCCACAAAGCACATTGATTAAATGTTGCCCAAGGACTAGAACTCCAGCAACATTGAGGGGGAGAGAGAGAGAGACCATTTGAATGCAGGGACCTTCCTTTGGGAACAGTGAGTGAGAGGAAGAGAGAGACCACCACACACAGACACCATCCTCCAGCAACAATGAGCAAGAGGCCAATAGATGAATTGAGACTCCCTCAGCGCCTTAATCAGCGAGGTCAGCAAGAATGGGCTCTTGCCCTGCTTCCAGGCTTCTTGGCCTTGAGGCCGTACACTTTGCTCCAAGCCTCATGGAACACACTCAGAGACAGCAAAGCACCAGGTCGCTCAGTCAGCCTGAAAGCACACCACCAAAATATAGGTCACAGGCTCCAGCAGTGCAGAAACACACTTGAAAGAAAAGAAGATGTAAAAGAAGTGGAAGTAGTTTCATGAACCATCCGAAGGATTTCACTCCTGGCCACATTGTTCGCAGACGCCATCTTCTTCTGGAACTTGGCACTGATGCATTATATAGCCATAAGTTACACCTTGTTAATTAGTATAATTATAATCAATTGGCTGTCTAACTCTGTACAGTTCTAAGAATGTTCTTCTTTTATAGAAACATACATTGTTACAAACAGAAGAGAAAGTTGGAAAGCAGATTCCTTTATACTTTAATAAGTAGATACAGTGACTGTATTGCAATAAGCTAGTGTATATACTGTACAAAGTTGCAATGATTTATATTATCTAATTCACTACCAGAAAAACTATTTAGTGTTTTCAATTCTTCCCATTAGCTGAGATTGCAAACATATGTGGTACGTGTTCCAAGAAGTACCAAATGGTACTGTTTTTAGTTAGTACTGTTTTTCACTCTGTCAGTTGTGTAGTTCTATATTAAAATTTATGCTAAATTTGTTTGACTTGTTATTCAGATACAGTAATCCTTCAACAGATATTCATATAACGTGCACATTTGAAGCTATACCTAAAATTACATTTGTTTTTTCTGGCAGATGGCTACATCAAACTTTGCCAAACATCTTGCTGTACTACAATCTCAAACACTTGACAGAAAAATGAAAAACAAAACAGAAAAAAATTGCATTTTTGTAATAACACCTATCATAAGTACTGAACATTCGGAAACACTTCGTGGTTAATTGAACGTTTTCTGATGTTCAGATCTCAGAATCAGATTCAGATTTAATATCACCAGCATAGGTTGTGAAATTTGTTAACAACGGCAGCAGTTCAGGGTAATACTGGGGGAAGGGATAAATCAACTACTGTAGTATATATATGCATAGTAAATAGTTAAATTAAAAATAATGCAGAAACAGAAATTATGGAAGTGTTCACGGGTTCAATATCCATTTAGGAATTGGGTGGCAGAGGGGAAGAATCTGTTCCTGAATCACTGAGTGTGTGCCTTCAGGCTTCTGTACCTCCTACCTGATGGTAACAGTGAAAAGAGGGCATGTCCTGGGTGAGGGGAACCCTTAATAATGGATGCTGCATTTCTGAGACACTGCTCCTTGAAGATATATTTGATACTGTGGAAGCTTGTACCCAAGATGGAGCTGACTAATTTTGCAACTCTCTGTAGCTTCTTTTGGTCCTGTGCAGTAGCCCCCCCGCCGCACCCACATACCAGACAATGATGTAGTTTGCAGAATGACCTGAATGAGGGGGATCACCACAGTACTGTGGGAAACAGAGTAGCTAACTTGTACACAGACAGAGTTGTGATAATGAGAAGATAATCGTGTTTTAGTGATGCTGACAGATGAATAAATACTCGGCAAGGTAATGAGCGGAATTCTCCTGGTCTCCCTCGAACTTGTAGGATCTCCTAACGCTCTATGACAGACCACAGGTGCCACCGCTGTTCATTGCCTCAACCAAACAGCTCTCTTTTGCTCTTGTGTTTATGAAGTAGGAATCAAGACCGTTAGCCTTCTGATCCAGAGGCAAGAGTCACCTCTGGTTTCTTGAATCCGGTTTCTCTGGAATCTTGAATCTGTTTTACTGAAGTCTGTCAGGGAAGAGAGACTTCGTGTTACAGTAGCTCTGTCATCCTTGTTACGTCATTTGTAACAATCTGTGTGCTCTTCAACTGATATGCTGTGCCGTGACTTCTACTGTGTAATGAAACTGCCTAATTAGTGTTACAATGTACAGACTTGGGTAAAAAAGAGAATTACTGCATTCAGAAACAGAATATGCTCTGAAATCAGGCTTTTAGCCTTTCTGGCTTGGAGATAATGAGTAAAGCCTGTATGTTATTGATCAAATATACAGTAAATATTATTGAAACTGTTGATTAGTCATTTAAATTTCTGGACAGCTTAGCTTATGTCACTGCTCATGCCACACAGATTGGGTGAATGGCTTCAATACGGAACATTTTGCTTTACTCATAAATGTGCTGTGCTAATGTGTTTTGTTTGAAACCTGTTTCCATTGTGATAATACTTTTGTTCTACCTGCATTTGAATGGAATGACCAAAACTAATGCAGGGTCTCTTCCTATTATACTGTAAATGACCTGACTTACAGAAATTTGACTATGAATATTCTCCCATTTTGAACCATTTTTCAAGATCGTAATAATAAATTGTTTCAGGGTTTTGTTGGCATTGGAGATGGTCCAGGGGAGTTTCATAAGAATGATCCCAGGAATGAAAGGGTTAACATACGAGGCATGTTTGATGGCTCTGGGGATCTGATTGAAACCTATTGAATATTGAAAAGCCTAGATAGGGTGGATGTGGAGAGTATGTTTCCTATAGTGAGGGAGTCTAGGACCAGGGGGCACAGACTTAGAACAGAGAGACATGCATTTACAACTGTGATGAGGAGGAATTTCTTTAACCAGTGGGTGGTGAATCTGTGGAATTTATTGCCATAAATGGAGGTGGGGGCCAAGTCACTGAGTATACTTAAAGCAGAGATTGATAGGTTCTTAATTAGTGTGGATGTGGTTACAGTGAGAAGCCAGGAAATAGGGTTGAGAGGGATAATAAATCGGAATGGCGGAGCAGACTCGATAAATGGCCAAATTCTGTTCCAATGTCTCATGGTCCAATGGTTTGTTTTATCTTTTTAAAAATTACAAACTTCCTTTACAAAGAAAGCACGGCAGCATCTCTGCCTTCTTAGAAATTTATATAGATTCCGCATGTCATCTAAAACTTTGGCAAACTTCTGCAGATGCATCATGGACAATATCCTGACTTATTGCATCATGGCCTGATATGGAGTCACGAAGACTAAAAGACCTGCAAAAAGTTGTGGATAAAGTCCAGTCCACCACAGGAAAAGACTACATGGAGCACTGCCACAAGAAAGCAGCATCCATCATCTGGAACCCCCTTGCTTCTTGCTGCTACCATGAGGAAGGAGATACAGGAGGCTTAGGTCCTCACACCACCATGTTATTACTTTTCGACCATCCAGCTCCTGAATCAGCATGGATAACTTCACTTACTCCAACACTCAACACAACCTATGGACTCACTTTTAAGGACTTTACAACTCAGGTTTTCAGGTTAGTTAGTTAGTTATCTATCTGTTTGTTTAATTATTTATTATTTGTACTTTTTCATATTTGCACAGCTTGTCTTCTTTTGGACATTGGTTGTTTATCAGTCCTTGTTTGTAGTTTTTCAATGATTCTATTGTATTTCTTTGTTCTACTGTGAATGTCTGAAAGAAATTCTAGGCAGTTTCTAGAACAGGTTACAACATTGTGGGCTGAAGGGCCTGTAATGTGCTGTAAATTTCTATGTTCTATGTCCTATGAAAATGAATCTCAGGGTATTATATAGTGAGATATATATATATGTACTTCCATAATAAATTTACTTTGAAATTTACATCCTCTGGTATTCCCCCCCCGCCCACCTCTTCTCCCTAGGCCTCCCGTCCCATGATCCTCTCATATCCCTTTTGCCAATCAACTGTCCAGCTCTTGGCTCCATCCCTCCCCTCCTGTCTTCTTCTATCATTTTGGATCTCCCCCTCCCCCTCCCACTTTCAAATCTCTTACTAACTCTTCCTTCAGTTAGTCCTGACGAAGGGTCTTGGCCTGAAACGTCGGCTGTACCTCTTCCTAGAGATGCTGCCTGGCCTGCTGTGTTCACCAGCAACTTCTATGTGTGTTGCTTGAAATTCCAGCATCTGCAGATTTCCTTGTCTTTACTTTGAATTAGACTTTTGTTCTGGAAGTTGCACTGGGCTGCATCAAACTCAGATGTATGTAGCAGCTTACCTGTCCACCTCTGATGCTCAGTGTCTCTTCAACCTTTGTGTGTATGTTTTGCCATGCCTGAGTCCAGCAGCGGTTCTGGAACATACTGTCGATGCAATAGAGAGTCCCAGGAGGGACGTTGCCTCCCAGGTTCCAGGGTCAGGGACATCTCAGATTGTGTCCACAACATTGTAAAGGAGAAGGAAAAGCAGCCAAATGCCTAGGTACATTTGATACCAATGACATAGGAAGGAAAAGAGAGGAGGACCTAAAGAGAGAACTTAGAGAGCTAGGTAGAAATTGAAAAGCAGGACCTCCAGGGTAATAATCTCTGGATTGGTACCTGTGCCAGATGTGATTGAGGGAAAGAATAGGATGATTTGGCTGAGAAACTGGTGCAGGGGGCAGGATTTCCAATTTATAGATCTTTAGGATCGATTCTGGGGAAGGTATGACCTGTACAAAAGGGACAGGCTACACCTGAACCCGAAGGTGACGAATATCTTCAGATGTTTTAGTATTACAGTGGAGTAAAGGGAATTGCAGAGGTAGGAGAGAGCAGCTGGCCAAAGTTGATTGGAAGGGGACACTAGCTGGGAGAGCAGCAGAGCGGCAGAGTGGCAATGGCCGGAGTTTCTGGGAGCAATTTGGAAGGTGCAGGATAGATACACCCCAAAGAAAAGGAAGTATTCTCACGGCAGGATGACACAACCATAGCTGACAAGAGAAGTCAAAATCAACATAGAAGCAAAAGAGAGGGCATATAATAGAGCAAAAGTTAATGGGAAGTTAGAGAATTGAGAAACTGGGTAGCTGACGAGATTGTGGAGTCATTAGTAAAGAGCTTTGAAGAATCAATTGTTTCTGGCATGATTCTGGAGGACTGGAAAATTACAAATGTCACTCCACTGTTCAAGAAGGGAAGAAAGCAGAAGAAAGTAAACTATTTGCCATAGTCTGACCTCGTGGTTATGATGATGTTGGAGTCGATTAGTAAGGATGGGTCTCAGAATACTAGGAGACACATGATAAAATAGGCGGTCATCAGCATGGTTTCCTCAAAGGAAAGTCTTGCCTGACAAACCTGTTGGAATTCTTTGAAGAAATAACAAGCAAGATAAACAAAGTGAGCATCGGTAGATGCTGTGTACTTGGATTTTCAGAAGGCATTTGACAAGATGCCACACATGAGGCTGCTAAACAAGGTAAGAACCCAGTTTATTACAGGAAAGATACTAGCATGGATAAAGCAGTGGCTGATTAGCAGGAGGCAAGGAGTGGTAATGACGGGATCCTTTTCAGATTGGCGGCCAGTGACTAATAGTGTTCCACGGGGGTCTGTGTTGGGACTGCTTCTTTTTACATTTTATGTCAATGATTTGGATGATGAAATTGATGGCTTTGTCACTAAGTTTGTAAACAATACAAAAATTGGTGCGGGGGCAGGTAGTGTTGACGAAGCAGAGAGATTGCAGAAGGACTTAGACAGATTAGGAGAATGGGCAAAGATGTGGCAGACAGAATCCAGTGTCGGGAAATGTATAGACATGCAATTGGGTAAGAAGGAATAAAAGCCCAGTCAATTTCTAAATGGGGAGAAAATTTAAAAATCTGAGTTGCAAAAGGATTTGGAATTCCTCATGCAGGATTCCTTAAAGGTTAATTTGCAGGTTGAATCGGTGGTGAGGAAGGTGAATGCAATGTATTTCCAGAGGACTAGGATGTTAAAGCAAGGATGTGATACTGAAGCTGTAAAAGGCACTGGTGAGGCCTCGCTTGGAGTATTGTCAGCAGTTTTTGGGCCCCTTATTTGAGAGAAGATGTGCTGACATTGGAGAGGTTTCAGAAGAGGTTCATGAGAATGATTCTAGTAATGAAAGGGTTATCATATGAATAGCGATTGGACCAGTACATGGTGGAATTTAGAAGAATTGGGGTGGGGGTTTGGATCTTGTTGGAACCTATCAAATGTTGAAAGGCCTAGATAGAGTGGATGTGAAGAGGATGTTTCCTTTGGTGGTAGAGTCTAAGACCAGAGGCACAGCATCAAAATAGAGGGACGTCTATTTAGAACAGAGATGAAGAGGAATTTCTTTAGCACGAGGGTGGTGAATCTATGGAATTCATCGCCACAGGTGGCTGTGGAGGCCAGGTCACCGGGTGCATTTAAGGTGGAGGTTTGTAAGTTTAATACATGATTAAACATCAAGAACATTTAATTGCAATGATAATGCACTGGACAGAGTGACCAGCAACACTCACAACACGCTGGAGGAACTCAGCAGGTTGGGCAGCATCCGTGGAAAAGATCAGTCGACGTTTCGGGCCGGAACCCTTCGTCAGGACTGTAGAGGGAAGGGGCAGAGGCCCTATAAAGAAGGTGGGGGGAGGGTGGGAAGGAGAAGGCTGGTAGGTTCCAGGTGAAAAACCAGCAAGGGGAAAGATAAAGGGGTGGGGGAAGGGAGGCAGGGAGGTGATAGGCAGGAAAGGTGAAGAAAGAATAGGGGAAAACACAATGGGTAGTAGAAGGAGGCAGGACCACGAGGGAGGTGGTAGGCAGCTGGGGGAGGGGGCAGAGTGACATAGGGATAGGGGAAGGAAGGGGGAGGGAATTACCGGAAGTTGGAGAATTCTATGTTCATACCAAGGGGCTGGAGACTACCTAGACGGTATATGAGGTGTTGCTCCTCCAACCTGAGTTTAGCCTCATCATGGCAGTAGAGGAGGCCATGTATGGACATATCTGAATGGGAGTGGGAAGCAGAGTTGAAGTGGGTGGCTACTGGGAGATCCTGTCTGTTTTGGCGGATGGAGCGGAGGTGCTCAACAAATTGGTCGCCCAACCTGAGTCGGGTTTCACCGATGTAGAGGAGGCCGCACCGGGAGCACCAGATGCAATAGATGAGCCCAACAGACTCACAAGTGAAGTGTTGCCTCACTTCCCACTCCCAATCAGATATGTCCATACATGGCCTCCTCTACTGCCATGATGAGGCTCAACTCAGGTTGGAGGAGCAACACCTCATATACCGTCTAGGTTGTCTCCAGCCCCTTGGTATGAACACAGAATTCTCCAACTTCCGGTAATTGCCTCCCCCTCCCTTCCCCTATCCCTATGTCACTCTGCCCCCCTCCCCCAGCAGCCTACTACCCATTGTGTTTTCCCCTATTCTTTCTTCACCCTTCCTGCCTATCATCTCCCTGCCTCCCTTTGCCCACCCCTTTATCTTTCCCCTTACTGGTTTTTCACCTGGAACCTACCAGCCTTCTCCTTCCCACCCTCCCCTCACCTTCTTTATAGGGCCTCTGCCCCTTCCCCCTACAGTCCTGACGAAGGGTTCCGGCCCGAAACGTCGACTCATCGTTTCCATGGATGCTGCCCGACCTGCTGAGTTCCTCCAGTGTGTTGTGAGTGTTGCTTTGACCCCAGCATCTGCAGATTATTTTGTGTTTAAGAGTGACCAGCAGATTGCAGTAATTAAGTGCAACTACACGATTCGGTCAAGAGCCAAGATCAGGCAGCAATTTAGGTTGGCCCAATATACTACATATATAGTTGTCTTGGAACAATTATCAACAGCCCCAGTTGATTATTGCAGCAGCCCACTTGCTCTTTGTTCCAGCTATGTCTCGCTCCATGGTTATTTTTCTAATTCAGACCAAGATAAAAACAAAATTGAAATTTTAAAAATTGTATGCATATCTTACTATTTTGATTGCATTACCTATTATTAATACTTTTGTTTGGTTCTTTTTTTTGCAACAGAGAAGGTAAATCTGGAGTAATTACTACAGAAGAAAATAGGCAGAGAATCAGTATCTTAAGCACATTACTTGGGCCGAAGCATTCACAGGAGGTTAATTCAGTGTCCACAGCAGCTGAAGGCTCCTTTGTAGTTTGGACTGCTGATAGAGCTCTGTTACAGATGAAGCTTGTGTTTAATGACTGAAGTAGAAGCATTTGGCATCTGAAAAACGTCTGGTTTAGCAATCTGACCTGCAATTCTAATATTCATTTGGAATATTGAATCCTTCATATACTCGTATGCAACAAGACAATAAATCTATCCTAAAGTGAGCTCCTTTTTGTCTAAATAATCTCCTACCTGCCTGTTTGCTTGTTTAAAAAAAGCATACTTCTCCGTAGATTGTCACTTGTCGTGGTGGAGAAGCTTGTGTGGTCCTGTGATCCCGAGAGCAATACCGCCTGGAGCTATGCTCCTGGTATGGTCACCCATGGTGGTAAGGTTGAGGGTGAGGTCCCTGACAAAGAACAATCCAACCAAGACCTCAACGGTGGAACAGGCGAACGAAGTTACTTCGAACTCAACGGCTGTGAAGGCGGATGAAGGCTGCAACAAATCCATCAGCTCCAATCGTCGTGGTTTCCATGCCATTGGAATCAGTTGGTTGATTTGTGAAGTATCGTGAGCTTTTTGGAGTGCAACATCAAGTACACGTTAAACAAACACACGCACAGGCGTCTTCACTCTGTGGGCTACTTCAGAACGAAGACCATCATCCTCGACCTCGAGGGATAGCCACGACGATGATTTGAAAGGTAGTTAAGATGGAAAGAAAATGCACTGTGATTTCACTGCAAGCACAGAATGGAAGAATGTTCTACTGGAGATCCATTAGCTAGTAGGTCTGATGGTGTCATTGTACCTCATCAGCTCCATTTGAAAACCAGCTTCCTCTGATTATGCTGTATCTGAATTCCATCCCTCAATAAAGCAGAATTGCTGAGCTGGTGTTCTTCACTGAGCGGTGATGATCTGCCTGGCATTCCCTTCAGTGTCCTTATTCTAATTCCGTTTGCACAACACTGAATTTTCCGTTGGTCTATGTCCTGAACATAATCATTACTCATTCAAACCTGTTGATATTGTAGAGGTTTTAAGGACAATTCTCAAAATTTAAAGAGTACAATTTAGTTACTGAGTGTTGAGCTGACTGAATCTTTCATAAAATGAGTGAGGTGCAATATTTAAGTTGAGTTTATTGGCTTGTGCACAAGTACACTGAGGTAAAGTACAAGGAAAAACTTGATTGCAGCCACATCACAGCTACATAGACACAGAATATAAATCATGCACGATTTGTGGGGGAGAAAAGGGTGAGCAAAAGCAAGACCTCTGTGTAAAAATAAACAAAGGCACAATCGAAGATGACTCTGTGGCTGTGTAAGAGATGACTGTAGTGTCCCTTCGCTGCGGTAGGATTAGAGCTGTGTAGGTAGGTTCAAGAACCTGATGGATGTAGGGAAGTAGCAGTTCCTGAACCTGGTGGTGCAGGAGTACAAGGCTCCTGTACTTCCCGCCTGACAGTAGCAGTGAGAAGGCTAGTGGGGGATTCCTTGGTGATAGATGCCATCTTTATGAGGCAGCACCTCTGTTGATGGAGGGCTGTGTCCACAAATCCCTGCAGCCTCTTGAGTTCCTGTGCATTGAAATTACTCTATTAGATTATGACGCAAATAGTCAGGATCCTTTCAACGGTTCTTCTGTGGAAGTCAGAGCAATTAGAGCCATGCCAATACTCTTTAAACTTCAAAGAAAGTAGAGGTATTGCTGCAACTTCTTTGTGATTGCATCGGTGTTCTGGGCCCAGGACAGGTTGTCCAAGGTGTTACCAGCTGGGAATTTGAATCTGCTTACTGTCCCTATCTCTGGCCTATCAACAAGAACGTTTATGTGGTCTCCTGACTTTCTGAAGTCAACAATTAGTTCCCAGGTCGAGTCTGAGATTGTTATTGCGACACCACTCAATTAGGTCTTCTGTCTCACTCCCTCATTCATTTCCAACTGTGATTTGGCCAGCAACAGTGGTGTCGTCAGTAGATTTATAGATGGCTTTGGAGCTGTGCTTATCCACACAGTTCTGTGCGTGTAAGGAGAAGGTTAGCTGGTGGGGGGCTAAGCACATAGTCTTGAGGTGCATCTGTGCTGATGATCAGTGAGAAGGAGTTGTTGTTACTGACACATATGGATTAAGGTCTGTTGACAAGGATGGTGTAAATAGTTGCAAAGAGAGGTACTGAAGGCAAATGCTCTAGGCTACTAATTGGGGAGAGTAACTCTGTCACATCTCTACCAAACCGGTTTCACAATGCATGACTATCACAATTATTTGTGATTTAACCTGTTAGTCAAATGTTAGTTCACATTAATGTTTTCAGTGAACATCTCCTATTACAAGCTTGAATAGATCAAAAATATCATTTCATCATTCCTGCACAAGTATCCTGAAACTTTTTTTATAGTTATATCACAGAATATCTAAATAATATTGACAAAGCTTTGTTCAAATAAAGCTAATGTATTAAAGTTCTTCAAGGATAATATAAAGATTCTGAAGTTAGATAAAACCACTTCAAAGAACTGCATTTCTCAAACACATGAAAAATATAGCTGCACATGAAATTGTCTGGAATATCAGTGCCTTGTTTAGTGGGGCATGTGTAACAGATCCCACATAAAATTATATTAATAACAGTTTATGTTTTGCAGTCCAGCACTCTAAGTAAATTGATGCCATATGTTGCTTAAAGAGGAACAACTATCCAAATAATTCAAGCTCACTTTAATGCAAGAAAGGGACAAAATCTAAATTAGTTAAATGTAGGAAATCTGATAACTGTTTGCTGCAAAATTAAGGAGTGGTATTGAATAGGGTCAACATGAGTGCAGATTAGGAGTTACTCGGCTTGTTTTATTAAAAGTAGGATCATATCAATGTGAATCATCTAATGGAGCTTCAAAGCTGGAGTCTCTTAGATATCCAAAAACACCTTAATAATATAGAGGGAATGTGAATTAAGTTGTTCTTCAGAGAAATGCCAAGGTAAGTGAATTTTGCACTTCTGTATTTTCCTTCGCAGTTTTCCAGCTTGAAAAGGCAGGAGGGTGACCTTTGTGCACATGAGCTGTTGGCAAACTGATGTATAAATAACCAGGAGGGGATGTATTGTCAGTGGCCATCTGACCCCAAACATTTCTTTCTAGCCTATATGGATACTCAACATCCCTCTCAAGAGCATGCCTGGAGACAAAAGCCTCTCTGCCAGGACATAACTTACTATTTCATCTGCTCTCTTATACTTTGACATAAGATATGATTATGTTTATCTTTTATTGGATTGACGTTGGCTTCCACGATGATGACTGTGTTTGTACAACTCATCTGTGGTGTGCTTGGAAGTGAATGTAGAGGCCAACTCTTGAATGGCGTAGATGTACACAGTGGGGCAAGGGAGTTGTCCTGATTCCATCCGCTTTTCCGGTGGTCTCCAGGCCTATCTTCTAAGTTGCTGTGAGCAAGTTTAACCAAGGGAAGCCAACCCAACCAGTTCTGTCTCGTGCTCTATGTTCCAGATGCCAGGGAGCAAGCTAGCTCTAAGCAATGCTGGCTTTCACACAGTCTTTATACCTCTTACTATGGTTTCGGCTTCCCCGTGATAACTTGCCATGGAGCAGTCGCTTAGGGAGTCTGGAGTCTTCCATGTGTATAACACGTCCAGTCCAACAAAGTCGCGCTTTCATGATCATCTCTTCAATACTGGTAGTCTTTGC
Source organism: Mobula hypostoma (assembly GCF_963921235.1). NCBI lineage: Eukaryota > Metazoa > Chordata > Chondrichthyes > Myliobatiformes > Myliobatidae > Mobula > Mobula hypostoma. Next base: position 43,694,792 of record NC_086099.1, on the reverse strand, counting down.
CCTATTGAGGACCTCCAGGTGTGTAATACGGTCATGTCAGCGGATACCCATGATGGATCTCGGGCTGTGCAAGTGAAAGTGCTCCAGCAGTTTGAGTGCATTTTGCATACAGTCTACACTTCGCAACCATACAGGAACGAGTGACGACAGCAGCCTTGTACAAGTTGGCCTTAATGGACATCCGGATGTTGTGCTAGCTTAGCACACCTGATCACAGGCAGCCCAGGCTCTGACTGACCTTGTAAATCCTGGCATTGGTTTCTTTATCCAAGGCGCCATCACTGAAGACAACACTGCCGAGGTACTTAAATTCCTTTATTATCTTCAGTGTCGTGCCTTCGATGCTGATGGAAGGCGGCACCATGGCAGACCCAGGAGCAAGGTAAAATAAGGTCTCCGTTTTGTCCGGACTGGTGGTGATGCCAAACAGATGCAAGTCTTCTGCAAACCTGTCGAAATCCACTTGCAGATCAGACTCCTTGTGGGCCATTCGAGCAGAGTCGTCTACATAGAGTGCTTCGAGGATGACTCTTTTAACTGTCTTAGATTTGGATTTTAGGTGATCCAGATCAAACAAAGATGCATCAAGTGTACACTGTAAGTACACACCACGTTTGAGGTCCCTGTCAGCATGGTTGAGTCTGAAAAGAGGTTGAATGGCACAGGGGCCAGCACACGCACTCCTGCTTCATGCCATTTGTGATATTGAATGGCTCTGAGGCTTCCCCATTCGAGAGGACAAGGCCAATCATATCATCATGGAAGAGGCAAGTAAGTCTGATGAACTTGTATGGTATCCCAATTTTGATAAGATTATCCAGAGTGCTTCTCTGCTAACCATGTCAAAAACCTTGGTTAAATCTATGAAGACAACGTAAAGATCCAGGTTCTGCTCGATACTTTTTTCTTTAACCTGGTGGACAATGAACATCATACCAATGGTGCTTCTTCCAGGGTGGAGCCCACACTGAGTTTCAGGCAGGTTCTTCTCTGATATCGCGGTGATTAGGCAGTTGAGAATGACATGGGCTAGGATCTTCCCGGTGATCGACTGCAGAGAGATGCCACCATAGTTACCACAGTCAACTTTGCTGCATTCGTTCTTGAAAAGAGGTACAATCAAAGCGTCTTTGAATTCATTGGGCATGTATTCATCTTCCCAGATGCTCGTCGGAATGTCATGGAAGGCCCTTAGTGAAAATGGACCCATTGACTTGAAGGTCTTGGCAGGCATTCTGTCCTTCCCAGAGGCTTTTCCAGAATTTAAGTGAGCTTGTTTGACCTCAACCATTGTAGGAGGGAGGTTGAAGTTGTCGGCAGTGGGTTCCTGGGAGATCTGATCAAGTGCAGCCTGGTCTAATTTAGAGGGCCTATTGAGCAAATTGCTGAAGTTTTCTCTGTGAGCAGAACTGTGCCATCTGCTGGTTGAATGAGTGTGGTGCGTTTCTCATGAGGTCCATAAATTGCTTTGACGGCACTGAAGAGCATCTTAAAGTTGTTGGTGTCAGTGTAGCGCTGGGTTTCCTCTGCCTTTCTCTCCCACCATTCAGTTCACATTCTACGTAGTGCAGTCTCTGCTTGCCTCTGAAGAGATCGCGATTTGGGATGGAAGAAACGTCATTCTGCCAAGCGACAAATGCCTTCTGATTCTCTCCCAGTATCCTGGTGATACTTTTCGGCATTTTCCTGATGGGCTCTCACTTTTGGTCTGAGGGCTGACTCTGCTGATATCATCAATAGCGTATGGCATTCATCCCACTTCAGTACCACGCTTCCACTGGGGGACTATGGGACGGCAGCGCATCATCAAGACTGTTTGAAATTTGCTCCTGATGTTTATGGTGTTCCACCTTGTTGGTATCAGGAGGTTGCCGGATTACTTTCGGTTTCTCTCGGTGTAGTGTGAGGATTGATCAAACCAGGTGATGATCGGTCCAGCACTTCACTTCACGCATGGCTCTAGTGATCGTGAAATCACGAATGTTCCATCTGCGACAAATTATGTAATCGATCAAGTGCCATTGTATGGACTAGGGCGCATCCAGGTTGCTTTGTATATATCAGCCTATTTAAAGAAGGTGTTAGTGATAGCCAAATCATTTTTGGCACAGAAACTGTGCAAGAGTAAGCTATTGGTGTTATCCTTACTGTGATATCCTAGTACCCCTTTACACCCCTTGGTGTATTTGGGGTGTCCAAGGAGGGGTAGGACTTCTGATAAAGGGCTTGTCATGTCACCTTCAGGGCAGCTCATCCACCTTTGCTGCCCACCTGGCACTCAGCTCCCATCTGTGGCTCCAGGTAGCTGTTTGCATGTGACGGCGGCCACATCCCGGTACACCGCTTCGACAGGCAGGCTAGCGCAGGTGAGCATAGCCAGTTTGCCTCAAACGCCAGTGAGACAGGGATGGGCATGTGAGGTCAGTACCGGAGGACAGGTGGACGAGATCACCAATGAGAACCAGTGGCCAGGAAGGCGGTTCTGCTGCTCTCTGTGCAGAGTGAAGGGCATGGCGAGGCACAGAAGACATCGTGGCCATCCACTCTACCAAGGAGCCCTCCAATTGTAATGAGCACTTGTACCACTGGAATAGGGATTCTGAAGTTGAGAGAGTGGAACTGCAATGGCTTTTCCACCTTAAAATCTTTCCCACGCAGGTTCTTTTGTGCAGCTTGTCGTTCCTCAAACTTACTAAGTCCTGTGGTGATGGGAGAGGGGTAACCGCTGACAGTAGTCTTTCCAAAGATGCATGTGGGTGACCTGCGGACTCAGGTCGTTCGACTCTGAGCCCAGAGCAGCAGAGGAGTTTGGTGCGATCCTGGTGACTGAACAGCCCTTTTCAAGATCAGCACTGCTCACCCTCAGATGAGGGAAGGAGTCCCAAACACTACTCGTCCTAGAATATCTGGCTAGTATGCCATTGCTGGCAGCCTTTCCCCTACGGCAGTCAACAGTCATGAAAACTGAAATGATTTTTGGAGATTGGAACTCCTGAACTCTGTTGGACAATGATAACAGTGATAGGCCTGAGAGAAGAATAACGCTCTGAGCATGAGAGCTGGCGTGTTACAGCATTGACATCACTGCGTCGAGCGAGACTTAAGGGCAGTTACACCTTCTTCTGGAAAGGCAAACCAGAAAATGAAGATTGAGTGCCTGGGGTCGGATTAGCCATCAAAGCTTTACTCCTGCCTCAGATGCCAACACCGTCGACCTGCATCAATAAATGACTAATCGCCGTTCGCTTTCCGCTCAACCGCTCTCGACTTGTCATGGTTATCAATGCTCACGCAGTGATGAAGTCAAAGAGAGCTTCTATACTGACCGTCATGGTATCATGAAAGCAACACCTCTAAGTGAGAAGCTCATCCTGACAGGCAACTTCAATGCCAGGAGAATGGCGTGCTATGAGATTTAATTAACAAGATACATAGATGAACGAATATGAACCAATAGTTAATATGGGATGTACCAACCTGCGGGTAGCATAGTGGTTAGCACAAAGGTATTACAGTCGGAGCTTGGAGCTCAGTCCTGGCATCCTCTGTAGGGAGTTTGTATGTCCTCCTCCGAGGGCTCTGGTTTCCTCCTACAGTTCACAGACATACTGGTTAGTAGGTGAACTGGTCATTGTAAGTTGTCCTGCGATTAAGCTAGGGTTAAACTGGGGGTCGCTGGGCGGAGCAGCTCAAAGAGACGGAAGTGCCTATTCCATGCTGTATCTCTAAATAAAATAAAAATAATTGCATAAACAAAAGTCAGGGACGGCAATTGCAAAATGAAGATGAAAGGGATTTTCGAGAATAGATGAAGCCAACAACCAACAATAAAGGGGAAGATGAACAAGTCGTATAATAGATATGTACATTTCTCCCCAAGGCTCGGCAGTACAACACAGAACACAACAAGCAACGAAACAGCATCAGCAAAACAAGCCCCTTTTCTCTCTCCACCCGCTTCAGGGCAGGCCGTCTTAACCTATGAGGAAGTTTGCAGCACTACACTGGGAAAATGCATAGTTTCTTCTCCGATAATTTTCTATTGCTTGCTTTGAGTAGATCTAGTGCCAAGTCAAGAATGGGGGCTCTATTAAAAGGGTAATGTGACCCTATTAAGTAAATTCTGTCTCTGAAATCTCACCACTAATACTTTTGACAAATCCACCTCTTCAGTTAATTAAGTTTTGAAATACTACAGCAGCCTTGAGACCTAATCAAGTATTATCATCCTCTATTTGAGAACACCTTTAACTACTTTGTAGATTGTTTACTGTAAGTAAGGTATTATTTTGCTAAGTAAAAATGTCCATGAAACATTTGTACAGTGGGCAGTGTTGCAGTGCAAGCGTGCTCAGACTGTTTTATAATTGCTAGAATTGACTACAAAAATGTGCATTCACCAAAAGTGCCCAGAGGCAGAATTAAATTGCTGGCTGGTTTGACTTCCTGTCATTTCCATAAATTCTCCTTCCTTTTAGTCCCTATCTCACCATGCCCAGGAATGGTTCTATTTATAGCAGTAACAGATAAAGTTTTCATTAAGGCCATGAGAATGTTTTTGCCTGCAATAGCTGTTGTCCATGAAAACAGCTAAAGAGATGTAGTGTATTGCTGGCTGTGATACTTTCAGTAAACAGTTCCCCAACACCTGCATCACTTGGCAAGTTGCACTGGCTCGCCTTTGCCAGATTCTTGTAATTCAAAGCGAGCACTGATGCTTATTGTGCATAGTTCTTCAATAAGAAGCTGATGACATTCAGTAGAAACTATTCCCCTTGTTACTAATTAGGTTTAACAGAATGACTCCTCTAGTTTGATGTATCGAAAAAAATGCAACCACTGGTTCAGATTGCGATGTTCAGTATTTTCACAAATACCTCAAAAGTAGGAATACCTTAAGGCAATAGTAAACTACTGTCTGGCAGCATTTCCTGTCATTATAACTGCACTGGCCTCTCTTGTTCTCAGCACTTTCTTATGTCAAATGCTAAGTATAATTATACATCCCTCAAATCAGCTGGTATTAGAAGAGACAGGTGCTCTTTTCTGCCATTTTTATTTCAAAAATAAACTTAATTCAAAATAAAAATGTACATCAAGGAATAGACGGTGCAAATAAAAACTTTTACGTTCATGGTTACTACATTCAGTAGTGTAAACCTTGGAAGAAACAAACAACACAAGCAAACATAGCACTAGTACCACTCACAGGACTTCCTGAGGTGACACTCCTTCCATTGCTAGAGGGTCTCCCCCACCCAACTTTGTCCTAATGCACTAGATTGTGGTCCTTCCCCACAGAGCCTTAACATTGGCTGCACGAGCTTCAGTGCGTCCCTCAGCAGTACTGCAGCCTGGACTTTGCCAATGGGGAGCGTTTCCCTTTGCTGGAAGATCAACAGGTTTCGGGCAGACAAAAGGGCATCCTTCACCAAGGACCTTACAGCAGCACTCGATGTCTGTCTTGGTGTGTGTCCCTGGGAACAGTACATAGATCAGAGAGTCCTCTGTTACACAACTACTGCACCTGCTTAGCAAACTGCGGTCTGCAAGGAGGTGGGTGACCAGCTCTTCCCCATTCCATATGCTGGGCGTGATACATCTCCTGTACAGGAAGAGCTATTCTCAATACCAGTCAAGCAAGGTCTTGGTGCTTGTTGGTCAGATCTGGTGATGAAGTAGTCTGACAGATGGTTTGGACCATTTCACAGAGATCAAGCCCACAGAATCTAAAGTCCCTGTCTTGCAGTGTCTGCAGTACTTTCTGCACTGATAGCAGCCTGGCGGACTTGTGCTCTAAGCTGTTTACCAGGAACGGTCCAGCTGACTGGGGCGTTGTGCTGTAATTGGGGTCAGGCCCAACCTCCACAACACCAGGGACAGGTAGAACCAGGAGCAAGGCAATGAATGCAGCCCATGTATTTCTGGCTCAAACACCACCGGGTACAGCATCACATAAAATAAGGCATCAGGATGTGGGCAATATTGGGTACTTTTTTGTCCGTATTCTCTGCGGATTTATGCAACATGACCTGATGGCCTCACTCCATCTTGGACACTCAGATAAACTAGAAAGCACACTGGGTGATTACTGAGGCAGTGGAGCCAGGGAAAAGGCATTCTACCTGTGGCAAGTACAGCATCCCTTGATAACCAAGTTCTCCCCAGTTACTGACAGAGTATGTTGTTTCCACTAACCTAAATTTTGTTTGACCTTCTCAGTCCAATCTAGCCAGTTCTTGTTATGCACCTCGGCCCCTCCGAACCAGACCATCAGCACCTTCAGGTAGTCAGGCCTGATGGTGAAGGGGACATTGGATTGGTTGGGTCAGTTACCAAAGAACATGGTCTCATTCCACCTGTAATTAACTCTGGCCCCCTATGGAAATACTTCATTAATCTTTCTATTAATTTCCAATTTCATAAACATAGCAACAATACTAGTACAAAGAGATTGGGATTACATTATTGGTAATTAACATATGCAAATAAAAACTACATACAACACAGGTATATTAGGCCTCCCAAACTCATAATATAATTAAACATGATAGGAAGAAAAATGAAAAAATAGCAAGAAAAAAAAACCCCAAATTAGAAAAAAAACAAAATTAAACTGAACCAAAAGCTAAACTAAACAAAGCTGGGCTATTCTATTACATCGAATACAACCATTAATGTCAATAACTCCGCTCCTCTGTCCATATATTTTAGGTTGATAAAAAGGATTCGGAAAAGGTCAAGCTACATCATATGAAAGTGTTGAATAAATGGCCTCCAAGTCTCTTCAAATTTAACCGAAGGATCAAAAGTGGCACTTCTGATTTTTTCTAAATTTAAACATGATATTGTTTGGGAAAACCATTGAAATTTAGTAGGAGGATTGATCTCTTTCCCATTCTATAAAATGGATCTTCTAGCCATTAATGTAACAAATGCAATCATCCGACGAGCTGAGGAGGATAAAGAACTACGTTCCATCATTGGTAAACTAAAAATTGCAGTAATAGGATGAGGTTGTAAATCAATACGCAAAACTGTTGAAATAACCCCTATGGAAATTCACTCTGGTTGTAGATGCTGATCAAACTGTGAACTGACCATGGACTCGAGTAGAAAATGGAAGCATTATCTGCCTACAGAAATGTTGACTGGTAATATCACCCCTCTTATTCTGTCATCCTTCCAGATGGATTCGGCAAAGATGAAAGGCAGCTATGTAGCACACAAGCAAGACAAGAGAGAGTGGACAACCTTGCCTAACTCCAGAATTGATGGGGATACTATCCACCTCCCACTCATTGTCTTGGACAGCACTTGTCACTGATTCATTAAGGCTGTGGATCACAGAGCTCCCCCTATGGATCTTTGGGAAGAAGCATGAGCACGTCTCATCCTACTCCACAAAGCGGACTCTGGATCTGAAGCCAATGTTAGAGGATCCCGAGCAAAGAGTGCAGCTTTCCGTGTCTTCACATCTCAGAGCTCCTTCACATCCACACCCCGCAGCTGCAGAAAGAGAAGTTGTTGTAAGTCTTTTCAGATTTCGCACAATTCTCTCTTGTGTTATTATGTGTGTACATAATTAAAAACTTCAGTTCCCAGTGTGCAATGTGGGCAGTTCACCTGGAACCGGAAATGATATTGGGGAGCTGGTTGCACGTGCTCTGATCAAGCTGAAGCCATGAGCTGGTTGTATGCGATCATGTGGAGCTAGAGCCATTACAGTAAATAAATATGTATTAGCATTTTTACCTACGCTATTTGTCTTTATTAAGGACAAACATAACATGCTGTCAGAAGTCGACGTGAGTATTGTGAACAGTTTTGGGCTCCTCATCTTGGAAGAGATGTGCTGGCATTGGAGAGAGTCCAAAGGAGGTTCACAAGGATGATTCTGGGAATGAAAGGGTTATCATACGAGGAACGTTTGATGGCTCTGAGTCTGTACTTACTGGAATTTAGAAGGATGAGGGGAGATCTCATTGAAACCTTTCGCATGTTGAAAGGCCTAGGCAGAGTAGATGTGGAAAGGATGTTTCCCATGGTGGGAGAGTCTACGACAAGAGGGCGCAGCCTCAGGATAGAGAGGCATCCATTCAGAACAGAGATGTGGAGAAATTTCTTTAGCCAAAGGGTGATGAATTTGTGGAATTTGTTGCCACATGCAGCTGTGGAGGCCAAGTCGTTGGGTGTATTTAAGGCAGAGATTGATAGGTTCTTGATTGGATGGTATCAAAGGTTATGGGGAGAAGGCCAGGAAATGGGGTTGAGGAGGAGAAGAAAAAAAGATCAGCCATGATTGAATGGCGGAGCAGACTTGGGCCAAATGGCCTAATTCTGCTCCTATGTCTTGTGGTCTTATGGTCTAAACACAGAGTGTAAATGAATACCATGAGCGACTAAGAAAGAGACACTAGTTCTGATGAAAAAAATGACTACTTGATTAGGGAAGGGGCTAGCAGCAAGTGAGGTCGGCCAAGGAGGTGACAGAGCACATCGTGTCCTGAAGTTCACCAAGAGAGTCAGGTGAGTGAGAGAAGCCTAAAAAATTCCACTATGGAAAAGCTAACTCTTCCCGCAATTGCGCAGTTTAGAGCCAGAGGTGTGGATGAGAAATTGAAGGTGTCTATCTTTCAAGTGAGGCAGCAGACATATAAAGACAGGGATGTGACAACGATAGATTTGACTGTGACTACCTTTGATGTGAAGAGGATGTCTACAGAGGACCGTACTGAAAAGTGTAGTTCGACTGTGCTTGTTCTGCAGGGTATTGAAGGTGTCACTCAGTCTGCATCCTTATCCGCTTCCATCAGGACTGGGCTGCTGCCCAGTCTGCCATCGGCACAGACAACCCTCACCCATATGGCAATCCCCGGGACTACTGTCGTGACCACCTCCGTTTGTTGTGGAGGTGTGGCAGCCCACCTTCGTGAAACGTCACTTCTGCATTGACCTTGGTGAGGTTTTGTAAGGCAGTTACACATTGCACAGTATCTTTACACTGCACATGTTTAGAGTTTCATCTCCATAGTTACTTGAGTTCAGAAAACAAATTTCTGTCGCAATCGTCTCACTGATCTGCTCTGAATGTTGACATTTTCTCTTAGTTTCAGTTTAGTTTCGATCAACTGTTGTGCCCCACACTACAAAGTCAAGTTGACATTGGATCTGAAAACTGAGATACTTTTGAAAGATCTGAAAGGCTTTTTGATGCACGTTGTGTGTAGAATTCAGTAGTTGCAAAATTATTATACTTCCTTTCTTGTGTAAAGTACATTTCTATATTTTGTTCTTTAAAAAGGCAAAATAAATTGAAGACATTTTTTTGAAATCATAGTATATTCCACCTTGAAGGTACAAAAATTCCACACATTCCTGACCTTGAATCTACTTTGGAACAGAAATTGTTGTTCATTCGTCTATGCAAAAACGAGCTCTGGTGCAGGTTCGGGCTAAACTGTGTACACACACCCATCTGACTGAGTCTGGAGAAGCCTACACCTCCCACACCATTGGCTTTATAATTGGAAATTCCTACGCACAAAGGCTCTGCCTACAGGACTGCTGCAGTCTAACAATCGGTTTGCAGTGCTTCACTGGGCATGAGGTCCTTGGCTGTAAGCCATTCTCTATCATAAAAGTGTTTGTGAAAGAAATTGCTCCATTTTAGGCAATTTTTCTCCCTCTCCAGGGCTGCATCCACCCCCACCTCTTCAATGGAATGTGTTAATAATTTGCTTTGTGGAGATGAAAGACCCTTTGATAGGAACAGCGTAAACACATCTCACTCAGCTCAAAGGTCTTTGTCTAACAACCAAAGGACAGTCTTTCAAACAGTAACTGGGTGGAGTAAACAGTCCAATTCCTAAACACAGCTTCAGTCCTTACCTGCTAATAGCTATCTACAGTGAAGGGGATCCCTGCTGCTTACATAAAGGTCTAGAAAGTAATTAATGTGCAGATGTGCAGAAAATAATAAACCAAGGGAAATTAATTTTTAACAATATACTGTTCTGATTGTTTGCAAAAGAGTACATGCTGGTGCCAGGCATCAGAAAACATGCTGTTTTTGTTGTCACAACAAGGTGATAGTCTAGGAGAGGTTATTTCCCAGACGGATGATTTACCAGTGACAGGAAGCTGGGGTTATTCTCCTGAACATGGAGAGAGCTATTTCAGAGGTGTTCAAAGATTGGAGGAGAAGCAAAGGACTTGCCTCTCAGATCCTTTCACGACGTCCCAGAGCTCCTGATGGATAATAAAAATGCATGAGAACATAATATAAAAAGAAACAGAATAGTCTTTCAGTCCCCCATAAAATCACAGCTATTTTTTTGACCCCAGCAGCATCCTCCTGAACTAAACTGAGCGAGTGACAAAACAAATTGATGAAGGGAGAATGGTGGATGGATGTGGTGTGTATGGATTTTAATAAGGCAATCAACAACGCTCCCAGTGGTTGGCTCATTCAAAAATTCAGGAAGGATGGGTTCCAGGGAAACTTTGCGATGTTGAATTCGGAACTGGTTTACCCACAGAAGGCAGAACATGGTGTCAGATAGAAGTATTTTGCCTAAAGGTTGGTGACTAGTGGTGTCCCATAGGGATCTGTTGTGGAAGCCCAGTTCATTGTAAATTTTAAAAATGACTGGGAGGAGGAAATGAAAGGATGGGTTTGTAAGCTTGCAGATGGCATGAAGACTGGTGGTGTTGAGGATAGTGAAGAAGGCTGTTGAAGGTTATAACGGGACGCTGGTAGGGTGCAGAGCTGAGCTGCGAAGTACAGATGGTTCCACCCAGAAAAGTGTTTCGCTTTGGAAGGTTGAACTTGAAGGAAGAGCACATGGTGAGTGGTAGGATTCAATCTTGGAATCATATCCATACATCCCACGCAGTTGCTGCGCAAGTTGATAGGGTAGTTAAGAAATGTTGTGTTGACCTTCATTAGTCATGGGATTGAGGTTCAGAGCACAAGGTAATGTTGCAGCTCTATGAAACTCCAATTAGGCCGCACTTACGTTATGTTCAGTTCTGGTTGCCTCATTATAGGAAGGATGAGGAAGCTGAAGAGAAAGTGCAGAGGAGATTTACCAGGATGCAAATGATGGCTCTAAGCATGCAGAAAGGGTGAGTAAGCTATGGCTTTTCTCTTTGGAGTGAAGAAAATTAAAAGTCATTTGATAAAGGTGTACTAGTTGATAAAGGCATAGATAAAGTGAACAGCCAGAGACTTTTCCACAGGCTGCAAATGGCTAATACAAATGGGCATAGTGTTCAGGTGATTGAAGGAAAATACGGGGGTATGTCAAAGGCAGGATTTTTACATAGAGTGGTGGGTGCATAGAACGCCCTGCCTTAGGGTGATGGTAGAGGCAGACGTACTGGGGACATTTAAGAGATTCTTAGACAGGGACATGGATGAAAAAAAATGAGAGCACTGTGAGAGAGAAGGGTTAGACTGATCTCAGAGTGGATAAAAAAAATTGGCACAACACTGTTTTCTAAAGGGCCTGAACTGTGCTGTTCTCTGTTCTATGTACCTCCCTCTACAACTGGGTCCTCGGCTTCCTCACCAGAAGACCACAATCTGTGTGGATTGGAAATAACATCTCCACCTCACTGACAATCAACACTGGCGCACCTCAGGGATGTGTGTTTAGCCCACTGCTCTACTTTCTCTTCGCCCACGACTGTATGGCTAGGCACAGCTCGAATGCCATCCATAAATCTGCTGACGATACAACTATCGTTGGCAGAATTCCAGATGGTGACGAGAGGGTGTTCAGGAGCGAGGTATATCAGCTAGTTGTGTGGTGCCGCAGCAACAACCTTGCACTCAACACCAGTAAGATCAAGGAACTGATTGTGGACGTCAGATAGGGGTAAGACAAGAAAACACACACCAATTCTCATAGAGGGATTAGAAGTGGAAAGGGTGAGCAATTTCAAGTTCCTTGGTGTCAAAATCTCTGAGGATCTATCTTGGACCCAACATATCAATGCAGCTACAAAGAAGATGTGACTGTGACTATATTTCATTAGGAATTTGAGGAGATTTGGTATGTCTCCAAATACACTCACAATTTTCTACAGATGTACTGTGAGAGCATTCTAACTGGCTGCATCACCATCTGGTATGGTGAGGGTAGAGGATTGAATTAAACTGTAGAACTTGTAAACTTAGTCAGCTCCATCAAAGTCACTAGCCTCCGTAGTATCCAGGACGTCTTCAAGGAGCAATGCCTCAAAAAGGTGGCATCCATCATTAAAGACTCCCATTACCTTGGACATGCCCTGCACTCATTGCTACCATTGGGAAGGAGGTACAGGAGCTTAAAGACACACACTCGATTCAGGAACAGCTTCTTCCCCTCTGCCACTTGATTCCTGAATGGACATTGAAACCATGAACACTACTTCACCACTTACAAAAAATTATTTTTGCACTGCTTATTTAATTTAACTATATATATATATATATATTTACTGTAATTCACAGATTTTTTTTCTCTATTATTATGTATTGTATTGCATTGTTGCCTCAAAGGCAACAAATTTCATGACATATGAAACTTGTGATATTAAACTTGATTGTGATTTTCACTTGTACTCATCCAGGCATTGCCCATGATATTCATCCTCACAGAATCATACCTGACAGATAATCTGCCAGATTCTTTCAACACATTTCCCGGTTACACTCGCCAGCAGGATAGACCGACCAAGGATGCTAGACACACAAGGGACTGCAGATGCTGGAAATCTGGAACAATACAAACAATGTGCTGGAGGAGCTCAGCAGGTCAGGCAGCATCCATGGATGGGAATAAACAGCTGATGTTTCAGGACGAGACCCTTCATCAGGACTCGCAAGGACGCTGACTGGATTAAGAAAGCATGTCTTATGAGGAATGGTTGAGCGAGCTATGGGGCAAAAGAGATGAGAGGTTACTGGATATAAGTGCATAAAATAAGAGGCAAAGATAGAATTGACAGTCAGCACCTTTTTTCCGGGGCAGAAGTACGAGAGGGCATAATTTTAAAGTAATTGGAGGAAAGTATAGGAGGTGTCTGAGGTAGTTTTTTTTAACCCATAGAATGTTAGGTGCATGGAGCACGTTGCCAGTGCTCCTCAAAGCAGAAACTCCAGCCATTGCTGTTCTGCAGTCATCCCTGCTAGTGTTCCCTTCTGATCAACTTGGGCTAGCTCCTCTCTCAAGTCTCTGTAGTTCCCTTCCTTCACTGTAATACCAATATATCTGATTTTAGCTTCTCCCTCTCCAACTGTAGAATTAATTCTATTGTATTATGATCACTACCTCCTTTACCTTATCTTAAGCTCCCTAATCAAATATGGTTCATTACACAACACCAAATTCAGAACTGACTTTTCTCTAACAAGAGGAAATCTGCAGATGCTGGAATTTCAAGCAACACCCACAAAATGCTGGAGGAACTCAGCAGGCCAGGCAGTACCTATGGAAAAGAGTACAGTCGACGTTTCAGGCCGAAACCCTTCGGCAGGACTGGAGGAAAAAAGCTGAGGAGTAGATTTAAAAGGTGGGGTGGAGGGGAGAGAGAAACACCAGGTGACAGGTGAAAACTAAAGGGGGATGGATGAAGTAAAGAGCTGGGAAGTAAATTGGTGAAAGAGACAGAAGGCCATGGAAGAAAGAAAAGGTGGGAGAAGCACCAGAGGGTGGTGATGGGCAGGCAAGGAGATAAGGTGAGAGAGGGAAATAGGAATGGTGAGGTGGGCGGGGGGGGGGGGGGTGATTACCAGAAATTCAAGAAATTGTTATTCATGCCATCAGGTTGGAGGCTACTCAAACAGAGTATCAGGTTTTGTTCCTTCAGCCTAAGTGGGGCTTCATCATGACAGTGGAGGAGGCCATGGATAGACACATTGGAATGGGAATGGGAATGGGAAGTGGAATTAAAATGGGTGGCCACTGGGAGATCCCGCTTTTTCAACTTCCCAGCTCTTTACTTTATCCCTCGCCCTTCAGGTTTCACCTTTCACCTTGTGTTTCTCTCTCCCCTCCTCCACCTTTTAAATCCACTCCTCAGCTTTTTATTTCCCCAGTCCTGCCGAAGGGTCTTTGTATGAAACTTCGACTGTACTCTTTTCCACAGAGGTTGTCTGGCCTGCTGAGTTCCTCCAGCATTTTGTGTGTGTTGCATTAACCTTTCTCTAGTGGACTAGCTAGTTTTATAACTCAGCCAGTTATAAAAAGCCATCTTCTAGGCATTCCACCAATTCCTATTCTTAGGATTGAGCACCAACCTGATTTTTCCAATCTACCTGCATATTGAAATCCCCATGACCATCATAATATTGCTCCTTTTTACATGCCTTTTCTATCTCCCAATGTAATTTGTACCCCACATCTTGGCTACAGTTAGGGGGCCTGTATATAATACCCATTAGTGTCTTTATACCCTTGCTGTTTCTTAATTTTACCCACAAGGATTCTACATCTTCTGATCCCATGTCGCTCTTTTCTAACGATTTGATTTCACTTTTTTACTAGCAGAGCCACTCCACTCACTCTGCCCTCCTGCCTGTCCTTTTGATGCAATATGTATGTGAAACTGCCAACTGTGATCACCTTTCAGCCACGACTCAGTGATGCCCCAAGTATCGTACCTGCCAATATCTAACTACGCTATAAGATCATATACCTTATTTTGTATACTTCATGCATTCAGATGAAACATCTTCAGTCCTATATTCATCACCCTTTCCAACTTTCTCTCTGTGTCCCCAGAAGTTAAATTCTTACCTTGCTCTAAACTTTTCTGGCATTTTTAAAAATTCTGTATATTTACATAACCTCTCCTGGACTTCTCTTCCGGTTTACTTTCTCTTTATTTTTTTCAAACTTTGAATCACACCCCACCTCTTACTAATTAGTTTCAAGCCTTATCCACAGCCCTAGTTACGCAATTCATCAGGATCCTGATCTCAGCATGTTTCAGGTGGAGCCCATCCCATTGTAACACATCCCTCTTAATCCAGTACTGGTGCCAATGTCCCACAAATTCAAACCCACTTTTCCCACACCAATCTTTCAGCCATACATTTAGTTTACTCATCCTATTAATCCTGTGCTAATTTGCACATAGCTCAAGTAACAATCCAGAGATTATTACCTTTTCTGTTCTGCGTTTTAATTTTGTCCCTAGCTGCTCAAATTCCCTCAGCAGAACTTCTTTCCCTGTTCTTTCAATGTTGGTACCCACATGGACCTCGACCAATGGATCTTTCCCCTCCCACTCCAAATTCCTCTGCAGGTCAACTTCAAGTTCAAGCTCAAGTTTAATTGTCATTCAACCATGCACATGTATACAGCTAAATGAATCAATGTTACAGGGCCAAGGTTCAACACACAGTACATATAGTCATACCCAACACATAACACATACAGTGATAAAAAGTAATATTAGAACAAGTCCCTGAGTGGCATGGCCTGAAGACTGATTGTGCATGGGATGTATTGCTGGAGCCATGTTTCAGCAAGAATGAGCACACAGCAGTTTCTCATCTCCCCAGCTGCAGCCGAAGGCAATCCAGCTTGTCTTGTAGGAGTAAACACTAGAGGGGCCAAACCCCAGCCCGTCATGGATTCCAGCTTTCCCACTGCACCCCATTTTCTTCCACACTGCCTCTGGCACCTCTTCCCATGGTAGCTATAACAGGTGACATGAAGACCTTGTCCGTATAACAACTGAGGCCATACAGCTCCCCCGCCATCTGTCTCACCAATGAGCCAATGAACTGGACTTGCAATATTTTATGTTACCATTATCCAACAAGATCCTGCAATCACAAGAAAAAAGTTAAGACAAACATTTGCACCATTTGTTGGAGCACACACTGAACCTGATGACTTCTTCTCAGGGTGGCTTTAGTAGGTGATGACATGGTATGCAATATGTCCATGCTGAGCAACTCCTCTGCAATCTAACAAATCATTAGTGAGGTGGACTTGTAGCAGTTGGTGTTCTTAATAACCAACAGGGTTGTGCGATCATAGGAAAGACACAATGGGCGAACAATTATATCATTGTTTGGACCTGGAGAGGCCGCTGTGACCAAGCATGCCACCATCTTACCGAAAGGTCAGATGAGATTTCCAAACCCGGGCGCCAGACAGACACCATAGCCTTCAGATAAGAGAAAATCTGCAGATGCATAGCCTTCAGGATTCTTGATCCTTGCAACAGAGAATTGCGTCTATTTCGTTAGTTATACTATTTCTTCTGTACCTTTCTCTTCCCTGCCACCTCTTGAATGGTTCCCTGAACCACAATGTCATGGTTCAGTTTCTCATTCTTCCTACAGTCCCCACACTTACCCTCACAGGAACAACAATCTCAAATCTCAAACAAGAGAAAATCTGCCAAGGCTGGAAATCCAAGCAACACACACAAAATCTCAAACCCGTTGGGCAAGTTCAAGGGCCCAGGCTCCTCCAGCACTATCTCTTGTATCCCCCTGCTTTCCTCGTTTGCAATGGCCATAGATTGAATCATTCAGGAGTTAATCTAGTAGGTACGACTGCCTCCTAATCTCTCCCCTTTCTGATACATTGCAGTGTTTGAAACTCAGATTCCAGATTATCAAATTTGAACCTGAGTTTCTTAAGCATCCAAACATGTAAGGGTTTTACACACACACACAATGTTCAACACAAAATTGCCTCTGCCTCTTTTCACCGAAGCCTTTTGAGCCAAAGCTTCTGTTCCCCACTCTAAACGTTCACGCCAACAGTGGGTGCTCCCACAGCGACCTCTCTGTTGAACCCCATTTCTTTTTATTGGCTCAAGTGAAAGTCACTCGCAATGAAACTTGCTGTTTTTAATGGTTCCCCCTCTTGCACAGATCTCGCTCTCGCTACTGAAAGCTTCGACCTGTGAGCTTCACTCTATTTCTCTCTCAGCAGATGCTGCCTGACCTGCTAAGTATTTTCAGCATTTTATGTCCTTACTTCAAATTTTACAGTATCTGCAGATCTCTCGATTTGCTTCTTTGAGCTGTATGGCATCTTGGATTATCCCAAGGGGCAGCATTGAGGGAAAATACCACATAAGTTTTTGTCTTTTTTTTTGGCATTTGCCTCAGCTACTTGAGTAGTTGTTTTGTAATACAAGCCTTTGCCTGCTCCTCCCATGTCATCTTTGATTTCACAATTAAAACTTGGATGGGTCATTGTTCCAGAAAACTGTGGCATGAATATACATCAACATTAATATGTAGCACAAATGTTCCAGCATGTTCGGGCTGATTGGCCATGGTAAGAGAAAAACCTGCAATCTGTTTTACCTAGGATGTGCAGAGGCCACCAGTTCAACTGAGAGATAGAAATGGCAAAGGGTTAGAGATATCTAATTTGTGTTGCAGTTCTGAACTTTGAAAGAAATCCAAAAATCAAATTTGTACAGACTGTCTCTAAAATTTATGCAAGATTATAGTATCTTGCCCATCAGATAACACCCATGTGGCACAATACAAATTTCAATGCAAAGTTTTCCTCCTTATTTGGGTGTGTAATGATAAACCAAGGAATGCAAGTATTATACAATATTCTGTAACATTGTTTTTTGCACTTCTAGTCTCCATGTGGCATAACCTTATGCTCAAAATAAACGGGACAAGATGACTCATCTTCAGTGGCTAATATAATTGCTATCGAAGCTCGAAAAGAATTGGCTGACTGACCTACCTTCTGTGTATGACTCAGTGAGGAAGCAGAGAGATGGCCTGATAGTAGTTTTTAGAAAAAATGGGTGGACGTAAGAAGAGATGAAATTAATAGCAACATATAATGATAGGATGTTGGGAGGAGGCTTGTATGGAGCATAAACACTAAGTATCTAGCTTGTTTTTTTTTGTGAAAACTACAGTGTGACCTAGTGCTAGAGCAGAGCTGACAGCTGCAACATCTGATGAGACTTTACCCCTTTAGGAAAGGGAAATTTGGAAGTGAGAACACTGACAGATTTTAAACAACTAAATTGAACAAAAAATATAATTCTAGAAATTGAGAATGAGCAGAGGGGCTACAAAGCAGGGTCCATAGTCCATAGCTCCTCACTGAGTTCATAGCCAGTGGAGAGACAACACAAGTGGATGGGGAAGTAAGGAAGGCGTGTGGCATGCTTGACCTCATTGTCCTCAGGGTTTGAATATAAATGCTGTAAGGTCATCTTGTAGCTGTATAAAACTTTAGACTTGTCACATATGGAATATTGTGCGAAGTTCTGGTAGCTACGCTACAGGAAAGATGTGGAGGCTTTGAAGAAGTTACATAAGAGACTTACCAGGATGTTGCCTGGATTATATTATAAATGTGGACAAACTTGGATAGTTTTCAATAGAGCATGGGAGGTTGAGAGGTATTTTGTAGGTGTAGGTATTTTGGGTTGAAGGGCCTGTTCCTGCACTGTTCTTGTAGTTTTTTTACCCTTGATGGGAGTTGCCTTATGTGGGGATTGAGAGTTGTTGTACCATCCAAGCTGAGAGCTAAAGCGTTGGAGGAGCTACATGTCGGTCATCTACGCATGGTCAAAATGAAAGCGTTGGATCAAAGTTTTGTCTGGTGGCCTGGGATAGATCAGCAGATCGAGCAGCTTGCCATGCACTTTTTGGAATGCCAACAGGTCCAGGAGATGCCAAGAGCAGCACCTCTCCATCTCTGGGATTGGCCTGCATTGCCCTGGCAGCGGATTCATGTCGATTTTGCCATACTGTTCATGAGCACAAATTTCTTCGTAGTAGTGAAGGCATCTACAAAGGGGCAAGAAGAAACGGTGTTCCAGAACACTTAGTCAGTGACAATGGACCGCAGTTTGTTGTGGAACAGTTTCAGTCATTCCTGAAAATGAATGGA
The DNA here is from genome assembly GCF_963921235.1 of Mobula hypostoma. Lineage (NCBI taxonomy): Eukaryota > Metazoa > Chordata > Chondrichthyes > Myliobatiformes > Myliobatidae > Mobula > Mobula hypostoma. The sequence continues at coordinate 43,675,893 of NC_086099.1, read as the reverse complement.
ATAAGACATATCACATCGGCACCATACCACCCAACTACAATTGGCTTGGCGGAAAAGTTTGCGAAAAGCCTAAAGAACACACAGCAAGCAATGTCAGCAGAACACACTGCACTGCCACTGAATCAGAAGCTCACCAATTTCCTCCTTGCATATCACAACACAGCAAACTTCACAACCAACATCTCACCAGCTCATCCCCTGCGCTCGAGCTTGGATCTCCTCAAACCCAATCTCAGAAGGAGTGTGTAGGACAAACAGCTGAGGGATCCTCAAACAAAGAGGTTCAATGCTTCACTTCTGGACAAGCAGTCCTGGTGAGGGACTACAGGGATGATCAAAAGCGGGTTCTTGGAAAGTTTAAGGACAGAACTGGACCACTCTCCTACCCAGTGGAGATTTCATCTGATGTCAGCTGGAAATGACACATTGATCATCTGAGGAGAGCACAGTCATTGTTGGTATATTTCGAGATCTAGCCTCTTGTCTTTTCTCTTCTTGGGGATCCTGCCATTCCTCCACACCTGTGTCCAGTCTTTCAAGAGTGCACCATGACAAATTCATATTCATAGGGAGAATCATAGGAGTCTCTCTACCATCTATCGGGGACATTTATCAGGAGCGCCACATTTGCAGGGCCCTTAATATTATTAGGGATCCCACTCATCCATCCAGCATCCTCTTTGACTTTCTACCATCAGGCAGGAGAATTCAATGTATAAAAACAAGAACGGTCAGGATGGGAACCAGCTTCTTTCCTCGGGCCATTATGCTTCTGAACTCCCTGCCATATCGCCGTTGAAGTGACAGTTAATCTGTTCCACACCTTACATTATTTAATTTATGTGCTTTAGTTTGTTATTTCTGTGTGACTCATCTGTAGATTTTATTCTTGCCTTCATAAGTTATCATGTGTTTTGTGTGTTTTGTGTGTTACGTGTAATAGTGTGGTTTACACCATGCATAGAGAAATGTTGTTTCATTTCTATATAGATTATATGGTTACATACATAATTGTCGTTTAATTATTTACATGTATATAAACTTGGCCTGACTTGACTCATGTGCCATCTGCTTCACGAGTTGCTAATACGGCAAATTCAAGTTTTGTCAGCAGCAGTGGACCACAAAATGATGGCATTTTAATCAGGTTATAACCAGATTTATTATACATCTTTAAAAAGTAGTGCATCTTTAAAATAGCAATCATCACTAAGAGCTCTGACTATCCGGGACATGTCTCTTCTCATGACTGCCATGAGGAAGGAGATACAAGAGTATAAAGACCCAAACTCTATATTTTAGGAATGGCTTCTTCCCTGACACCATCAGATTTCTGAACAGTGTATGAACCTATGAAATTACCTTGTTATTCCTCTTTTGCACTAATTCATTCATCCATCTGCCCATCCATTCATTTATTCAACCGTTCTATCTATCTATTTATTTTGATTTATGGTAATCTTGCAATGGTGGAGGGAAGGGAAGGAAAAAAGAGGGAAAAAAGAAAGCTACAGATGCTATTACTTTCTAGCTAACATGACAAGATCAACTGATTCAATTATATTTTCTCAATACAGTCAAAGTCAATGTCAAGTTTATTTTCACATGTACAAGCACTTACTGTGAAAGTGTCACAGGCACAAAGGATCATACAAGAAGCAGTCACAAGAAAAACATAAATTATACACAATTTTTACAAGAGGAAAGCACAGTTAGAAAAAAATGTCAGTATTCATGCAAAGTGATCAAAATGGTCATGCCACAACCATGCGGTAGACATGGCAATTGCACTTGTGAATGTGCACATATCAGCTAATTATTATTTAATTGTGATAGTGTTTAACTCCATACTTGTCGTTGTAGTGCTTGTCGTGACTTGGACAGAGCACAGCAACGCTTCGCTACCTGTTTGCATTCGGCCTTCCCTGAGAAATTGGACTGTCGAGTCAACTGACTCTGAAGACTAGCAGTATTCGTTTAATGTTTAGTTGTTCTTTTCAGCTGCAGTGTAGTCTTCATTTTCCATTTGAGAGTTTTAGTTAATGGCCCTGTTTGGCCTTGTGTTTATTGTTTTATTTTCTCTTTAACACTGTTCACATTAAAGTTTGTGAACTATCAACCCACTTCAGTGTCTCTTACTCTGCACTTGGGCCATATCCAAACCGTGGTGATGACAAGTCTCGAACACACAAAGATGGGCCCAGCAGAGAGAGAGCAGCTGACCTTGGCCATGAGATTCATTGGTCAGGTAGGAGACAAGCTACAGGCAATGGAATCTGTTCTCAGTGAACTTACAGAGGCAATGAAGCAGATAATTTAATGCCAACAAGTCCAGTCTCACTTGGAGGAACAGGTATCGTCCCTAGCCACAGCTGTTCAACAGCTCACTACAGACAATCGGACTCAGGTGTCAGCGATTTCCGCACTCACGACCGCCATCCACAAACTACTGTGAACAGCCAGCATCAGATGACAGCCATTAACGTTCTCGCCAGCTCAGTTCAGCAGCTTCAGGCCGCCTCAGTCCCACTCCCAGCATCTCGCAGGTCCTCCTTTTCTGCTGCCCCCAACAACCTCTGCTACTAATACTCCCACTCCCAGACCAGAGCCAACTCCTATGACCACACAGGAACCTTAGCATTCCACCACCAGGCAGATATTCTGATAATCCCGATGGTTTCCGGAGTTTTATTACTCAATGCGAGCTGACATTCCAAGCCCAGCCTGGTTGTTTTGGTGATGATGTGTGAAAATTGGCGTACATGGTCAATCTTCTTGCTGGACCTCCACTCAGCCTGTTCAGCGCTTTACAGGAGCAAGGATACCCCGCAGCCCAGTTGTTCCGACATTTCATGATGGAGTTAAGGAGGGTTTTTGATCTTCCAGTATGGGGTCGGGAGGCTGCCCACCGACCCTTGGACCTGCGCCAAGGCATAGGAACAGTGAGAGCCTATGCAGTTAAATTCCGTACCCTTGCAGTGGAGATGGGTTGGAATGAGAGATTTCTCATCACTGCCTTCCAGCGTGGACTGAACACAGGGGTCCGTCATGAGCTCGCCATCCGGGACGAGCAGGATAGTCTGGATGGCCTGATTAATCTGGGTATTCGAGTTGACGACTGGGTAACTGAGTAGCGCAAGGAAAGAATGTTTCAAACTTCCTATGTGCCACCTGATCATCGTCTTTCCTCGCCCTCTCCCCGTTCCTCACCACCCAGTACCCAGCCCATGGAGGAGTCTATGCCAGTGGGGCGCATGCGCCTGTCTCGGGAGGAATGAGAGTGGCGCCGGAGAACAGGTTCCTGGCTCTGTTGTGGTGATCCAGGACACTTCCGGGCGGGATGTTCCAAGCGCCCAGTAAAAGAGAATACCCATCAGCAGGGAGGGGATTCCTGACGGGTCGGTTCTCTCTTCAGTCAGCTTCCTCTAATTCCGTAATACTCACAGCTTCCTTGTCGTGGAGGTCTCAGACCCATGAACTTAAGGCATTTATTGACTCTGGTGCCGCTGGGAATCTTATGGACATCTCTCTCGCTCAAAGGTGGGGAGTTTGAACTCAGAAATTAAGAGAAACGACCAAAGTCAAGGCATTGGACGGTCGACCTCTGGGAACCTGCCAGATCCACCTCTCCACCCAACCCCTCCAACTGGTGCTTGAAGGCAACCATCATGAAGAAATATCTTTCTATCTGGTTAATTCACCTGAACTGCCACTGGTACTTGGTCTCCCCTGGTTATCCCGACATAACCCACAGATCCATTGGTCTCTGATGGTACTCCAGTAGTGGGGACTGTCATGCCTGTCTACATAGGTCCAGCTCAAGCTCCATCCCATGAATCCCCTCCTGTGTCAGCTAAGGATGTGGACCTGTCTGGGATTCTGGCTGAATATGCGGAACTCCTTGAGGTTTTCAGAGCTAAAGCAACGTTTCACCACTGCCCCACTGCTGCAACACCCAGATCCATCTCAGCTATTCATTGTCGAGGTGGATGCATCCGGTGTAGGCATTGGAGCTGTCCTCTCTCAGTGCTTGTCTGCGGATAGCCGGCTGCACCCTTGTGCCTTTCTTTCCCGTTGCTCAACTCCGGTTGAGAGGAATTACAATGTTGGGAACCGGGAGCTTCTGGCTGTCAAGGAGGCCCTGGAGGAATGGCGACACTGGCTGGAGGGGGCAGAGCATCCATTCTTGGTCTGGACAGATCACAAGAACCTCTCCCATATTCAGGATGCTAAGAGACTCAACTCTTGTCAAGCCCGGTGGGCTCTCTTCTTCACACGGTTCAATTTCATCCTCACTTATTGTCCCCGCAGCAAGAACAGAAAGGCCAATGCTCTCTCCCGGCAGTTTGACGGATCTGAGGACACTGCTGATCCAGAGCCCTTTCTTCCTCACTCGTGTATCACTGCCGCAGTGATCTGGGGAATAGAGGCAGAGGTGAGGGCCGCCCAACAATCAGATCCAGGCCCGGATGGGGTTCCTCCCAACCGACTGTTTGTCCCTGCTGCGGTGCGTTCCAAAATGTCGGAATGGGATCACTCCTCCCATCTGGCTGGACATCCAGGAATTCAATGGACTCAGGAGTTTATAAAGATGACAATTTTGGTGGCCATCTATGTCCCAGGATGTCCATGACTTTGTATCTGCCTGTCCCACCTGCGCTCAGAACAAGACATCAAGCCAGCGTCCTGTGGGTCTGTTATGTCTACTGCCTGTGCCCTTAGTCCCACCTCTCAGTAGATTTCATCACTGGTCTGCCCCTGTCTAATGGAAACACCACCATTTTGGTCATTGTGGATCGATTTTCCAAGGCTGCCCACTTCATTGCCCTCCCCAAGCTCCCATCGGCTCGTGAGACTGCCACACTCATGGTTCAACATGTGTTCAGTCTCCATGGCTTTTCTCAAGACATAGTGTCTGATCGTGGACCACAGTTCACTTCCCGCTTTTGGAATGCTTTCTGCTCTCTTGTAGGAGCCACGGCCAGCCTCTCGTCTGGCTTCCACCCCCAATCTAATGGTCAGACTGAGGGAGTGAACCAGGAGTTGGAGACAACCCTGCGCTGTCTTGCCTCTTCCAACCCCACGTCCTGGAGCTCCCAACTGGTTTGGGTAGAGATCACCCACTACCTCTTCCCTGGCCCCAGTCACCCCACCTCCCCCTCCTCCCTGCCTGGTAGATGGTTTCCTTGTCTCTACTGTGCGGTGCCCCCTGGTATCTCACCGGGTACATGGTAAGGTCCAGTACTTTGTGAACTGGGAAGGGTATGGCCCAGAAGAACATACTTGGATCCCAGTGAAGGACACCTTGAACGAGTTGCTGATCCGGGACTTCCATCTCAGGGCGTCTCAGGGGCTGCGCCTAGAGAGGGGGGGGGCCCTGTCACAACCATGGATTCAGTAGATACGGCAATTGCACTTGTGAATGTGCATGCGTCAGCTAATTATTATTTAATAGTGATAGTATTTAACTCCATACTTGTTGTCGTAGTGGTTGTTGAGACTTGGACAGAGCACAGCAACGCTTCACTGCCTTCTTGCATTTGGCCTTCCCTGAGAAGTTGGACTGTCGAGTCAACTGACTCTGAAGACCAGCAGTATTTGTTTAATGTTTAGATGTTCTTTTCAGCCGCAGTGTAGGCTTCATTTTCCATTTGAGAGTTTTGGTTAACGGCCCTGTTTGGGCTAGTGTTTATTGTTTTATTTCCCCTTTAACACTGTTCACATTAAAGTCTGTGAACTATCGACCTGCTTCAGTGTCTCTCACTCCGCACTTGGGCCATATCCGAACCTAGTAACGGGCCATACTGTTACTAAGCTTTAGTGGTTAGTGTTTTACCACTTGACAGTCCTAATTCACCCATATTTTTCCCCGTGTAAGATTCGTGGTTAGTCTACAGCTCACAAAGACAACACAATCCTCAAATTCTTTGCCACTTATTCCTTTCAGTTTTGCTGTAGGGGTCAATATTTTAAGTTTAATATTGCCTGCACAGAGCTGGACACTGACATCTTGTTTGTAAGCACTGAGTTTCCACCACCTTCCCCAATGAGTTCAACAGTCAACGGAAAGATCAGGGTCACTGCTGGCCTGGTGTCCGAGCTGTCATTGACTTCGGTGGGACACCGATATTCCTGTCAACAGCATTGATCTATTGACAAGGCTACATTATGTTAATGCATAGTTAGTGGTTAGCTACAGGAACTAACATGGGCTGCTCACTGCAGCAATTTGCCATCCACCCAACACTTGACCTCCCAGGAAAATGGCAGCAATTTGCCTGGGGACAGGATATCCACTTAACTGAGGCTTGGGGACTAGGGAGCCTCTGCTAATCTGTTCTTACAGGAAAACAGACTGCAGAGTAGTGAATCATTAATTAGAAGCATCTAGAATAAAGAAGTAGGAAAATAGGAGCAAGAGTAGGCCATTTCGCCTCACAGGCCTGCCACGTTACTGATGCAGCTCACCCCGCTCTCCTTGGGCACTGGAATAATTGCTGTCCTTTCAAAGCAGGTGGGAACCTCAGAGCTCAGCCCACAGCATGAACTGGAGCACTATACGCAGGTGATCGGCATAGGCAGTGGCATATCTAAGGTATGGCAGGTGTGCCAGGTAACCTGGGTGCCACTTGAAGGGGGGGGCGCCACTGAGCAGTTTCTATTAAAGTCAGACAAGCCATCCTCCAATAGTGAAAAAATAATTTTCTTCAGATGTATGATCTGTCTTTGATTATCATGGGTGAGAAGCACCAGGATGGCCTTATTTCAGAGCATTGTGTCAGAAGACCATGAAACGTTTCTTCACAAAGAAGAAAGAAAGTGGAGCTGAAGGACGGAAGAGACGAAAGATGGAGGCAGAGGAAACCAAGAAGTTGAGCAAGTTCTTCATGCCCTTCTTTGAAAAGCCCGGAACAGGTAATTCAACACGTTCCATGGAGTCGCCTACACCTGCTACAAGTTTGTTAGAATCCGAAGGTGGATCAAGAACAAATGCATCACAAGCCGAGGAGGAAGTCAAGTCAGATAAATCCGAGTATGATGAGATTAAGAGTGAGGCTGCCACAGAGAACGTGGACATGACAGGAGGGGAAGACGATGGTGGTGGTGGTGATGTTGAGATTATTGACAAGATTTTACCTGACGAGATTGAACGTGACGACACTGAACCTAGTGAACTGGATGGTGTCAAAGAGCCTTGAACTGTCATACTAGAAGTGATTGAACAGCATGAGATTGGACTTCTGAAGTTCGACAAGGATACTGGAAAAGCAATTCTGCCTGACGCGTTGAGAACAGAAATAATAAATCTGGGTTTGAAGTATTTCCAGAACAGTGAGGGGCCTTTCCTACCAACAACTAACCGCTCAATGAACAAAACTTGGTTCAAGAGGAAATTGGGAAATGGTCGTGGTGAGGAAGTGACTTGCTCATGGCTGGTCTATTCCTCTTCTAAAACGTCTGCATTTTGTATCTGTTGTCTTCTCTATTCCCGGTTAGTCCATCAATCCTCATTGGAGCAGGAAAGTGGATTCAACCAGTGGAAAGCACCTGAAAGGATTAGTATTCATGAAAATGCCAAGAATCATCGGGAATGCTTCACACAGTGGAAAGAAATGGAAAGAAATTTAGCTGGAAACAGAGGAGTTGTTGACGCAGTATTTCAGTCACAGATTGAGAAGGAAAAGCAGAAGTGACGTGATATCTTGATGAGAATCCTTCACTGCATAAAATTCCTTGCGACTCAGAACCTGGCTTTGCGAGGACACAGGGAGTCACTTCAGCTAGACGATGACTCCAATGTGGGAAATTTCCTTGGCTTTCTGAAACTACTGGCCATCTTTGACCCTGTCATAAAAGAACACCTCACTCATTTGGAAAGTCATCCTGGATCCACGCCTTATCTTTCACTGGGTGTCCAGAACGAATTCATCCACATGATAGCATCCACTGTTCACCAGAGTTTACTGAGAAGCATTCCTAAAGCCAAGTACTATGGTCTCATGTTCGACTCGACTCCCGATCAGGCACATCGTGAGCAGATGTCAGAAGTAGTGAGGTATGTGGAAATTGATTTTGAGAGGAAAACAGACCGTGTTAGAGAGTCATGTGTTGGTTTTATCCAGATATGCCAGAAGGATGCTGAGAGCTTGGTTGAAGACATCTTGAAACAGCTAGAGAAGGACAAAATGGAGCTACAAGATTGTCGGTCACAGCGCTATGACAACACTGCTGTGATGGCTGGACACAGAAGTGGTGTTCATCAAAGAATAAGTGAGAAAAGCAACCTGGCAGTGTTTGTGAATTGCAACAATCACTCACTCAACTTGGTGGGTGTACATGCAGCCAAACAGGATACAATGATGGTCATGGTTTTTGGAACCATCGAAGCTCTCTACGTGTGTTTCTTGTTCAGCACAGCGCTGGGAAAAACTTAAAAACGCCGTGCCTGTGGTTGTTAAGTCGGAGTCCAAAACCAGGTGGAGTGCTAGGACAGAAGCAGTGAAGCCCATCAACAAGTACCTTGAGGAGATACTTCAAGTTCTCCAGGACATGATAGACAATGAAAACGAGACCAGTGAAACAAGAAGGGATGCAAGGCAGCTGTACAACCGCATGTTGAGTTACGATTTTCTGATTTTGCTAGGATTTTGGATCAAAGTACTCATTCGAATTGACTGTATTCAAAAGTGGCTGCAGGATCCTAGCATGAACTTCCATGATGCTGCCCTGGATTTGAAAGCCCTCCAAGATCATTTTTACAATGAAAGAGAAGTGTTGGTCAGTGAGTCACTCAAAGAAGGAGTCGGTCTCTGTCAAGAATGGAATATTGAAGTTGAAAGACGTCAGAGACGAAAGAAACAAATGTCTGATGAGAACTCGAGAGACGCTGGGTTAACAGCTAAGGAAGAAATGGAAAGAGTCATGAAGGGAACACTCGACCGTCTTCGCAGAGAAATAGATGAAAGGTTTGCTTGTTTGCATGACACTGACGCCAGGTTTGGGTTCCTTCTCGAGGGATTGTGTTACGCCACTGACAGTAACGACCTAAAGAAAAAGTGTGAAAATTTGGGTGAATTGTACAGCTCTGATGTTGATGGACAGCAGCTATATGAAGAAATTTTGGATAGCAGAATGTTGCTATCGAGGCGGGTCAACATGAAAATATTAAGACCTGAAGAGTTTATTGAATTTGTTGCTCAGTACGGAGATGAGAGCGTCTTTCCCAATCTTCTCATTGCTATTCAGATAATGCTAACCATCGCAGTTTCCATCGCCAGCTGTGAGAGATCATTCGGCAAGTTAAAACTAATACTTTCGTATTTGAGAGCCTCCATGGGTCAAGGCAGACTCTGTGATCTTGCTCTGTTGAGTGTAGAAAGAGAAGAAACTGAAAAAAACTGCTTTGATCATATCATAGACCAATTTGCGTCAGTGAAAGCAAGGAAGGTGCAGTTATAATTTTCATGTAGTGCCATAATTTGTTAATTAAAAGATTAACAAACGACTTGTATTTTTGAGCTGATATTATGGTAAAGTTATCTAAAAGATGGGTGTCGGATGGTTGGACAGGGGCGCAATTTCAGTGCTTGCCATAGGCGCTATTTTCCGTAGATACACCTCTGGGCATAGGTTTTCAGTTCCCTGCCAGGTACCTATCAGGGCCTGAAGCTTTGCAAGGGTTTACTTTCTTGAAGGTGGTGTGGACATTGGCCCCTGAAAAACATAAATAAATTACTTACTTATAATGTTAAGTCTAAGTCTGGTGGTTGAGTGACATTATGAACAACGTATTTCGTAAAATGGAAAAAAGGTTCTTCAATCAGCATTCTATTGGATGATACATGTTCTAAATGAAACAGTTCCTTATCATAAATAAACAATTCTGAAGCATGGGGTTCATTACTAATAGGGTATCCTATTAGTAAAGCTGGGAATGTGCTATTACATTTGTTACGATATCTTGCCTACAAATATATCGTTTGGTAAGTTGCTAAAATAACGTACAAATAAAATCCCTCTGTTCTGAATATTTTGATTTTAAAGATTATCAAAATTGAACTTTAAAATAATTAATCTCAAAGAGGAGTAGCAGAAGGAATCAATAATTTAGCTTTAAGCCATTACCCTTCTGCACCCTTAAAGTTCTTAACATGCTGAACTAAAACTCGTAGTATAATCTTTAAGAAACATTGATAAGTTTGGTGCTGTGCTTTGCTGATACTAGATAATGAAAGCTTCACAGGGTTGATCTGCAAGGGCATTCTGACTGGTTGCATCGCCGTCTGGTATGGAAGTGCCAATGCAAAGGATCGAAAAAAGCTACAGAAGGATGTAGGGTCAGCAAACTCCATCATGGGCACTAGCCTCCCCGCCATCGAGGTGCCTCAAGAAGGCAACGTCCATCATTAAGGACCATCACCATCGAAGATGTGCACTCTTCTCGTCATTGCCATCTGAGAGGTGGTACAGGAGCCTGAAGATACACCCTCAATGTTTAGGGAACTGCTTCTTATCTTCCACCTTCACATTTCTGAACAGTCCATGGACCATTCATGAATGGTTCTTACTACTTTGCTCTTTTTGCACTTTTTAATATTTCTTTTTGTAACCTATAGTATTTTTAACATATTGCACTGCACTGCTGCCACAAAACAACAAATTTCATGACATATGTCAGGGATAATAAACTTGATTCAGTATTCTGATTCCAGTTCCAGATGGCTTCTTTAACAATACTTTGTACGTAACTGTTCAAATCAGTGAGGTCAGTTTGGAAATTATTGTGCACTTCAGGAAGGGGAAGCTGGAAGAACACACACCAGCCCACGTTGAGGGGTCACTGGTGGAAAAGGTGAGCAGCTTCAAGTTTCTGGATGTCAACATCTGAGAGGGTCTATCTTGGGCCCCAACACACTGATGCAATCACAAAGAAGGCATGCCAGTGGCTCTACTTCATTAGGAGTTTGAGGAGATTTGGTATGTCACCAAAGACTCTAGCAAATTTCTATAGATGTACGGTGGAGAGCTTTCTGACTGGTTGCATCACAGATTGGTGTGAAGACTCCAATGCCCAAGATAGCAAGAGGCTGCACAGGGTTTTAGACTCAGGCAGGTACCACACAGGTAAAACCATCAAGGACATCTTTTAGAGGGAGTACCTTAAGATGGTGGCATCTATCATTAAGGATCCTTACCTTTCTGCATATACCTTTTTCTTGTTATACCGTCAGGGAGGAGGTACAGGAGCCTGAAGACCTACACTCAATGATTTAGGAACAGCTTCATCCCCTTCACCATCATTTTCTGAATTATCCTGGAATCCATAAAACTTACTCTTTTTTTTAAACTTTATATTTAGCTTTGTAATTTATAGATATTTTTGTCTTTGCTTTAAACTGCTGCCACAAAACAATAAATTTCATGTCATATGATAGTGATAATAAATCTCTTTTTGATTCTGCTTAAGCTGCTATGCAGCCCTCCAACATAAACATCAACAAATAGTTTTTGTGTCTTTCTACTCATGAATGTCTTCGCGTGTCCATGTTTAGCCATGTTTAGTAAGCTTCTCCGACTTCTGGAGCGACAGCTGCCACCACACATAGCCTAATTTCTCAGAGTTATAGACTGGCTTCAATCATGCCAGCTAGTTTATGATGATGGTAGTCAGATTGGCCAATAGTGATAAGACAAGTTACTAACAGCAACTTGATGACCACCAACATCATGTCAAAAATGAATTATTTTTTCTTTATGATTTAATAGTCAAGATAAATCAGAGAGGAATACTGCAGAGAATGGCCAGTGGTGTAATGGCACCCACATCGGATTTCGAGGTGAGCGGTCCTGGGTTTAAATCCGGCCAGCTTCTTGCATGTTTGCAATCCATGTTGGGTTGAGCGTTGAGCTAAAGACAAATGCTAGAGAAATGACAAGGTTGCCACCCAATGCACCACAAAGCGTGGAGAGGAACAACTGCAGAGAATGTAGGTTTTTAATATTCTTTTCTCAGCTGCATGTCCAACTTGGCAGAACAATCAGGGTTACTGAGATTGTTTGCTTCATTACAAAATGTCTGTAGCCTTGCTTGCTCAGTTATAATAATAATTGTCTGCAACCAAATATTTCAATATTCTGATCCTGCTTTGGGCTGACTGTGCTCCGTTAAGTTCCAACTAGAGCATGGTTCAGCTTTCTATTATTGGACTCCGTCCTTGGTGCAAAACATAAATGAAATAATGCCAGTTGTACCTAATTCTGTAAATATGCTCATAAAGATCAATTGCTGCTTTTCTGCACAGAGCTGCCTTGTTTACTTTGGACATCTGCACTGTTGAATCACTCTGAGAAATCCTGTAGGACGGATTATTGAGTGCCACAGCACAGAGATACAATTATGCATGGACTATAAACGCTGTAAAGTTATAAATAAACACCTTTCTTTTTTAGCTGCTGGTTTTCTTTAATGACCGAAGAACAGCTGATATGTCAGCAAAATTCCAAAAACTGCCCAATACTTTCCCCTACTACAAGCAATGCAAGGAACTGTCCCCTGTCCTTTCCCAAACACTGTGCTGATTTTATAGTGTTAAGGCTGCACTTGGGTAAGAGGGTCTGATGTTGAAAGCTCCAGAACACCCAATGTCCCCAGGTTTACATCACTGGTGATGGCCCCAGCGCATCCTAGAACGTTATCTCAGCATCATCTCCATAAACACGAACGTATCTCAGCGTCATCTCCATAAACACAGAGTAGCATCAATGGAATCTACTCACAGCCAGTTCACTTTGAAAAGTTAACAGCCAACATAGAGCAATCAGGCACTGATCCAATCTAGTTACAAGAGATAAAGATTAACTTTATTTACCATATGCACATTGAAACAAACAGCAAGATGTGTCGCTCTTTTGTGTCAAATCAAATCAGCAAGGATTGTGCTGGGCAGCCGCAAGTGTCGCCTAGTTCCCGGTGCCTACGCAACATGCTCAGAACTCACTAACCCTAACCGTACATCTTTAGAATGTGAGAGAAAACTAGAGTACCAGGGGAAACCGACATGGTGACGGGTAGAATGTACAGACTCCTTATAGGCAGGGGTGGAAATTGAACTGTGCTGCCTCTAATTGTAAAGCATTTTGGTAATATAAGAGCATTTTGTTACAAAATGATACCCTTAGATAGATTTCTTGAACGATCTTTTCTTAAAAGCTCATTAATTAGCACTATTGATTATGAACACATTTTGATCACTATTTATTTAGCCATTTATTTAACTCTTTACTGATTCCAATGCCAATTTGGTTTTTATTTCTCTCACTGATTCCTACAAGATCTTAGACTGAGGGTCCTATCAGAAGTTCTAGTTCTGTCATTGTCTCCTTTCAGAGCAGGACAGTATAAAACATAAATTTGCACAATGTATTGCTTTCTGGTCAGAAAGATAAACAATGCCTTATAGAACCATTTAAATCTTCCTGCCATAGTTTATGGATTGGATAATGTTTTCTAAATATTTTGAAGTGCAGGGAATATAAAGTACTTCTTCAAAAAAAAGAGATGAAGAGCAGAATGTTTGCTCTTACTAGCGACATTGGGCATGTACAGAATAAAAGTTAGGAATAATATTATTTGCTCTGTAATGGAGAGGGTGCAGCTTACAGTAGTGTTAAGGATTTAATGTAAAATTTCCATACAGCATGTGCGTGTGATGTTTCAACAGCATGCTAATCTTTCACTACCATGTAATTTAACCTGAGTTTCTGTTTCTCAGTTTTATCTCTGTAAATTGAACTTTAATTAGAATGGCTAGTGAATAGACTAACTTTTAAAGGATAGCACCGTAAGAAAGACGGTGCAGTCTGCCAATCCTTTCTAAAATAACTTTCCCCCTCATTCTCATTATGTGTCCTGACAGGTAGATTTTTTCCTTGCAAGGTTTCTTTCGCATCTCTGGTGTTTTGATTCACACATATCTTGGTGTCTCAGATTACAGAGCCTCTGCAGTCCTTTACTAGTAAATAGACAAGACTCTGACTCATCTCCCTCAGCAGCAACTCTGTGTGCCAAAAAGTGATATCGTGAAATAAAATGACAATCCCTTTGTAACGATCCCACAAATTCAGATGAATTGTAACACAACACATGGGGTTATGTCATTAACATTATCTGGTCTGTTCCACCATGGTGGGATGTAATATATTTCAATCAGTTGCTCCTGTTCGGAAGGCATAGGCCTGTAATTAGACACTGAGCCATAAATATATCACATTATGTCAGTTTACTCGATATAGGCTATAAGAGTTGATAATATCTAGGCTAATAAGTCTCTCAGGATTAAAAATAGGGTAATCAGCAGCTGAAAGGATACAATATACACTCATTGGCCACTTTATTAGGTACACCTGTCCACCAGCTTGTTAATGCCAATACCTAATCAGCCAATCATGTGGTAGCAACTCAGTTGATAAAAGCTCGCAGACATGGTTAAGAGGTTCAGTTGTTGTTCAGACCAAACATCAGAATGGGGAAGAAATGTGATCTAAGTGACTTTGACCATGGAATGATTGTTGGTGCCAGATGGGGTGGTTTGAGTATCTCAGAAGCTGCTGATCCTCTGTGATTCTTATGCACGCTATCTCCATAATTTACAGAGAATGGTACTAAAAACAAAAAAAAATCTAGCAAGAGGCTGTCCTGTCGGCAAAATTGTTAATGACAGGGATCAGAGGAGAGTGGCCCGACTGGTTCAAGTTGACAGGAAGGTGACAGTAACTCAAATAATCATGCATTATGACAGTGGTGTGCAGCGGAGCATCTCTGAATGCGCAGTGCGTTGAATGTTGAAGTGGAAGGACTACAGCAGCAGAAGACCATGAACGTACACTCAGTGGCTACCTCATTAGATACAGGAGATACTGAATCCTCACAAAGTGGTCACAGAGTGTATTGTTAAAAGGTTAATTTGTTATATTTCTTTTTCAGATTCTGATTTAGCTGCCTTTCTCTGTTAATAGCTCATGATATTTCATGTCTCCATTTTTCCCTCTTTCTTGCCACATTGATCCAGAGATAATAAATCCACAGAGGGTCTGATCTCATTATCAATACCCTGGGGTATTAGTTTTCAAGTACAGCAGAACAGTTTTAACAGCAAGAGGCTGCTAAGTCCTACTGAATGGAAGTTGTGAAGCTGAGTTCAATAAAACCAGTAAATTAAAATCTAAACCCAAAGGGAATGATATAAAAATGATAGAATTTCGCTAGAAACTTCACTTGCATTCCACTAGACCAGAAACCTAACCAATGCTACCAGGATTAGCTACACATGGTATTGATAGCCCTACTCCCTTGGGTTAAATTATGTGAAAACGCAAAGCTGGCACACACCAAAGGTGTTCTCAGCCATTATAATATTCATGACAGCTGGCCATAACGGATACATTTTCACCCGAGACAACAAAACGCAGGAATAAATGCACATAATGCTCCTAAGATCAGTTATGATCTTAAAGTAATTTTAACAATTGTTGCATGGGCTTTACTGAAGTTGAGTAGATCAATTCGGAGAACCGTGGCAGGACTGGATTGTGATGCATTAGTGTACTCAAAAAAAAACAAAATGAATAAAGGTGAACGTCAGCAAAGCTGCACCACTCACAAGTGTTTGCTCACTCCGTAGCCTTTGATTCTGTGAAGCGGATGGACCACAACAGCAGGTTACATTTACAGAAGGTTTATCAGAAAGAGAAATTGGAGAAAACGAGAGAGGGAATAAAAATGAGAAAATCTGCGGATGGAGGAAATGTGGACTGAAAAGAGAAACTGCTGGAAATATTCAGCAGGTCAGGCTGCATCAGTGGGAAGGGAAACAGAGTTAATGTTTGGAGTCCAAGACTCTTAAACAAATGAGACAAAGAAACTTGCTAAGCTGCAGGGAGAGGGGGCTGGGGAGGAGGGATGTCTCTGATAGAGTAAAGCCAGCGTGATGATGAGGGGAGTGGTTGATGAGTGAATGGAAGCACTTAGAGGAGTGAAGATATCAACAAAAGAACATAGACAAACAATTGAAGGAGCAGCAAAATGAAGAACTGGAAGACATGCTTCACAAGTCAGGCAGCAAATGTCCATTACTCCCAGAGAGAAAACAAAACAAACAAGTTGAGCCAACGTCACAGCTGGATGGCTGACACGGACGGAGAAATCAGGTTACCTGCTTTAAATGTGCTGTTCTAGAGTGAAGATAATGGGACAGCAGCAACAGGAGTGAAGAAGAAGATGCAATAGAAGACTCATGCAAGTTCATATTTATTATCTACTTTTTGCACCCATTTTTCCAACCTGGGAAGAGTGCCTACATGAGGATAAGGGAACCTTTTCTTACTAAAGCAAATACTCCTTTAAAAATCTACCACTTCAAAACAGAATAGTTACAGCATTATCCTTAGCAACGCACACAAAATGATGGAGGAACTCAGCAGGTCAGGCAGCATCTATGGAAATGAATAAATAGTTGGCATTTTGGACCAGACTTCAGGACTGGAAAGGAAGGGGGAAGGTACCAGAATAAAATGTTGGGTGGAGGGATAGGGGGTTAGCAATAAGGCGATTGGTGAAACCAGGTGGGTAGGAAAGATAAAGGGCCAGAGAGGAAGGAATCTGATAGAATAGTGGACCATAGGAGAAAGGAAAGGAGGAGGGGGCCTGGGGGAGGTGATAGGCAGGTGAGAAGAGGTAAGATGGCAGAGTGGGGAATAGAAGAAGAGGGGAGGGGGAGGAATTTTTTTTACCAGAAGGAGAATTTAATATTCATGTCATCAGGAGGCTACTCAGACATAATATAGGGTGTTGTTTTTCCACCCTGAGGTGGCTTCATCATAGCACAAGAGGAGGCCAAGGACCAACATGTCGGAACGGGAATGGGAATTGGAATTAAAATGTTTGGACACCAGGAAGTTCCGCTTTTAGTGAATGGAGTGAAGGCGCTCGATGAAGTGGTGCCCCAATTTACAATGGGTCTCACCAATGCAGAGGAGGCCATATTGGGAGCACCGGACACAATAGGTGACCCAAGCAGATTTGCAGGTCAAGTATTGCCTCACCTGGAAGGATTGTTTGGGGCACTGATTGGAGGTGAGGGGTAGGTGAATAAGTAGGTGTAGCACATTGGCTGTTTGCAGGGATAAATGCTGGGAGGGAGATTAGTGGAGAAGGACAAATGGACAAGGGAATCATGAAGGGAGTGATCCCTGTGGAAAGAGGTGGTAAAGATATGTTTGGTAATAGGATCCCTTTGAAGATGGCAGAAGTTGCAGAGAATGATTTGTTGGATGTGGAGGCTCATGGGGTGGTAGTTAAGGGCAAGAGGAGCTCTACCACTGGTAAGACAGTAGGAAGATGGGGTGAGTATGGATGTTCCAAAAATGGAGGAGATGTGGGTGAGGGCAGCATCAATAGTGGAGGAAGGGAAATCCCGTTCTTTGAAGAAGGAGATGTCTCTGATGTCTTTGATAGGAAAGCAAAGCCGCATCTCAGGAACAGATGCGTTGGAGACAAAGAAACTGAGAAGAGGGACGAGCATTTTTACAGGAGACTCCATACTTAACTCCATAAAATATTTTATAAAGTAAAACAGTCTATTTTCCATTAATTGATTGGAAGTCAGAACTAGTGTCTAGTATCAGTGGTTCTATGATACTGGTCCTATTCAAGAGAATGGATTAGTACATGGAATTGTCTAGTTGTAGCCAACACAGAAGCTTAGCTGAGACAAGGACAGGACTGGTAGCTCAACGTTCCAGGGTAATGATTTTTTGGAGGTGAGATAAAGAAATGTAAAAGAGATGGGGAAGTTGGCATTGGTTTTTCATACTTATATTTTTTTTCCTTCTGTAGTTTATGAGTGAACACTGGTTACTCAGTGATAATAAAGAGAAATACTGCACCTCCGTGACTATCTAATTTTCAAATTGTCTTTTTGAAAGATTAATATGAATAATTTTTGAACAGGTTTTCTAAAATGCTTCATTTATTTCAATCTATTTCTGTTATACTTTATTAATAGTGAGGCAATGAATACACATAAATAAGCAACAGGACTTATTCCTTTTCCTTTGAAAAGAAGTCCATAGTTATAGTTACAAATTCATTAATCAATGATAATCTTTGATCAAAGTTTCCATGACACACGAGAGAAGTCTTTAGAAGATTACCACAAGATTGGGCACCCACTCTCAAAACTGTTCGTCAATGCTGCCCTGGAGAGCTCATCTAGTGAGGGCATATGGATAGAATTTAGGAATAAAAAGGTGCGATCGCGATGACGTATTTATACTATAAAGCCTCCTAATAGTCAGTGAGAGTTTGTCATGCACATTGTGGAAAAAATGTATAAACAACAGGGATGTTGTAGGAAGTGACTTCAGTTTCCCTAATATTGATTGAATTCCCCTAGCACCAGGGCTTAGATTGAAGAGAATGTGTTATGTACATCGAGGTTTTCTTGAAGTAGACAACCTAGCTAGGGATGGGCAGTACTAGCCTTTGTGATAAAAAATTACCATGGCCAGATGATTGGTGTTTCAATCAGGAGAATTTTAGGCACAGTGATCATAATTCCTAAGTTTTAAGATAACATGAACAAGGTTAAGGCTGGTTCTCAGGTGAAAGTGTTAAATTATAATGGTACTAGGTCAGAACTGGGGGAAGCAGACTGGGAGAGGATTGTTTGAAGGTAGATCCACAAGTGTCATATAGGAGACTTTTAAAGACCAGCTGGTTAGTGTATTCCTGTGAAGATAAAACATGAGGGTAGCAAGATTCCAGATCCTTGGATAACAAGATATATTTTAAGTTTAGGCATAAATAAAGGGAAAGCATATGTAAAGTTTAGAAAACTGTAATTGTTCAAGACTGAGGAAAATTAACAGAGCAGGGAGGAACTTAACCAAGGACAGCCAAAAGGGATCGTAAAACGTCCTTGGCAAGTAGGACTAAGGAGAATCCTAAGGCATAATTATGTATGTTAGGAGCAAGAGAGTAGGTAGAAAAAGGGTAGGTCTGTTTATGGAAAATGGAGTAAATTTACACTTGGACCAGAGTAAGTGGGCTCTTAACGAGTATTTCACATCAGTAATTACTAAGGAGTAGGATGATGAGGAAGTCAGGGAGGGCTTGCTGATATTAAGGTGGAGTTGTGTGCATTTGGAAATAGTAAGGAGCCAACTGCTCTGGGTCTGATGCAATCTATCACTAGATATTGAGTGAGGCAAGGAAGGAGACTGTTGAGGCCTTGACACATGCCTTTGTATCTTCTTTAGCCAAAGACAAGGTCCCAGAAAACTGGAAAGTAGCCAGTGTTATCTCTTTGTACAAGAAGGGCAACAGAGGCAAACCAAAAATTCATAAGCTAGAGGTCGGGAAATTACTGGAGAAGATTCTTCAGACACAATTTGCTTACATTTGGCAAAGCGTGGGGCTATTAATGACCGTTAGTATGGCCTTGTGTGGGGTGAGGTCAGGTCTTACAAACTGGATTGAGTTTTTTGAGGAAATGATGAAGGTAATTGATAAAGGTAAGGCAGTGGAGAAAGCAAGGGAAGAGGTCAACAGAAAACCCAGTATGAAGCAGTGTTATTGTTCATTGGTAAATTATGCAAGTTGTTGATATGGAAGCAGAAGAATCAAATGCTGAATATTCGTGCCCTCTGCTGATGAAACTGAGTTAGCGCTGGACACAATACCAGATTGTGCAGAGCCAGTCTTTGGAGTCCAGGCAGCTGCTCTTTTTAAATTGCTGGCGAGGGTGAATGGTTTATCATTTTAAAAGTTTTTGGATGTTTGCAGTTAAGGATGCCGGAAGACTTTTGAGTTTGAATTTGAGTTATTTCTGTAGATTTTCTGGTGGGTTTTGTGGAAGAGCACCAACAAATATTTGAAATTTAATCGATGTACTCAGAAGGAACCCATTTGACCCCTTCATGCCTATGTCAGTACTTTGAAGTAGCAACTTATTTATCCCCCTCCTCTGCTCCTTTCCCATAGTCCTGTAAGTGCTCCTATTCTGAGAATATCCTGATTCACTTTTAAACCTGCTTCCACAAGCCTTTCAGATATGCTTTGCCAATCACAGCAACTTTCTATTTAAAGAGTTACCTTCGGAGTGTAAATGAATAGTTCTGTAGGAAATGCTTCTGGATTAAAGGCAAGCATCATTTTCTGCTATTTTGGTATTTGAAACTCTGTAAACATGTCTTCATAAGGGCCTTTACTAAAAATTACTTTGACATGGAGATCATTGGGATCGAGATGAAGACAGTGGGTCAGAGGAAAGAGTGCAGTGGAGGAGAGAGATAGGGTAGTGTTGCACTGTGGATGGACTGCATGTTGTCTTCAGAATAATATGCTGCGGCTCCCTTGCAGAATTCTAGCTTTGTCACTGCTGACAGTACCACCTTGACTGTGCTGGGAAGATGGGATTTAACAGACTTACTAAGTTAAGCAAAATAAGAAAAATATTTCTCTAGTACCTCAGATTTCCCAACATACAAGGCACCTTCAATTGCCTCATCCTCAGAGTCTTCATAAAATTACTATAATTGCAAAATAAATAAGAATACAAACAGATTTGAAGTATACAAATGGTACTCAAGTAGTTTTCAACAGCATGACTTCCTGTTCAATGAAACACACGCAAAATGCTAGAGAAACTCTCCATCATGAATTCCTGTCATATGGTGTGCTCCATTCTGCATTATCTTCCTCTGTCTACCAGTCTTTCATTGCTTATTGCCTTCCATAAGACTAAAAGATGATTGAGAATAGGAGATAAATCAGGCCATTCACCCCTTGAGTCTGCTTTTATTAACTCAATTTTCTCCTTGCCACCTTCAGTAACAAAGAACTTATTAATTTTTCCCTTAAGTAAATCCAGAGGCTTGGCCTTCATTACCCTCTGTAGCAATGATTTTCACAGATTCACCAATCTCTGGCTGAAGAAATTCTTTCTCATCTCAGATTTACAGGTACTTCTCTTTATTCTGAGGATGCGCACTCTCTTACTAATTTCTCATACTAATGGAAATAACTCCTTCACATCTACTTTATCTACATCTTCTAGTATTCAGTAGGTTTCAATGAAATTCCCTCCTCTTCCCATCCTTCGGAACCCCGAGTACAGGACCAGAGAATTCAAATGCTCCCCATATACTGAGCGTTTCATTTCTGGGATCAGTCTTGTGAACCTCCTCTAGTCTCCCTACAGGGTCTACACATCTCTCCTTAGATATGGGGCCTAATATTGCTCACAATATTCCGAATGTGTTCTGACTGGTACCTTGTAAGATTAAAGTCTGTCACGAGCCTTGTGCTGGTGCTTATGCCGGTTCCTGTGGCGTGAAGCAACTGAGAGTACGAGACTCCCCCCCCATCCCGCCAGTCTATCGCGAGGTTAATCCCCAGCATTTTTGCCGGCACCCATTCTCAGCTGGGTAGACTGGAGCATTGTGTGGTTAAGTGCCTTGCTCAAGCTGCCTCGGCCGAGGCTCGAACCCACAACCTTCAGATTGCTAGTCCAACGCCCTAACCACTTGGCCACGCCCCTTATAAGGCACAGGACATCTTTGCTTTTATATTCTAGCCCCCCCCACCCCAAAATGAATGCTTCCATGCCTTTTAGCAAAACAAATCCCACCTCACCAGAAGAAACTAATAATTTAGCAATGTGTCACCACCCTTAATGTAGACAGCAAGTTGGCAATTGTTATAACAGCTCGTATGTTGCTTAGTCATCTCATACACACATTCTCTTCATTTGTTAGGGAAGTGAGTTTTTTCAAGTACCAATAAAGAGGAACATCTTCCTTTATGCTTACTCAAATAATAATTCATTACATGAGCAGCTTCAAGAAAGTTTTAACCAATTTTGGTCATAAATTTTCAAATTTTTTTTTTCTCGCTGATGACTGCTAAACGTAAATAGCCAAATCTATACTGAACAATAGTGAGTTCAATTTCCTTTCTCTTGTTCTAGAACTTAAACAGGTTTTCTTGTAAGTTTTCTCCTGATTTTCATAAGCTAGTGGAGAAAGTTCTGAGAAAATTCCAAGAATTTCAAATAAAAACAGTCCACAAAAGCTTCCCCAGTGAGCCAAGATTATGTCTCAAATCAGGAGGGGAAATGGGGCATTGTTGGCATTTTTTATTCCATTAAATCTCTGACACATTCTGGTTCCAGAGGCACTGACAGGATTCTTGCTGAAGGAATAGACATTCAGTGCCAATGGAAGTGCGTCAATACCCCTGAACCACTAATAACACCACATGACCATTGTTCTGAGAGTGGCAATGGGGCTTGGCAAGGACCCAGCTGAAACAAAAGAAAAAAGCAAAAATCTGTAGATGTTGAAGCCTAAAACAAAATTGAGAATGTATTTACTGAGGAAGTGAGACAAAGGTCACACATCAGATTGATGACATTGTATTATCATGTTAATGCAATAAACTTATTTACTTCTGCTATGGCAACACGGAAAATTCTGGAAATGTTCAGCAGATTGTTAACCTGAAATGTTATGAAAACAAAGTGTTAGCTCTGCTTTTCTCACCAAGATGCTGCCTGACCTACTGAGTATTTTCAGAATTCCAAAGAATCACAAATTACTGAGTGAAAATTTCTCCACAGATCATGTTATTAATTCTATATAATTAACATAATTTTATCTTATTTTTAAATATTTTCAATATTGAGCCCAATTTTTAAAACTAAAGCTCCATTAACTTTTTAACCAATCATATCACAAATATAAACAAAGTTGACTTGTGCGACAGAAAAAGGAAAATCTTATTATGAAATTTAGAATGAGAGACATTTGTTTCGTTGAATGCCAGATCCCTCTCAGCACCCAGAAGAGTACATCACAGAACTAGAAAGGTTAAAAATGCAACTAAATATGTCTATCTAAAGTCCATCAATACTGGAAATTACACAATCACACATAATTTGAAACAGATAACTCCCTTTAAAGGAAATTATCTTTTTCAGATTTCTAACATTAGTACAGTACGTCTTTTTTTATTCTATTCCTGGTTTTGTAGACATAGAAACAGATTGCATTTATGTATATTTGTATTTGTTTGGCACTGTTCACAAGCTCTGGATGTTCCATAAGGAATCACAGCCAATGAAATATTTTAGAAGTATGCTGCCTGATGTAATTGTAGGGAATTTAAACTGACAGATTATTGGCCAAAGTTATTGAACCTATCTTCACACTGCAGGCTACGAGATGTGGTACAAGACTAAGCACTCAGCCCTTGTTACTGACCTACAAATTTAGCACACGCATTAATCAAATTATTTATTATTTATTGCAGCAGGTTGCATCACCTGTTCCTGTAAATTAAAGCTTCAAATGAATTTCATGCTGACTGCTTGACCAATGCCCTCTTAGTAAATTTAGGCCCAGTGTACAATCAATCCTGAAATCTGTCAGAGGACCACATGCTTATGCAGTTTAGTAAGTGGTGGGCCTCCTTACACAGCAGTGACAGTTGAGAACCATTTGATTTTCTAGCCAGTCAATCCGCATTCTATATATGTAACAATTCATGGTCCCATCTGCCCCTTGAGATTAGCTGGGTATATGTCCACAAATATCTTCAGCTCGTTGGCCTTTTTAGTCCCAGAGATGTAATTGCTCCATTTCATAATCAGTGAAGCCTGGAAACCTTTTATTACTCTTATCATCTAGTTACTTCCTGAAAGTTACAGTATAGTCTCGGTCCCTTCATGACTACAGTTCAGCTCCTGTTACATTCCTGATCTGTCAATTAATGCTCTCTCCCTCTGGAGTATGGAGACAAGGCTGATAACTCTACTTTTTCTATGGATTAGACAATTTATCATTTTTGTTTCTGTCATAATAAAATGACACCATCACACTGAGAACTGAAGCAATAGCAATGAGAAATCTACGGCTTGTGTTTGGAATAGATAAGCAGGCCTGTGACATGAAGAATGATAGAAAGGAATTTGTTATGCTGTGCATGGTATTTACTTTGGTATGGGTAGTGCAGCCTGCAATTTCACAAATGTCTTACTGCATTTTTACAAGTGTAATGACGGGGAACAGAGAGGCGTGCAAGGTTTCAGCACAGTAAAGAAGAATATTGCATCTAATTTTGCTTCTGAAGTCTGAAATGAAAACATTATATTTCTGAAAGAGCATACTTAGTGAAATCTGCAGTGCTTCTTTGCAACTAACTTGCCAGTGGCTATCAAGGAGACTGTGGCAAGAGTCATTTGTCTCCTTGCAAGCAGAAGTTGGAGATGTTTGCAAGATTTGAGTTGTATAAAGGATCTTCACAGTTCAAAGGCAGCCAGTTTTGTTTCATTCTTTTATGCCAGACATCTGTGTGTGGAGCCAACATGTAACTTTTCAAGGATTATAGGATTCTCTTTGACGTAGAATGCGATTGACTGTAAACACCTCACTTTGTCAGTGTCTAATGTCAACTTCGTCTTGTACTGTGACTGAGAATTGCACTCCACCTTCCAGCAGATGCGTGTCTATAAGAAAGGAAATATTCAAGGAATACCTGGCATCTTCCCTGCATTCATTGCACTAATTCCGCAGCAGACCAGAGTTCTTTGTGCACATGAACTAGTAAACCAGAGGCCAATCCGCTGATGATTTATCAGTTTGCGTTGTTATGCACAGCCATACAGCCACACAAAGTCTAATGGAGCACCTGACTGTCACATTGCGCCGTTGGCTGAGTCTCATGTTGCTAGATGGTCCACTTCAATCTGCTCCACGTTGCCGTCAAGAGGATATTAGCTACCCAGGCACCAGCTGCAATGTGGTCACAAATGGATCAGGAGGAGGAAATGGAAAAAGAGAAGGGGGAAGAGGCAACTCACACTCACAGCTCCTTTTGTGCATGACTTCCCTTAAACAACTCTTGCCGGTTAAATTTCAGAAAGCATAACATCAACATCTTAATCGCAAAGGATCTCAGCCTTTCTTCTCACTATCACAGTATCTTGTTAGCCACAACACAAGCCATAACTGAGTAAATATTGTGCATCGGACTTAAGAATATTTTTTTCAAAAAACTAACCTAAAGCAAGAATTCATTTCCTTGGGACAGTTTAAGATACCATGATTACGTAAAGTGCAATCTGACAAGTATTCATTTAGCCTCTGCCTGTTGCGTGTCTCTACTGAGGCTTCACAATAGGTGCAACATATTTAAAGGAGGGTTACTGAGCTTAAATGTAGGAGGTGGTAGATTCATTAGCTTGAGTAGGAAGCTCAGCTATGGTTGGCTCTTGGCCTGTAGCCTGACAGGTTGCAGCAAAGGCTCTGGGTGACTGGGAGTGGTGTATGGAGAAATTGCATCCTCTCTCAGGAGGACAGTACCTTGTGCTTCATACAAACCACTGATGGGCACCAAGGCTAAGTGCGGACCTTTTGTCTGGCTTCCCAATGTACCAAGTATTTCAATGTGCATACCCTGACTTTCTCTTGTAAGCTGATTTATCAACGTCTTCACCTGAGTCCTTTAAAGCACAACCCATGCGTCTTCATCTTCTGAAGAGCTGCTGTCTGTGCTTTTGCAGTATTTCTCTTGCCTGGGCTGCGAGCTCCCTGTTTACAATTCTCGCTGCCTCAATAAAGCAGCCAGCATAACCCCACCCACCCGGACATCTACTTCATTAGAACCAGACAACAACAATGCAAGCCACATGTGGAAAGCTGCAGTTAGCACTGTTTGGATGAGGAGGCAGCTCAAAGTCCAGTTTATCGGTAATATCATCTATCCATTCACTTGCTGAGTTAAGACCATAAGACCTAAGACATAAGATCATAATAAGGCCATTTATCCCATTGAGTCTACTCTGACATTCCATCATGGCTGATTTATTATCCCTCTCAACTTCATTCTCCTGTGTTTTTCTGCAACCTTTATCACCCTGATTAAGCAAGAACCTATCAACCTCCACTTTAAATACACCCAATCACTTGGCCTCCATGGCCATCTGTAGCAACAAAGTCCACAGATTCACTGGCCTCCGGCTAAAGAAATTCCCCCTCATTTCTGTTCTAAATTGATATCGCTTTACTCTGAGGAAGTGCCTTCTGATCCTACACTCTCCCACTATAGGAAGCATCCTGTCCTCATTTTGCCTAGGCCTTTCAATGAGATTTCCCCATTCTTCTAAACTCAAGTGAGTACAGGCCCAGAGCCATCAAACACTCCTCATACACTCCCCTTTTATTCCTGGAATCATTCTTGTGATCCTCCTCTGGACCACCTCCAATGCCAGCATATCTTTTTTTTAGATAAGTGGGCCCCAAACTACTCACAATACTCCAACGTCTGACCAATGTCTTATAAATTCTCAGCATTACATCCTTGATTTTATATTCTAGTCCTCTTGAAATGAATGCAAACATTGCCTTCCTTACCACTGACTCAACCTGCAAGTTAACCTTAAGGGAATCTTGCACAAAGACTGCCAAGTCTCTTTATACTGCTAATCTTTGAATTTTCTCCCCATTTAGAAAATAAGTTTAGTCCCCACTGAGCTTTACCATGAGAGGCTGTTGAGGTAGATTATAAAATTTAACTGAAAAATATTTATGGAAGAACTATATCAAATTACAAGATAGAATTAGACCATAGAGTTCACAAAAATATAACAACTCTTTCCACAAATTACAACATTGTATAAATATTTTAAATTTACCTGAGTTAATTACAAGTATTTTTTGAAGTGCTCTGTACTTTCATGCTGATATAAGATCCAAACACATGCAATATCTATTTTCTTATACTTAAGGATCTAAATTGGCAAGGACTTTAGACTTTGCATTTGGAATTCCTTCACACGTATAAATTGTGACTGTTTGCAGAGCGACATAAATAAATAGCTAGACGCTGCTCTTGAACGAAATGCCGACAAAAGGTAGTCGATACAGTCCAGTCCATCACAGGGAAAGCCCTTCCTACCGCTAAGAACATATACAAGGAGCACTGCCACAGGAAAGCACCATCCATCGTCAAGAACACCCGCCATCCAGGCCACAGTCTCTTCTTGTTGCTGAAATCAAAAAGGAGATACAGAAGCCTCAGGACTCACACCACTAGGTTCAGGAACAGTTTTTACCCCTCAACCATAAAGATCTTAAACCAGAGGGTGTAACTTCACCAGCCCAATATTGAGCTGTTCCCACAACCTATGGACTTACTTTCAAAGGCTCTTTATCTCATGTTCTCAATATTTATTGCTTGTTTGTTTGTTTGTTTATTTATTATTTCATTTTAGTTTTGTATTTACACAGTTTGTTCTCTTTTTCACATTAGTTATTTGTCTGTCTTGTGTGTATTTTTCATTGATTCAATTCTATTTCTTTGTCTTTTACTGTGAATGCCCACAAGAAAATTAATCTCAAGGTTGTATATGATGACATATACTATACAAGTACTTTGATAATAAAGTTACTTTGAACTTTGAAATCATGATTTTATATGTTAGGAGCATAGGTACTAAACCAGTAACTGTTTTATTTTGGTGCCATTGATTTTAATGTTTTATTGTTGATGCCAAAGTGATCACTTTAACACCATAACTAATTAGCAGAAGATACAGTAAGGGTTGTCTATGGGAAAGCTGGAGTATAACCATTAATCTACTTGCAAATAAACAGACCATGTTAGAGGCTCTTTAATCTTAAGTGTTTGGGTTCAATGTAATTAAGTCACAGCCAAAAAAGAGCTTCATATAGCTCCGAGGGACATGTCAAGTGATTTAACTAATCAACATAAGAAGTTACTTCCTCTAAAAGACTTTATAATGAATCACAATTGTAAGGAAATTAAAGTATTCTGCATTGAGTCATATTGCACAGATGTACTGAGTAAGCAAAGTGTCTAAATAGAACAGAACCACCAACAGAACATTTTGGCTCTGGATAACTTAAAGTTTTGAATTCTATTTAATCATTTTCAGAAATATTCACTCTGGATTCACATTTCAGAAAGTAGGAATTTGCCTTTTAATATGGTAAAAATATCCTAATTTTGGAATCAAACAAAAAGTACCATTAAGTTAAGACTAATGACTAAACATTAGGACAAACAAGCAGGAGAAGCTAAAATTGGACGTGCCTGTATTACATTTGAGTATAGATAACTACAGAAGCATGAAAGAGGAGCTGACCAAAGTTGATTGAAAGGGGACACTTGGGGGAGGACAGTCAAACAGGAGTGTCTGGAGTTTCAGGGAGTAATTCGGAAGATGTAGGATCGGTTCATCCCAAAGAAGAACGGCAGTCTCAAAGGAGGAAAGAGAGGGTATATAATATAGCAAAAAATAGTTGGAAGTTAGAGGATTGGGAAGATTTTAAAAACCTACAGTAGGCAGCTAAAAAAGCCATAAGAGGGAAGAAGATGAAGTATTAAAGTAAGGTAGCCAATAATATAAAAAAGTTATCAAAAGAATTTTCAGATATGCAGTATAAAGAGTAAAAGAGGGGCAAGAGTGGGCACTGAAGCACTGGAACATATGCTGCAGAGATTATCATGGGGGACAAAGTAATGGCTGATGAACTTTGCATCAGTTTTCACTGTAAAAGACACCGACAGCATGCCAAAAATTTAAGATGAAACTGAACTAAATTTAGTCATTATTATTATTAAGGGGAAGATGTTTGAGTTGCTGAAAGGTCTGAAGGTATCTGGACCAGATGGACTACACCTCAGGGTTCTGAAAGAGATAGCTGAAGAGATTGTAGAGGTACTAGTAATGATTTTTCAAGAATCATTAGGTTCTGGAATGGTTCTGAGGGACTGGAAAATTGCAAACCTCACTCCACCCCAATTATAAGCCAGTTAGCCTAACTTCAGTGGTTGGGAAGAATGCTGTAGTCCATTATTAAGGATAAGATTTCAGGGTACTTGGTGGGGACAAATCTGTTGGAATTCTTTGAGAAAATAACTGGTTGTATAGACAAAGGAGAGTCAGTGGATTTTTAGAAAGCCTTTGACAAGATGCTGCACAGGAGACTGCTAACCAAGATAAGAACCCATAATATTACAGGAAAGATACTAGCATGGATAGAAGATTGACCGATTGGCAGAAAGCAAATAGTGGGAATAAATGGGGCCTTTTCTGGCTGGCTTCTGGTCACAGGGGTTCGTGTTGGATCCACTACTTTTCACATTATGTGCTAATAATATGGATGACGGAATTAATGGCTTTGTGGCCAACTTTAAGGAGGAAAAGGAAGTATTGAGGAAGCAGGGAGTTCGTAGAAGGACTTGGACAGATTAGGAGACTGGACAAAGAAGTGGCCAAAGGAATACAATATAATGAAGTGTATGGGCACACACTTTGGTAGGAGGAATGAAAGCTTAGACTAGTTTGTAAATAAAGAGCAAATTCAGAAATTAGAAGTGCAAAGGGACATGGGAGTCCTGGTGTAGGATGCCCGAAAGGTTACATTAGTAGCAAGGAAGGCAAATACAATGTTAGCATTCATTTAAAAAGGAATAGAATAAAGGGGCAGCACAGTCGGGTAGTAGTTAGCACAATGCTTTACAGTACCGGCAACCCGGGTTCAGTTCCCTCCACTGTCTCTAAGTTCTCCCTGTGACTGCATGGGTTTCCTCCAGGTGCTCCAGTTTCCTCTCACAGTCCAAAATTAATACTGTTGGTAGGTTAATTGGTCATTGTAAATTGTCCTGTGATTAAGCTAGGGTTAAATCAGGGGTCACTCGAATGCCAGAAGAGCAGTGTAACTCAATAAATAAACAAGGATATAACGCTGAGGACTTATGAGGTGTTAGTCAGACCACATCTGGAGTATTGCGAACAGTTTTGGGCCCATGTCTAAGAAAGAATATTCTGGAATTGGAGAGTATTCACTTTGAAACATTGAAACATACAGTAAAATGTGTCAAAAGTGTTAACGACCAACACAATCTGAGGATTGTGTTGGGGACAGCCTACAAACGTGGCCACACCTCCAGCGCCAGTATAGCATGCCCAAAACTCATACGTGTACGGAATGTGGGAGGAAACCATAGCAGCCTGAGGAAATCCACGTGGTCACGGGGAGAACGTACGAGTCCAGGAATTGAACCTTAATTAGTGCTAGCTGGGTCTGTAAATCAATGTGCTAACCACTACACTACCATGCTGACCTAGGAGAAGAAGCAGAATTCTCCTCACTTAGTAACACACACAAAAGGCTGGAGGAACTAAACAGGTCAAGCAGCACCTATGGAGAGGAAGAAGGAAGTGATTTTTCAGGCCAAGACCCTTCATCATCTGATGGCCTGAGTACTGATGAAGGGCCGCAGCCCAAAACATCATTACTTTATTCCTCTCCATAGATGCTGCCTGATCTGCCGAGTTCCTCCAGCAATTTGTGTGTGTGTGTGTGTGTGTGTGTGTGTGTGTGTGTGTGTGTTACTCTGGTTTTCCAGCATCTGAGAATCTGTTGTGTTTATGAATCTCTATCACTTTCAGATGTAGCGATGTTTGTAAATCTGGGACAAGAGTGATGTCTACCACATCAGCCTAACAGGAAACAGAGACAAAGAAATTAAGGGTCATTGCGACCTTCACAGCAATTGTACAGGCATAATCCTGTACTAATTCCTCTTTGGAAAACCGTACCCTCAGAGAAGTTGTTTGCTCGTTACGATCAGAAACTGTGTTCCTTGAATATTCTTAGAATGTACAAACAACCCTTCCCTTCCTTTGTCTGCCAGCAATGCATTTTCTTCTTCATTTCTCCTTCTTTTTCCCATGATGGACCACCACAAACCTGTGCCCTCCCAATCCAATCCTACTCTATTTCCATGTCTAATGAACTACTGCATCAGACAAAGGTATTTATCTTCACTCCCTCAGTTCAGCTGAACCTATTGAGTTCCTAATCAATCCCCAGCAAAACTAAGGGTCTCTTTTAGCAGTGAAAGCCCAAAGCTGAGACCTCATTTCCTGTACTGGTTCACATGGAATATTAACCAGATTAAAATAGCCCAACTGGCAAGGGCAAATGCAGTTTTGCCTGAGGACCGATTCCACCAACTACTGTCTTTCATAGCCTCAGTGTATAAACACAATTCACTCAACAGCATGTCATTCAATTTGAGAGCAGTGCAAATCTTGTTAAAATGTGCAGATTTAGCAAATGTTGCTGGAAGTAATACAGCAACGAATGAAACAGAATCACAAACTCTAATATCTTCATCGCTATTCTTTCACTTTGATAAGTTTGAACAAATCAAAGAACATTTCTAAGACTAAAGCATAATACTATTCCTAATCTTCACAAAACCCTTCGATCATTGTGGTGCTCAGGGACTGCATTATTTTTCTCTGAAACCCCTCAGGCAAAAATAAAATCACGGAGGAGAATTAAAGCTAAGAATCCTCAATTCCAAAGACCTCATCTATCCTGGATCGTGCTGAAGACCTTGGTCAAGGTTAAAGCATACCCACAGTAAAGTTCACCAGCATGTCCCCTTCAACCTCATTGATATGGTCAAATGTTACTAACGTCAAACTAATGTGGATTTTTTTCCTTTTATGGAATATAAAATAAAAACAGGAAATGCTAAAAATACTCAGGGAACATCAGTGGAAAATGAAATAGAATTACTGTTTCAGGAAAATGAAGGGTCCACAGATGCTGCCTGACCTGATATTTTTTCGAGCAGTTTGATTTTTCCCCATCTACAGATTTTTTTTAAATTTTCATTTTAATTATTTTTATGTATATTTAGAAAACAGATAATTATCAGTGTGCAGTTGCATTAGCATTCACTACAAAGGTATTTGCTTTTATAAAGAGTTAAAAAATGCTTAGTTCGATAAATGAACACAGTGATTTCCTAATGCTTAAAAAGAAGGAACAAGCCAAATCAGGACCGGCGAAGCACTTAGTCATGTACTTCAAAAAATTTCTGCTGTTTGGTTTTGATACTGAGCTTCCAGTCAGTTCTCTCCTAACCAGTAATTGATATATTAGTGGCTGCATGAACATATTTAGCAGAGGGGTGGATAAATATATCTGATCACTGGAGGTTTAATAGTGCTGTGGGCATCCAGGCAACAGTAATCTCATATTGAGAATTTTTATCTCAATTTGCAATTGTCAACCTTCTTTCACATTTGTTTCTGTCTCAGTAAATATGAATGTCAGATTTTCTGTAGGAGAACTAACTAAGTTTAGTTCTGAACCTGAATAATGAAGTTAAATGCTCATTCCTTGTGTTCAGCACTCTTTCCCTCTGCTGATTTGCATTTTATTTCTTGGAACCAATTTCTTGGAGCCTTTGCATTCAGTGAGTAGTTTTCATTCATGTATTTTGAAACAAGTTTCCCAAATTTGGCTTCAATACAGTCTGCAGAACAAGTTTTTTTTTCTTTCAAACTGCATGATTTCAGTGAGAGCAATAGAGCAGCTGCTGCTCAATACATCAGTGTGTTGAGTGAAAGGGCACCTTGTCCCAGCTCAGTTCCTTCGCCTCACAGCCAAGTAAAGGCAATGCAGTGCAGTTCAGCGTGGAAGGAGGTGAGTGACTGAGGGCACTGGCTAAACAAGAGAGTCCAAATCTCAGCTAAGAGATGACTTCATAGTAAAGGAAGAAAGTTAAAAATAAACAATTGTGATAATATAACATGCTACAATGAGGTAAGCTGAATTAGAAAACAGTTCCATCACCAGGTGCACAATGTATAAAGATGCATTCTTGTTCATCCAAATAATGGCAGAACATTTTTCGTTCGATGTTATGAGGAATCATGAACTGAAAAAAGTATAGTGATCAAAAAGGAAATTTAGAAAGATAAATTTAATTCATAGGGAACATAAAAACGCATTTAAACAAAATCCATCTATTTTAACGGATTTTTTTTTGGTAATTGTGCAGTGCCATATTGCTCTGAAGACATTAAAATTGTAAAGTGCAGCCAACATGTGAAAGGTCGTCAATACACAACAGTAACCAAAATACTGCAGATGCTGTCATTCTGAAATAAAATAGAAAATATTGAAAATATTTGATGAAAGGTAAGCAAGCAGAAATGCTAACTCTTGTTTCTTTTTTCACAAATGCTGCTGTGTTTCCATATTTTCTGTTTTTATTAACCTGAAAGGCTAATTTGAATTCTGTTTTCAGTCGCTACAGATGTTGTCTGACCAACTGGGTATTTTTAACATTCTCTTTTATTTCATAATTCCATCCTCTGCCCCATTCCCATGATCTAGGCTCCACAGCCCCCCATGGTAGAGAATGCCAGTGATTCACCACCCTCTGCTCAAAGCAGTTCCCATACCCCTCAGTTTTAAATGACGAGCCCTTCTCCCATAAGTAGAAGCAGCTTGGCCCGTATTCTGTTATGCCTCCTAAAGATCTTATATGTTTCAACAAGATCATCCTCATTTTTCTAAACTCCAAAGAATATAAACCTGATTTTTTTAGCTGCTGGTAATGGGGCATTCCTCTTGTCCCAGGAATTAGCGTTGTGAACCTCTCTAGAACTGCCTCCAATG
This sequence comes from Mobula hypostoma, assembly GCF_963921235.1. Classification (NCBI taxonomy): domain Eukaryota; kingdom Metazoa; phylum Chordata; class Chondrichthyes; order Myliobatiformes; family Myliobatidae; genus Mobula; species Mobula hypostoma. The sequence continues at coordinate 43,642,317 of NC_086099.1, read as the reverse complement.
TGACTATATCATTTTAGCATTGTCCACATGAAAAGTTGCAGTGAAGTTTACATATTTCTAACTTACAACCTTTTTTGCAGTAAAAGCCTATATTCTATTTGCCTTCTGAATCTCTTGCTTCATCTGTCCACATTTTGTTAATATTTTGTGCACAAGAATACACAAATTGACGGTAATTGAGGAGAAGGTTGTAGTGGTGGGAAGGGACAAAACGAAACCTTAGGAATAAGATTGGCAGCATTGTCAAATGACATCAATTGTAAGATTCACTGGGCTCTTCTGGTTGTGAATTGCACATGCATCACTGACACAATAGCAACGTCAGAGGCAGAAAAGGTGACATCATTCTTTGCAGAGATCCTAGATGTAATTGCCTGACAGCATTCATCAGAGACCCTGTGCATTACCCCCTGAAATGCCTTTGAGATTCTCTTTGACTGTCAAACTGTTCTTGAGTTTATGGAATGAAGACACCTAATAAGTAAAGCTGAAGCAGAAAATGCTGGCGATTTTCAACAATTCAAGTGGTACCTGTGGGGTAAGAAATGGTAAACAGGTGCTGCTTAATCTGCTTAATCCGTTGGGTATTTCCTGCTTTTCTCTGTCTCTTGCTTTTGAATCGACTTGCCTGAAGCAAAAACATTTTATAATATGAACTAATTTATTTTAAGAGTATTAAGAAAGAAGCTGTAGAGGTTTGTAAATTTAGTCAGCTCTATCTTGGGCACTAGCCTACAAAGTACCCGGGACATCTTCAAGGAGCGGTGTCTCAGAAAGGCAGTGTCCATTATTAAGGACGTCCAGCACCCAGGGCATGCCCTTTTCTCACTGTTACCATCAGGTAGGAGGTACAGAAGCCTGAAGGCACACACTCAGCAATTCTTCCCCTCTGTCATCTGTCATTGAACCCGTGAGCACTACCTCACTTTTTCAATATATTTTCTGTTTTTGCACGATTTTTAAACCTCTAATATACATATGCCATAATTGATGTACTTTATTTATTTTTAATTTTTTTTTCTTCTATATTATGTATGGCATTGAACTGTTGCTGCTAAGTTAACAAATTTCATGAAACATGCCAGTAATAATAAACCTGATTCTGATACTGATATGTTATAAAACATAGTCAACCTATACAGGATATTCACAAATATAGGAAGTGCTTGCATTGCCCGATATGAAAATTTTTGGTGATTAGCAATTTAAGGAAAACACAAAGATTGTAGAGCATTGAAATGGCCACTGAAGATGCAAGGGGGCATTCATAATAAATTAAAGGATATTGTATGGGCAACAGAGTGAGGGTAGGGGGGAATATAGCAGAAATTCTACACACTGGACAAATACTAATGGAAGAAAAATACTGACTTATAGGCAAATAAATAATGTGACAAATTTGGTAAGACAGATCAAGAAAAGCTTTGGCAAGCATGTTGAGTTCGAGGAAGAAAGGAAAAGACAAAGGAATCATGTGTCATTTCCTTTAGGATAACATTGTGTGCAAATTACACAATGTTCTGTTCCATTATGATTTGCATCATCATATCATGTTATTGTACAAAAATAAAACAGATTTACTCAGTGCTTTTACAAAAGCTTCTCTGATAATATTTTGATAAGGCTAGGTTACCTTCCCATTGTGTTACTCATGTACCAATCAAAACGATATTTTCTCTGCACTTTCTCCTTCCCTCTTTACCTGAGGCTTATCTTCTTTCTTTGCATTCTTCTCTTTAGCCCTGTGAAGCTTTTACTGTGTCATCTACTATTACTGTTTGTTATTCTTGTAAATTATGCTTACCTCTTAGACTTGCCACCCCTTCCTGCAGAGAAAAGTGTCAGGCACAACAACAGGAAAAGAGATGGGTACCCCTATACTCTGGAGCGCTTAGAATTTATTGTCAAATTTCATTGGAGAAAAATCCCTTTAACAATGGTAGTGGAGAGACAAGCAAAACTTAACATTTCATGACTTCGACTTTTTAACAGAATATTTTAAGTGGCATTCTTGAAGTGAGTTCATGCAATATTGTACTCCTTATTTTTCATGCTCTGAAGGTATTGAGTCAAACTGACTGTTAGGACTAAACAAATATGCAGGCCAAGTCAAAAGTTCCTTTCCCTAATAAATAGTTTAATGTGCTCAATAAAAACCTAATTGTTTTCCAGATCTTTACTCTTCCTCTCTTATTTATGATGAAAGCATTCTAATTGCTCAGAGCACTCAAAGCTCAATAGCTTTTTAAAAAACCTTGCATTTATAAGGCATGTTGCACATAAGGACATCCCAAAGTAATTTACGACCTAAGGATTAAGTGTATTCATATATTGCGCTGAGAGTGACATGTATCTTATTATCATCCAGTAGGTTTACACAAGCGCCCTGTCCGATAGCGATCGGATGATTTGCGGTCACGTTATCACTGAGGGAAGAACATTCTGTTTGCTTTAAACTGATGGCATGAGACAGCTTCCAGAGTTGGCTGAAGAAACTTCAGTTTAACATTCCATGCACCAGTGTTCTGCTTCGGAGCGTCAGCCTGAACTATGTGTCAAACCATAAGTTAGAGGCACGGCCGCTACGATTTCATGTTGGATTGAGCCCAGTGAGGGGAATGTCTCACACCTGTGATTATTCTGCATGCCTGGTTTTCAGCAACCTGGGGCCTGCAAATCTGTCGCAGTATTAAACTGTTAAATAAATTAGCTCAAACAGGCTCAGAGGCTCAGCCAACTATAAATAGTTATGTAGGTCAAAATTAAGCTTCAGCTCACTCTCTAGCTTCTGGTTTTCATGGCCTTGCAGAGTTGTTTGTTTTAATAGCCTGCACCTCATTCTCAGAAAATCTATACCTGGGCTTAATTATCTTTCAAACCACTGTCTGATAACCTTTATAATATTAAAAGATTCATTCAGCATTTCATAACTTTTAAAATAAACAGGGTGATAAGTTTATATGGCATTCAGGATGAATGGAGAAATGAACAGTGTATTAATGGATGGCAATAAACTTCAAGGCAAACTAGATGAATGTGATAAGAATAGAGGCCCCATCAAGAAATCCAAATAAATTGTAATGTAATTTTTCCTTATCTAACACTGCTTGTGTTATCTCTGATTCAAAAGTGGTCTTGTTCTAAATGTCAAGCTATTCTTTGAAGCCTAGCTAATTACCTTGGCAATTCTGTTACTACTTTTTGGCAAAATCTGTTTGTATAGTTTACGTTTTTGTACAAAATTGTAAGCCTCCATCTTATATACTGCCTGGCCCATGCTGTCTTAGTAACTCCATTCATTAAGGAACTGGAAATAGGCAGTAAGTTAAACTATAGTCAGAGGATTTTTATTCATGTAACAGTGTACAAGAACAGCGGGTAACCTTACAGTTGCTTTCTTTCAAATAGCCTCCTTTTATAACATTCTGTTTCCAAATCCCATTCAACACCAGCCAGTAAATGGTCACATGAAATAATTCTTAAAGCAGTGAGAACATTAAAGAAGCAATTAATGTTCACAGACCAAAATTACATATGACAAATAGGTTACTTATGCCTTCCTGGATTCCTACATAGAATAAGTCTGGGCTGTTCTACTCTTGTTCTTAGGAAATAATGTTGACCTTAAGTTGACAACGAAGTTATCAGTCTCAAAGAAACCAGTCTTTCTGATGGAGGAAGAGAGATAGTCATGTGTTTATCCTAGGCTGGATAAAAGAATAAAATAAACATCCTGAAATCTCTATCATGTAAGATCCTCATCCATAAGAGATTCCAAAGTACTTCATTCACTGTTGTGGGAAATATAGTAGTCAATATCCGAATAATATGGCCGCATTTGGGCAGGTGAGATGAATGGCCAAGTATTTTCTTTCCTTTATCTATTCTCAGGATCGTACTTGCAGGTTGTGTTGGGGTCTGTTATATAGGTTTTGTAACTCAAAAACAGTGAACTAAATTGAAAGGAAAAGACGGAACCGCGAATAGCTTGTATAGGTTCTTGGTTTAACTCTTAGCGAGGCGCACACGTATGACGTTGACGTGGTAGCATCGTGACTTATGCCATTTGCACATGTTTACATATAACCCACAATGAATTATTTAAACAAACAAAGAATGCTTAATCAACAACATATTTACAATTATACTCAAATATTACTAAAATATTACATACACAACACTCTTTCCTGCTCAGGTATAAACTCCAATTCAATATAGAATGCATCTCAACTTACATACACAGTAGATTACATAGTACAACTGCTTTATAGACATCCGCACATAGTAAATTTTAAATTCTCCCATTCAGGCCTAAAGATTTAATCTCAGTGGAGGCTTTCTTACTCTTGTAGGCTAATGTCTTTCCTGAAAAGGAGGATCACCTTGTTTGGCAGATGGGAAAGCTTGTGGCAACACATATCAAAGTTGCTGGTGAACGCAGCAGGCCAGGCAATATCTCTAGGAAGAGATACAGTCGACGTTTCGGGCTGAGACCCTTCATCAGAATTTCTGATTCCTCGTGTTTACGGCTGTGAAACCATCTCAGGTTCTGGGGCCTCCTCCATGCTGGGTGCAGAAGTTGACTTTGGAACTGCAGGAAGTGGGTCTGACAGCTTTGGCCTCCTTTCTTCTCCAGCAAATGACTCTGCTCTCCTCATCTGATTGACGCGTCACCTCCAGATGATGTCAGACGTAATCTCCACTATCTTGGAGGGTAGTCCAGTCTGTCGCTAATCTTTCTGACTACTAACTTTTGATCACCTCTGTAGTCCCTCGCCAGGACTACTTGTCCATGAATGAAACATGGAACCTCCTTGTTTGAGGAGCCTTTAATTTATCTCAGCTGTTTGTCCTGCAAACTCCTTCTGAGATTTGGTTTGAGAAGATCCAAACATGAACACAAAGGACAATCCAGGAGCAGCATAGCTGGTGAGTTCTTGGTTGTGAATGTTGCTGCATTGCGATATGAAAGGAGGAAAATGGCGAACTTCTGATTCAGTGTCAGTGTAGTGTGTTCCGCTGACATTGTTTGCAGTGTGTTCTTTAGACTCTGGGCAAATTTTCCACTAAGCCATTTGTAACTGGGTGGTATGGTGCAGATGTAACATGTCTTATTCCATTTATTTTCAGGAATGATTGAAACCATTCCACAACAAACTGTGATTCATTGTCACTGACTAAGTGTTCTGGAGCACCAGACCTTGAGATGAGGTTCTCACCAATCATCTTGACTGGCACAAGAGCAGGAATGGATTCTCAATATTCCTGGATTTCAGTGCTTTAAAAGGGATGGGGGTTGGAAGGGGAGGAAGGATGGCATTACTGGTCAGGGATACTATTACAGCTACAGAAAGGGTGGGTAATGTAGCAGGATCCACTTTTGAGTCAGTATGGGTAGAGGTCAGGAACAGGAAGGCAGCAATTACTCTATTGGGAGTATTCTATAGGCCCCCTGGTAGCAGCAGAGATACCGAGGAGCAGATTGGGAGGCAGATTTTGGAAAGGTGCAAAAATAACAGGGTTGTTATCATGGGTGACTTTAACTTCCCTAATATTGATTGGCACCTGATTAGTTCCAATGGTTTAGACGGGGCAGAGTTGTTAAGTGTGTCCAGGACGGATTCCTGTCACAGTATGTTGACAGGCCAACTAGGGGGAATGCCATACTAGATCTAGTATTAGGACACGAACCGGGTCAGGTCACAGATCTCTCAGTGGGTGAGCGTCTGGGGGACAGTGACCACTGCTCCCTGGCCTTTAACATTATCATGGAAAAGAGTAAAATCAGAGAGGACAGGAAATTTTTATTTGGGGAAGGGCAATTTATAAGGCTATAAGGCTAGAACTTGTGGGTGTGAATTGGGATGAAGATTTTGCAAGGAAATGTACTATGGACATGTGGTCGATGTTTAGTGATCTCTTGCAGGATGTTAGGGATAAATTTGTCCTGGTGAGGAACATAAAGAATGGTAGGGTGAAGGAACCATGGGTGACAAGTGACATGGAGAATCTAGTCAGGTGGAAGAAGGCAGCATACATGAGGTATAGGAAGCAAGGATCAGGTGGGTCTATTGAGGAATATAGGGTAGCAAGAAAGGAGCTTAAGAAGGGGCTGAGAAGAGCAAGAAGGGGGCATGAGAAGGCCTTGGCGAGTAGGGTGAAGGAAAACCCCAAGGCACTCTTCAATGAATACTTCTCTTTGGTATTCAGCAATGAGAGGGAACTTGATAACAGTGAGGACAACATCAGCGAAGTTGATGTTCTGAAGCATGTTGATAGTAAGGGAGAGGAGGTGTTGGAATTGTTAAAATACATCAGAACGAATAAGTCCCTGGGGCCAGATGGAATATTCCCCAGGCTGCTCCACGAGGCAAGGGAAGATTTCTGAGCCTCTGGCTAGGATCTTTAAGTCCTCGTTGTCCACGGGAATGATACCAGAGGATTGGAGGGAAGCGAAAGTTGTCCCCTTGTTCAAAAAAGGTAGTAGGGTTAGTCCGGGTAATTATAGACCAGTGAGCCCTACGTCTGTAGTGGGAAAGCTGTTGGAAAAGATTCTTAGAGATAGGTTCTATGGGCATTTAGAGAATCATAGTCTGATCAGGGACAGTCAGCATGGCTTTGTGAAGGGCAGATCATGTTTAACAAGCCTGATAGAGTTCTTTGAGGAGGTGTCCAGGCATATAGATGAGGGTAGTGCAGTGGATGTGAGCTACATGGATTTTCGTAAGGCATTTGGCTTTGGCAAGGTTCCATATGATAGGCTTATTCAGAAAGTCAGAAGGCATGGGATCCAGGGAAGTTTGGCCAGGTGGATTCAGAATTGGCTTGCCTGCAGAAAGCAGAGGGTTGTGGTGGAGGGAGTACACTTAGATTGGAGGGTTGTGACTAATGATATCCCATAAGGATCGGTTCTGGGACCTCTACTTTTCATGATTTTTATTAACAACCTGGATGTGGGGGTACAAGGGTGGGTTGGCAAATCTGCAGATGACACAAAAGTTGGTGGTGTTGTGGATAGTGTAGAGGATTGTCACAGATTGCAGAGAGACATTGATAAGTTGCAGAAGTGGGTTGAGAAGTGGCAGATGGAGTTCAACCCGGAGAAGTGTGAGGTGGTACACTTCGGAAGGACAAACTCCAAGGCAGAGTACAAAGTAAATGATAGGATACTTGGAAGTGTGGAGGAGCAGAGGGATCTGGGGGTACATGTCCACAGATCCCTGAAAGTTGCCTCACAGGTAGATAGGGTAGTTAAGAAAGCTTAAGGGGTGTTAGCTTTCATAAGTCGAGGAATAGGGTTTAAGAGTCATGGGGTAATGATGCAGCTCTATAAAATTCTGGTTAGGCCACACTTGGAGTACTGTGTCCAGTTCTGGTCGCCTCACTATAGGAAGGATGTGGAAGCATTGGAAAGGGTACAGAGGAGATTTACCAGGATGCTGCCTGGTTTAGAGAGTATGCATTATGATCAGAGATTAAGGGAGCTAGGGCATTACTCTCTGGAGAGGAGAATGAAAGGAGACATGATAGAGGTATACAAGATATTAAGAGGAATAGATAGAGTGGACAGCCAGCGCCTCTTCCCTAGGGCACCACTTCTCAATACAAGAGGACTTGGCTTTAAGGTAAGGGGTGGGAAGTTCAAGGGGGATATTAGAGGAAGGTTTTTTACTCAGAGAGTGGTTGGTGAGTGGCATGCACTGCCTGAGTCAGTGGTGGAGGCAGATACACTAGTGAAATTTAAGAGACTACTAGACAGGTATATGGAGGAAATTAAGGTGGGGGGTTATATAGGAGGCAGGGTTTAAGGGTCGGCACAACATTGTGGGCCGAAGGGCCTGTACTGTGCTGTACTGTTCTATGCTCTATGTTCTATGTTCTATGTGCAAGGCTGATTTGGAGGCTATTGGGAACACTTCTGGCCACCTTCTAGCTACATTCACTACTACCAAGAAATTTGTGCCCATGAATGGTCTGGCAAAATTGACATGAATCCTCTGCTAGGGTAATACAGGCCATTCCCAGGGATGAAGAGGTGCTGCTCTTGGCATCTTCCAGATGTGTTGGCATACCAAACGGTGCATAGTAAGCTGCTCAATCTGCCAATCTTTCCCAGGCTACTAGACAAATCTTTGAGCCAACGTTTTCATTTTGATCATGCCTAGATGACCGGCATGTAGCTCCTCCAACACTTTAGCTCTCAGCTTGGATAGTACAACAACTCTCAATCCCCACATAAGGCAACCTCTGTCAAGGGCAAGTTCATCCCAGTGCTGGTAGCAATGTGGGAACTGGGATTTCTGCTGCACATTCCAACCATACTGTGTGGCCATGCCTAAGAGTAGGGTCTTTTCTGGTTTCCTTTGAATCAGTTCTACTGTACTAGGGATACTTTCAATTTGTGTTAAGAAGAATATGCCAAAAGAAGTGACCTCTTTTGTAAATTTTTCAGGTAGTTCTTTTTCCAAGGGTAACTGGGACAATCCATCAATATTTCCATGATTTGTTAGATTTTTTTTAGATTATGAAGACACGCAGTCCTCTTTTATTGTCATTTAGTAATGCATGCATTAAGAAATGATACAATATTTCCTCCAGTGTGATATCACAAAACACAGGACAAACCAAGACTGAAAAAACTGACAAAACCACATAATTATAACATATAGTTACAACAGTGCAACAATGCCATAACCTGATGAAGAAGTCCATGAGCACAGTGAAAAGTTCAAACTCTCTCAAATGTCCCACATCTCACGCAGACAGGAGAAGGAAAGAAAACTCTCCCTGCCATGCCCGACCACAATCCGTCTCTCAGTCATCCGAAAACTTCAAGCCTCCGATCAGCTCTCCAGCACCGAGTACTGAGCGCCATCTTTGTCCGAACGATTCGACCTCCATCTCAGTCGCCAACAGCAGGCAAAGCCGGGGATTTTGAGGCCTTCCCACCGGAAGATTCCCGACCGCGCAGTAACGACAGCAGCAAACTGGCGTTATCCTGTTGAATTCAATCTTGTAATTGTGTCCTCCAAGTATCGGAGCCCATCTCTGTATTTGTGCTGCTGCTTTTAGTGGAACACCTTTCTGTGGATTGAAAATGGACACCAGTGGTTGATGATCAGTGACAAGGGTAAGAGCCAATGAGATACCACCTTATTGTCTCTTCACTCAACCCTGAGACATCTGGACAGCAAAGATGTATACATCAGGATGCTCTTTTTCAACCACAGCTCAACATTCAATACCATCCTTCCCTCAAAGTTAGTCAATAAGCTTCAAGACCTTGGCCTCAATATCCCCCTTGTGCAATTGGATCCTCAATTTCCACACTAGCAGACTCCAGTCAGTTCAGATTGGATCTCCTCCACCATCTCCATCAGCACAGGTGTACCACAAGACTGTGAGCTTAGCCCCCTATTCTTCTCATTTTACACTTATGACAATATGGATAAACATGGCTCCAACGCCACATTCAAGTTTGTTGACGACATCACTGTCTGAGGCCGAATCAAAGGTGATGATGAATCAGCATACAGGAAGGAGACTGAAAAACTGGTTGAGTGGTGACATAACAACAACCTCTTACTCAGTATCAGAAAGACTGAGGAGCTGATTACTGACTTCAGGAGGAGGAAACCAGAGGCCCATAAGCCAGTCCTCATTGGAGGATCAGAGATGGAAACAGTCAACAACTTTAAATTCCTCAGTGTTATTATACTGAAGGGCCTGTCCTGGGCCCAGCACGTAAGAGCAAGTGTAAATGAATCACAGCAGCACCTCTATTTCCCTAGGGGTTTGCAAAGATGCGGCATGACATATAAAACTTTGACAAACTTCTATTGATGTGTGGTGGAGAGTATAATGACTGGTTCCATCTCAGCCTGATATGGAAACACCAATGCCCTTGAATGGAAAATACTGCAAAAAGTAGTGGATACATCCAAGTCCATCACATGTAAAGCCCTCCCAACTAGTGAACACGTCTACATGAAATGTTGTTGCAGGAAAGAAGCATCCATCAACAGGGACATCTACCACTCCGGACGTGCTCGCTTCTCACTGCTGCAATAAACCACATCCATCTTTCTGCTGTAGCCAGCCAATTTTGTTTTCCTTTTACTTTTGATTATTATCACATGGTACTCCCAGTTTACGAACACATGAGCTCATCTGATTTCTGCTTTTTGTCTTCTACATTTTGACCATGTCTTCCCTTCTGAAGAACACCTGCTGTAACTTTTTAAGTCAAGGTCTCAGGAATAACTCCTGTATATTCGTTGTTTTGCTTTTACCGAGACGCGTACATGTGACATGATAGCGTCACGACGTATGTCACATGAGTACTTTTACATGTATATAACCCATGACGAATTATTTAAACAAAGAGTATTTAATAAAGAACATATTCATAATATTACTCAAGTATTCAATACACAAGTTCTTTTCCTGCAGCAGTTCTTTGAAGCAACATCTGAAAATTTTAATAAAGTAGAATGCTAGAATTCCTCTTGTACCTACAGAGACAATCAAAAGGTGCACCAAGAGAATGCAATAACTATGGGATCCACCACTTTCTCTCTCCTCCAGTTACCTCTTGCACACTTTATCATCAGCTTTATCCAGCAACTGTCCCATGCTCTGGTAACAGAATTTTAGGAGAAATAAGAGATCCGTGGAGGTAAATCTCCTCAGGGCTTCTCCACATAAACCATCAAGATCAGTAAATTCCATTTGCACCTCTACTAGGTGTTTCTAGCAATATTCAGCAATTGCTCAAGAGAATTCCTGAAGAAATTGCCTGCATAATGTTTAATTAAAATGAAGGCCGGCTTAATGTCTGTGAGCATGCGAGCATCTGCCACCTCTCTTGAGACTCTACAATCTCCATCTGAAATTACCAGGAGAAAGAAATATTGGAGTTTTCAGCAGGATGGAGCACCTGTGTCTCTGGCCTTCTACAGGCCTGGAACATTATTTTTTTGCTTCTGCTCAACCATTGCCCTTAACAACTGGCAACCACACAGAAAGCAGAACTCCTCTACTACTGGTATATGATAGGCTTTTGCAAAACACAAATTACTGACTAGTGTAATTTGAAAGGAGCTGATCATCTTGCTGACCACTACAGTGAGAAATTCCACAAAGTACTCTGTGATATCAAATGCAGCCTCACTCTATCACAAGCTCAGCTGTGTAATACCAGATGGAACCCTTGGCTTCCAAGTTTGGTACCCGGATCACGTCTGAAGAATGTGATCAGCCTGTGAGGTCACGGTGAGCAGATAAGTTGGCGAATTAGATGAAAGTAAGGATGAGAAATGCTATAATGAATGAAAGGACAAATTTTAATTAAGCACTGAAAGAAGAGTACTGGGACCTGACGGAATAAGTCTGTAAATCCCAAGTGGGTAAAATAAGTAGCAGAGATTCCAGAAATTACAATTGTCAAACAAAATCCCAGAATATTCGTTCATCGTCATAGCTCTGCCATTCTGTGTTGACCTTCCAGCAATGTGATTCCCATGTTCCATAATGCAGTTAATCTTCCTACAGGTTTCTGTTCTCTTGCTTTGCCTCCTGCAAGATGTAGGGCTAAATCTATCTGTCAGCAAAGATAAACAAATGTTCTGGTAACTACAGAAGCAGAGATTTCAGTTTTGGTTCCTTTTCTTTTTCCACTTACATGCAATAAAATAGGAAGTCCACTGTCAGCAAGTGTAATATTGACTTTCATTTCCCTCACAAATTACAAGTACTATTATTGAACCACTAACCATACACAGAAGGCTTTTGTTCTGTGTGTTGTGCAACATTTGACAAAGCCCACAAAATTAACTGTGCCTCAGGTTAATATGTCATGTTAATATTTATCTCAGTTTGATATTTCCATCTTAATGAAAGAAATGTTTTCCTCATCCCTGCAAGTCCTCCATATATCCGTTGGCTCCAAGTCCAGCAGCTGACTTTCTCCAAGTCACTGGCTGTTACACTCCACTACTTCCTGCAGGGAAGTGGTTGAGCATGGTATGAGGTGGCACAGAGTTCTTCACTTCACCTCTAATGAAGATCAAATTCCACATCTCACTTCCTGCTGCCCATCATTCCATGATTTGAAAATTATGACAAATCTTTGAGCAAGTACACAGAAGAAAAAACATGGAACATTACAGCACGGTAAGGCCCTTTGGTCCATGATATTGTACCGACCTTTAACCTATCAATCTAACCCTTTTCTCCGACATAGCTCTCCGATTTCCTAACATCTATTTGCCTGGCAAAATGTTTGCAGACATTATGGCTCCGATCGGGAGGCCATTATCAGTGCACAGTTGAGGGTGTTGCCTCCTCAGAGTTTATATACTCCTCCGGGGTCTGAGTGGGTATCGATTAGACATCATGATCTGGTTGGCTGGTTCAAAACACTGTGAACAGTATAGCAGAAGAAGATTCCAATTGGCTGGCTTTGAGGGAGGTCCATTAGAAGTGTTTGCTATGCTGTCCCACAACATCACAGTTTCTCACAAACCAACTGATACTTTGAGGCGGAAACATACCAAAACTCAAAGTGCAACAAAATGTGACTGATAGAACAAATGTTATCTACAAAATCCAGTGCAGTGACTGTGACAAGTTCTACGTTGGTCAAACAGGAAGAAAACTATCAACCAGACTACACGAATATGAGCTGGCGAGCAGAAGGCATGAGCCATTCTCATTAATATCAGCTCACGAAGACAAAGAAGAACACCATTTCAACTGGATGGCAGCCAGAGTCTTGACTCAAGCAAGAACAAGAAAAGAATGAGAATCTCACAAAGCATGATTCTCTACAGAAGGATCCATCAACAAACACATTGACATAGATCTGGTATACGAACCCTCATGCCAAAAAGGGAAACAATGACGTCTACAATTAATGAATTGCCAGTAATCTCAGGGTCTGGAAGGCGAACCAAACACTTTCAATAGACCTCACTCAAAGCTGGCCAATCGGAATCTTCTACTGCTAAACCTGTTCATGGTCTTTTGAACCAGCTAACCAGATCACAATATCTAATCAGTATTCATGCAGACCTCGGAGGAGCTGGCTTTCTGAGGAGAGAACACGCTGAACTGCACACTGATGATGGCTCCTCAAATGGAACCTAAATGACTGCAAACACTTTGCCAAGCTTGGCGATCAACCATACCTCCAAATAGCCAACCTGAGCAACCAATATTCCGCAATTTTTCATCCAGCTGCCTATCTAAGAGTTTCTTAAATGTCCCTTACAACAACACCTTTTGAAAGATCATAGCAGAGCTAGATCCAATAGACATTAAGGTGTTTGGGAGAATGTAGTATTTATTCAATCATTTGATCTGCGTTTCAATGGAGAAAATAACTTAGATATATTACTGATAGATAGGGACTATTGTACTTATTAGTACAGAATGCTTTAGTCACTTTCTATCCACCTTGCTGAACCATCCTGTACCAACTTACTTTCACCTCTGCTCTATTTCAACCATTCACTTTCGTGGTACAGTCCAAGCCTCTTCATGGAAAAAGGTTTCTCGCTTCATTTATTCAAAATCTTTCATCATATATAACTATCCCTTTGTTCCATTATCTTTCATTTCCTGGAATCAGTTTACTGTTAACTCCCTTTCTCATGCCTACAAAATTTTAAACACCTTGACAAATCTCTTTTATTGGAACCATAAAATCCAGGCTCATTCAAGCCTTATTTTGGTCTCCTTCTACTTTATCTCTGGTATTTCAAAAGCATTCACCAAACATGTGCATTACTTAGTATGTGTAATTCTCTGTTGCTGCATTACAATGTGCCTGCCACTGTTACAGCTTGCCTTACTGCATGCCAATTTTGATATTGTAATCAAAACTGGCTTTTTATTAAGTTGCTTGGTATGGGTAACTTTTACATAAAGTGGAACTTCTCCTTAGAGAAACCTTACTCATTACTGGGCCTTAACAAATCTCCTCTCATTAGCTTTTTTTTTGTCATTCTCAGTGAAAATAATTCCAGAGTAGCAACTATTTTCTCTTTCTCCTTGTGACAGTTTTATAGAACTGTGGTCTCACAGATCCTGTGATTCCATTTTAATCCTGATCTCCAGTATTCTCTTTGAGGAACTTGTACATTCTCCCTCTGACCTCTTGCGTTTCCTCCTATCGCTCCAGTTTCTGCATGTATACGAAAATATGTACAGTTGGTTAAATAGCCACTGTAAATTGCTTCTAGTGTGCAGGTGAGTAGAGCAGTTGTGGTAGAATCTGGGGAGAGAATCTAGGAAAAGAATGGGGAGAGAGTAAAGTGGAATTTGTGCAAAAAGTTGCTTGATGGTCAGTGTGAAATTGGTGAGCTGAAGGGTTTTTCCCATGCTATTTGCTTCTCTGTCTCAATGAAAGGTCTTTGTGCTAAAGAATAAATTCTGTTTCTTTTTCTACAGACGCTGCATGACCATCTGTGTACTTCCAGCACTTTCTGCTTCTTCCACTATCAGCAGTTTTTGTTTTTTTATTATTTTTACCAAGTTCTTGCATTTTATCCTATTTATATATTTTTAGGGGTTTTTTTGACTGCACAGTTATTACACTGGCAATGGATCTTTATTTAGTTCTACTTCTCTTTCTTCTGCAAGATTTATTAAAGTTATTTGAATCCAGTAAGTATAACATGCTTGTCGGTGCCTATTCATTTGGTCTGGTTTTACTGGGCTGATTTCTGCATGAGCTTTATGTGCATAATTGGCATAAAAGTGGCCTTACCCGAGGGAGATGGTGTTGGCAATTGCTTCTAGATGAATTTTTTCCAATGGGAAATTGGCCTGGGTGCTTCATGTTCATTTCTCTCAGTGAGTCTGACATTTACCTGGCATGAGAGCCTAATAATGTCACAAGTCAAAAAGCGCATATTTAGGTTATTGCTTGTGGAGGTGGGGACAACCCATGATCTAAGCTGTTAATTCACTGCAAATCTAGGAGCAAATTTGCCCAAGGTTTACAAAAGAGATGGCAATTAAGTGGTCAGTAGTATGTCTGGACCACAGCAGTTTTCAGACTCTGTGCAAATCAATTCTCAGCTGCATGCTGTACTGTACAGTAGTCTGGCCCCTTGATTAGATCACATCTTACAGTGGCCTAGCCACTGCTGCTGGTGTGTTCAGAAAACCAGGTCCCCCTTTCATTACCTCTTGACCCACCTCCACAATGGTCTCCTCTGCAGCCTCACTTCAATCTGCCTGTGTGGCAGTGATGCATCAGCTGAAGCTTTGCATGCTCTCGCAATGGGAAATGCACAGTTGCTATGTTATTGCGTGATTATATGTGCAAATGCAATGAGACCATTTTTAATTTATTGTTCCACAATTTGATGACATTTTTTTGGCAAGTTTTGCTGCACATTTGGCACACGGTGAGAGTAAAGACCAACTCCTGGGCAAAATTTTCACTGTTATACCTTTAAATCTGTACAAGGTGCCCACCACTGAAATATTAATGTATAAAATCTACTGCCCTTTTCTTCACCTCCCAGCAGTTGGTTCCATTCATACAACCTGTGCTGTTTTCATTAGATTTAAAATCAGTTCCTTTTGCACGAACGACATGGACTTGAAAATATAAACAGCAAGCAAAATGGATGGACTGTGAATGCTGTTACGTACCCTGTAACTGGGTTGCCAAACCAGCAGAAATGGATCACTCAGTTGGAGTCTGGATTACTAGAACTAAGAAAGTTTTATTAAAGAAACAAGCAACACAGTACTCTAATCAAAAGGATAATAAATGCAACAGTTCAGCAATGATAAACACACATGTACACAGAATAAAGATAACAGGATCAATCAAGCTCTATCGTTGTCTAGGGGTAAATGACCAGTTTCAAAGTGACGCAAAGTTCAGTTCAATTTAGTTCAGTTCAGTTCGCAGTAATCGCTGCTGTGGGAGATGGACAGTGGGGGGAAGGAGAGAGAGAGCAAAATGAATGAATATTCAAACAGCTTCCACACACAGACCTTCGATATTCTTCGCAGTCAGCTTTCGTGCGAGCCCTTTGTGATGTCATCTGAGGTCACCGACCGTTTCCAGATACGATCGTTTCTCTGCGGTGAACCTGGCTCCCAGGTAAGGGCGGACACACACCAGGTTCCCGTCGATCGTACCTTTCCACCCTGTGCGTCTATGGCTTGATCCCGCGAATAGCCGTCCAAAACTTCCCACCGACCTGTGGGAGACGCACCGCTTCCAGGGTCTCGTTATCTCGGGGTGTTGTGTGTCCTGCCTTAGCGAACCTGTCCCTTTTTATCCCCCTGCTGGGGTATCGCCTGTCCATCACTTCAAACAGTTCAGGGTTCAAAGGGGGAGCCGATCTTGACAGCTCTCCTTCCATTTCTCTCTCCCGTCCCTTCATTAACATCTCCAAATGCTGCTCCGTTGTTTTCCTTATCTCTCTTTCTCCTGAAGACAGGTGGCAGACCAACTGCTGATCCCACTGGTGCCAGCCCAGGCCAGCTAACATCTTAATTTATGTGTATTCTCGTCACACTTCCCACCTTTAAGGATTTTTACCAGGGTAAAAATTACAAACATGAGTACATTATTTGATACACACAAATATACATCTTTATCAGCTATTTGGCTAATACAGCAAATTTGAAGTTGTCAACACCTTGACAGACAGTCAGCCATCACATTTTCTGTTCCTTTTATATGTGTTATTAATAATCCCTTAGACCAGGCTCCAATTTAGCAAACTTCATAGTGGCCAAAAACACTGATGAATTGCGATCAATGTAACCTCTCATTGGGTTTCGTCCCGGACCACAATAACAAGGGTCGTCCCATTCCGACTTAGTTTTCTCTCGCAAGGGCTTAGTAGGAGGGGGAGGGGTAGTAACCGCAGAGTTATTGCAAAACTTCCTACAGTATCCCACCATCTCCAAGAGCCTTCTGAGGGCCCTCTTGTCTGTCGGGGTTGGGATGTTAGAGGTAGCCCACACTTTAGCTTGCATCGCTGCCAGCTGCCCCTGTGTCACCACGATTCCCAGGTAAGTGACCTTCGTATGGCCGAACTCATTTTTTTCAAAGTTCGCTATCAAGCTGGCTTCAGACAGCCGTATTACATCGCCAATACACACCTCTGTGTTCGTCAGCCCTTTCATCACTGAATTACTCATTCTATAGAGATGTTGCTCGCTAGACTGGCCTAGCGTAACAAACACCACCCAACGTCCCAGTTCTTTGCATCGCCTCAGGACAATCAAACACACGTGTGCGAGTCGTTTAATTACTTCTCCTAAAGAGTCGCTTTGTTCGGGGATTAAGGGAGAGACCTTATCAGCAGAGCGGGCCAAAACAATAGCCTTCTCCCATCTGGTCGATACCATACTCATCTTTTCAAAATGGTTTTTTTCTCTTATCAGGGGGACCCTAGCTTCATTGATTTCCGCGCTAACACCGACTAGGTTTGTTAGCATATCAAAAGCCTGTGACCATCTCAGTTCGCGTCTGCCATGATCAATAACATCCTTCCTCCTGGGCAGCCGGTAAACCTCTTTCATGATTCCACCAACTGTTTCCTCCAGCACCGCAAAATGTCCACCGGGGGGTACCTTGTGGGCCAGGTTAAAAATCTCATCCCCATAACTCTTTTGCACCACCCCCCATTCCTCATCTGCGGGTACGGTACTTGGTTTCCCTTTCTTCCTTAGCACTTCCTCCTCCACACAATAGCCTACTGGTTCCCTTGTTAATTCTGCGTCAGACAGAGCTGTCTCCGCCAAAACCATCAGCCCCTCGTCTCGCTCCTGCGCCTGCACAAATTCTTTCCTGGCTAATGCTAAGTCTGTCTCAGCTCCCTCACTACCTCTTGTTTCACTACACTCTTTCTTTTCACTTTCTACCCCCTTCTCGTACAAGGCTGGCAGAAACGTCTCAGCTAAATTTACTACCGCACTCCCGTGATGAACCTGTGAGTCCATGGGCGGGGCCTCCATGCTGGCAGGCTGACCTGTCAATCTCACGGCTGGGAACACAATTCCCCCGGCGAGGTCATTACCGAGCAAGACTTCCATGCCTTTCATCGGTAATTTGGACCTCACCCCGATCGTGACTAGTCCAGAGACCAGGTTGCTTTGTAAGTGTATCTGGTGCAAAGGGACTGCCTCTGTCCCTTCCCCAATACCTTTGACCTTGACCTCCCCAGTCTGGGTCTCTGAGCTAAACTCTAATACACTCTTCAGTATCAGTGACTGACACGCTCCCTTGTCTCTCCAGATCCGCACTGGAACTGGTTTTAACCCCTCCTTCACTGACACGAATCCGGCCGAGATAAACCTCTCGCGCCCTTCCTGAACTTTGGCAGACCTGTCCTGTCCTAGCGGTTAGTTTACCAGCTCGATACAGCCAGTCAAAATCGCCGTTTTTCCTTTTCCCGTCTCCTTCTTTGGGGCAAAGCACCTGGACGCAAAGTGTCTGACTTTCCCACAATTATAACAGATGACCCCAGGAGACTTCCTACCAGACTGCTCCCGGTCTACCTTATCCTTCTCACTAGTCCCCGGCTTACTTACTGACTTTTCTGGCGGACTCTCCCCGCCGTCCTGACTACCCTTCTGGTAGCCTTTACTCGGGGCAAACTTCATTTTATGTGTCAACGCATACTCATCCGCTAACTTAGCAGTTGCGGCTAACGTGGCTGCCTCTTTCTCATCTAGGTAGGGTCTCATACCCTCAGGGACACAACCTTTAAACTGCTCAATCAGGATCAGCTGTAGTAGTCTGTCATAATCCCCCTCTACCCCCTTCGAGGCGCACCAACACTCACAATATGTCTGCATCTCACGGGAAAACTCTAAATACGTGCGGTCCCTTCCTTGCATTCCGGAACCTCTGCCGGTATGCCTCCGGGACCAACTCATAAATCCTGAGGATGGCCTCTTTCACCACCTCATACCTCTGGGCACCTTCCGCGGACAAAGCTGGGTAAGCTTGTTGGGCTTTCCCTTTTAGTACACTCTGAAGCAAAACAGCCCACTTATCCCTCGGCCAGTCCTGATTTGTAGCAACTTTTTCGAAATGGAGAAAGTACCGATCCACGTCGGTATCGTCAAATGGGGGTACCAGCCTAACCTCCTGGGTCGCCCGGAACCCTCCACCTTGGTTCGGCACGGGCCCCTGCTCTACCCTTATCTTTAACTTCTCCAGCTCGAATTCCCTTTCCCTCTGTTTCTCCTCTCACTCCAACTGTCTCTCTCTCTCCCCTGCCTTTCTAACTCTCTCTCCTGCCTTTCTAACTCTTTCTCTTTCTCCTGCCTTTCTAACTGTTTCTCTTTCTCCCGCCTTTCTAACTCTCTCTCCTGCCTTTCTAACTGCTTCTCTTCGTGTTCTAACTGCCGTACCCGGAACTTGTGCTCGAGTCTCAGTTTTTCAAGCTGCACCTGTACCGCGTCTCCAGCAGGTTTTTCAATAGACACCACCTCCAGCTCCCCTTGGGGAAACACACCTTTAGATACATAGTGCTCTACAATAGCTCTGTGTATCTCCTCTCTCCTCATTGTCGACTTCCCCTTAGCAAGATTCAGCCGTTTGGCCACAGCTATCAATTCTGTTTTCCTGGCATCCTCTAATGCCTCCAAGGTCAGCGCCTTTATAAATTCCTCAACCTCCATTTCTGCTGTTTGTCTTTTCTTTCTTTCAGGAATTTTAACCCATTCAATTTACTCCGTCCCAAATTTAGCGTTCAAAATCGCGGACGAGAACCCCACTTATGTTACGTACCCCGTAACTGGGTTGCCAAACCAGCAGAAATGGATCACTCAGTTGGAGTCAGGATTACTAGAACTAAGAAAGTTTTATTAAAGAAACAAGCAACACAGTACTCTAATCAAAAGGATAATAAATGCAACAGTTCAGCAATGATAAACACACATGTACACAGAATTAAGATAGCAGGATCAATTAAGCTCTATCGTTGTCTAGGGGTAAATGACCAGTTTCAAAGTGACGCAAAGTTCAGTTCAATTTAGTTCAGTTCAGTTCGCAGTAATCACTGTCGTGGGAGATGGACAGTGGGGGGAAGGAGAGAGAGAGCAAAACGAATGAATATTCAAACGGCTTCCACACACAGACCTTCGATATTCTTCGCAGTCAGGCTTTCGTGCGAGCCCTTTGTGATGTCATCTGAGGTCACCGACCCTGACCCCTCCGTTTCCAGATACGATCGTTTCTCTGCGGTGAACCTGGCACCCAGGCAAGGGCGGACACACACCAGGTTCCCGCCGATCGTACCTTTCCACCCTGTGCGTCTATGGCTTGATCCCGCGAATAGCCGTCCAAAACTTCCCACTGACTTGTGGGAGATGCACCGCTTCCAGGGTCTCGTTACCTCTGGGTGTCGTGTGTCCTACCTTAGCGAACCTGTCCCTTTTTATCCCCCTGCTGGGGTATCGCCTGTCCATCACTTCAAACAGTTCAGGGTTCAAAGGGGGAGCCGATCTTGACAGCTCTCCTTCCATTTCTCTCTCCCGTCCCTTCATTAACATCTCCAAATGCTGCTCCATTGTTTTCCTTATCTCTCTTTCTCCTGAAGACAGGTGGCAGACCAACTGCTGATCCCACTGGTGCCAGCCCAGGCCAACTAACATCTTAATTTATGTGTATTCTCATCACAATGCATACAACCATACTAAAAGAATAAAAGTTATAATCTGGAAGAAATCCCCACGTTTACTTAAAGCATCATTTATTGTACAATACGTTTAAATCATTTTGGGACGTATTCATGATGGCACGTCTCAATAGATTCTTGCTGTAATTCTGACATGAATTTTGGAATCACTGACATGAATTCAATGGTAGCCAAACGTACTCCACTCTTTACCTGGACATGTTCTGTGCTTGTGTGCACAATTACAGTCTGGTAGATGTACATTATTTTATTTTATAAGACAAATAGACCATAAGACTTTGGACAAAACAGGACAAAAAGAGCATGCAGAAAATCCCACAATAACATTAAAGCAAGTACTATTATGTGGCGAGCAAGGTGAGGGTTCAGGTTTGGTTTGCCTTGGGATCCAGGACTCCAATGTTTGTGAAGGTAGATGCAGTGGTTTGTGTAAAATGGAGACTTATTTTAGCTTCACTGGCTTATAGCTTTTAATAGCTGAATTGCTTACAATGTGCATGAAGTTTAATTTATTTCTGTTCTCTCAATACACATTTGTTGATGCGGCTTCTCCAGCTATCAGCAATCAATAGCTCTCCCGTAGACCTGCATTGATCAATATTTAGAATGCCAAAACAGGCCCTCGTGTCACAGGGATGCCTGCTGCGGCCCCCCAGGGGAGGGGACACTGGGGGTGGTGTGGTGTGACATGGCAAGCATCCATGCTGGGTTGGGGCTTGGCCTCTCCTGTTGGTGCTGCTCACCCGTATTCGCCTGCTGGAAGACCAGTTGGATTGCATTTGTCTGAGGCTGGACTGGCAGGTCATGAGGACTGGTGTGTGATTCTTCTTCCAGAAATGTGACTTCTGGACAACATTCCATGCACCATTAATCCACAGGCCACGACAATCAGGGACTTGCAGTATATTTTTTGTGACTGTATGCTTTATTCTGCTCTTGTAATTATATGTTCTATATATGTCTTGTGCTGAGCGCAACTGTGGGTACCAGTTTTTCACCTTGGCCCTGAAGGAACTCTGTTTCACTTGGCTGCATTCATATGAATGGTTAAATGACAATTAAACTGGAACTTGAACCTCCTATTATAGATCTTGCAGGCCGATCTTGTTAATTACTCTATAGAGAGAATATTTTCATAAGATTATTTATTGTCTGTGCTTTTCTTTCCCTATTTAATTTGTTTTTCTCCATTCCTCTCACAGTCAACTGAGTGACCCTGGGCTATTGGATACAGACGTTGGATAGATAAGATCGAGGCAGGAAAGTTGTTTGCACTGGTAGGTGAGACTAGAACCCCGGGACATAGCCTCAATATTCGGGGGAGTAGATTTAGAACGGATATGAGGAAGAACTGCTTTTCCCAGAAAGTAGTGAATCTGTGGAATTCTCTGCCCAATGAAGCAAATACCTCAGTAAATAATTTAAGACGAGGTTAGATAGATTTTTGCATAGTAGGGGAATTAAGGGTTATGGGGAAAAGGCAGATAGGTGGAGATGAGCCCATGGCCAGACCAGCCATGATCTTACTGAATGGTTGACCAGGCTCGACAGGCCAGGTGTTCTATTCCTGCTCCTATTTCTTATGTTCTGGAGTGTATCTTCTCAGAGGGATGAACCTCTGGCAAGTTGACCTACTGTGGTACTGGTCCACTGAGGTATAGATCCACAGTGGTGCAGATCTTTCAGAGTTTTGCATTAGTTATTCATTTTCTGGAATCTTTGCTCCATTAACAAGGGTAACATTTATGGCCCATTCTTAACTGCCCTTGGGAAGGCATTGATAATCCACTTTCCTGGACCACAGCAGTCCTTCCAGAGCAGGTACTCACACAGTGCTGTCGTGAAGTTTGGAGCCCACAATCTGCTGCACCGAAACTGGATATTGGTAAACATTCCAACAGAGAGCCATCTTGGGAACACTTTTCTTCACTCTATGATGATTGAGAGTAAATTAATTCGATGATAGTTTGATAGTTTGCTGTAATTAACCACTCCCTTCTCAAGACCAATTAGAGATGGGCAATCCATTCTGGTTCAGGCTGCAGAGCCCATATCCATTGGATGAATAAAAGAATTGCTTGACAAGTATGTGGGACAACTTTCACAATTTCAACACCAGTCTCTAAGTGTTTGTGGGAGACTTTGTCGGGTTCAGTGGGCTGCGTAAAATTTTGCTGTGTCCGAATGTGATGTCTAGGTTGATGGCAAGTGACCTAGCTGCCTTTATTTCTCTGTTTCAATGTAGCAATAATGATACAACTACAAGTGGCTTGCTGGGCCATTTAAGAATCAACCTTGCTTCATCACTGGAGGTAAGTTTTCACTGGGGTACTGATCCACTGGAATTGCCTTTGCTGGAACTCTCCACTGGTAATGGCCTGTGTCCAATGCTTCGTTGATGTGTAGTTCTTTTTATATCCATAGCCTGGAACCATATTGTTTTGCTGTTATTTAGATGGTGTGATTAGGCCATGGTAATTCTATTTCTTTGACCATTTGTGTCTCCATTTTATGACTGAACAAATACTGAGAACTCAGCAATAGGTATGATGTTTTGAAAATATATAACTCTGTGGTAAGTTGCATTGATCAACTATGGTAAACATCTAAAGAACCTCAGATTTTGCTATTTTCCTTTTTACATGCTTTACAAATAAAGTTTATTTCTAGTTGGCAAGTATAGCCGACTAGAAGTGTACCAACCATAAATAGTTAATTGGATGAAAACACAGTTGGAACAAGGGAGACCAAAGACCAAATGCCAGGCAATAAACACAGCCATTAATGACTTCAAGTGTTGATCCCACTGGAATTTGTAAGATCAACAGACAGACATCTAATCTGCATGGGACAGGTGCAATTAAAAATGGTGATGTTCAGAACTAGCATGCAATTCACATGATGATTCCGTATCTAGCTTCAGAGAATGAAAGGATCCATTTAAAAGAATCGTCTTAGACCCAGCCTGCTTAATTCATCAAAGGGATTAGAATCTGGATAATCAGGCAATTTTTACCTAAGTTTAGTCATTTCCATTGTCCCGGCATGTTGTGTTGTAGTACTTGGAATAAGTCGAGAAATTAAGGCAGTGAGAGCAGGTGTCCACAGTACGAAGCCAACATGACTGTTCTGAAGCTTTGTTTTCTAGCCCAAATTCAAAGATTCAAGATTCAAAAAACTTTATTGTCACTCTAACCATACAAAAGCTCTGCAGGGCAGAATGAGACAGTGTTTCTCAGGGGCAGTGCAATCATAACATAACAAACGCAACACTAAATAATAAACATAACAATAAATAGTAAAACACAACAGCCACACGTCAGTTAAAATCAGTTATAAGTGTCCAGTGCGAGTTAAAAGTGTCCAAAGCACAGTCAGGTAGAGCAGCTATTTAGCAGTCTAACTGCCTGTGGGAGGAAGCTGTTTAGTAGCCTTGTGGTTTTAGTTTTGATGCTCCTGTAACGTTTGCCTGATGGCAGAAGAACAAACAGTTCATGGAGAGGGTGTGAGGCGTCTTTAATGATGTACCGTGTCTTCTGGAGGCATTGACTCTGAAAGAGGTCTTGGACAGAAGGTGGGGAGACCCCAATAACCTTCTCTGCTCCCCTCTGCAAGGCTTTTCTGTCGACAGCACTGCAGCTGGAGTACCAGGTTGTGATGCAAAAGATCAGCACACTCTCAACCACGCCTCTGTAGAATGTAGTTAAGATGTTAGTGGGGAGTGATGCTTGTTTAAGTTTCCTCAGAAAGTGCAATCAGAAAGCAAAATCCAAGTGGCTACCAGATGACTGCTTTTCTTTCATGCTTAAACGTTTTTTCCTTCCTCAAATCTGTAGTTCCAAGACACAGGAATTCTGTGGCTGCAGGGTTCTGTTAAAGGAGTAATGTCTTGCAAATGTTAAGCAAGAGAAAAGTAATGTCATCAGCAATAATATAAATATGACAAGAAAAGAGTCAGCTTTAAAGACCAAGATCTAAAGGAATGGTATAAGCTTGATTATAAGATTGGGTATACTCTAAGATAAAAAAAATAGCATCCACTTCAATAGAAAACATGTGGAGTTTTTTGTTTAATCATGGCCCTTGTTTATTCAGCAAATAGATTGTACAACAGTCCCACCAGGTATGAAATTTCATCATTATTACGGGAGGTTATTGCTTTATTATATGGGGAGAATGTGTGTGGCCTCTGTCGGTCGTGGTCGACCATAGGTACTGAGCCTCTGGTAGTCACTGGTTTGTCGAGCAGCGTCGACTGTGGCTATTGAGGCCAATGCTGGAACGGCAGGCTCTGCCACAGTTGCATGTCACGGTGTCATGGAATTGTTGTCCGCCGTCCGCTGTGCTCTCCGTTTAGCTCGCCGTTCCGCAAACTGACTCAAGGTCACTCTTTTGCCTCGCTCTAGGTGTTTCTGAAGAGAGCCTCGCCGTTTGTTGTGGTCATCTGCTGTATCCTCCCAACACTCTGTGTTGATTTTTAAGGCTTTCATGTCGCGCTTGCAGAGGTCCTTGAAGTGAAGCTGGGGTCTACCAACGTTCCTCTTGCCTGTTGCTAGTCCTCCATAGTGGATGTCCTTTGGCAGTCTACCATCCTTCATACGACGGACGTGGCCCAGCCAGCGCAGTCTGTGTTGTCTTAAAGCGTGAACATTGTGGGAAGTCCAGCACGGGAGAGGACCTCAGAGTTTGGGACTTTGTCTCTCCGGGTGACACTGAGGATGCCGCCAATGCTGCGCAGGTGAAAACTATTGAGTCTCCTCTCCTGTTTGGAGTAGATGGTCCAAGTCTCGCTACCATACACGAGGGTGCGGATAATGCATTCAATGCACACAGCAGTCTTGGTCTTTGTAGCGAGTTTCGGATTCTCCCAGACCCATGACGAGAGTCGAGCAAGGATCGATGCTGCTTTGCCGATAGCCTATTAATTTCAGCATCGAGGGAGAGAGTGTCGCTAATGGTCGACCCCAAGTATGTGAACTCGTCAACCACTTCTAGATCGTAATAGTCGATGGTAATGACTGGTGTCTCCACTACGTTCTGGGCAAGGATATTTGTTTTCTTTAGGCTAATGGCAAGCCCGAAGTCCTTGCATGCATTAGAGAAGCGGTCCATGAGAGTTTGTAGTTGCTATTTGGTGTGCGAGGTTATAGCAGCGTCATCGGCAAAGAGCGTGTCATGTATTAAGATCTTTTGCACCTTTTTTCTTGCTCTCAAGCGTGCAGGGTTGAACAGCCGCCTATCAGACCTGGTGTGCATGTAGATACCTTCTGTCAATGTCCCAAACACGTGCTTTAAGAGCATAGAAGAAGATGCCAAATAATGTTGGGGCCAACACGCATCCTTGTTTGCCTCCACTACAAATAGCGAAGGGTTCTGATGAGCTGCCATTGTACTGAACAGTAACCCTCATGTCGTCATGGAATGACTTGATGATACTTTGAAGTTTCGGGAATAGCCGATCTTGAGGAGACTCTGAAAGAGCCCATCCCTGCTGACAAGGTTGAATACCTTGGTCAAGTGATGAAAGCGACATAGAGGGGTTTCTGTTGTTCCCTGCACTTCTCCTGCAGTTGATGGAGTGAGAAAATCATGTCGACAGTTGACCTCCTTGCGCGAAAACCACATTGGGACTCAGGGTAGACCCATTCTGCCAGAGTTTGTAGACATGCCAGAGCTACATGGACAAAGACTTTGCCAACAATACTCAGGAGAGAGATACCCCTGTAGTTGTTGCAGTCTCTCCTATCACCCTTGTTCTTGTACAAAGTGACGATTTTGGAGTCAGGCATATCCTGTGGTATGGCTCCTTCCTTCCAGCACTGACAGAGAACCTCGTGTAAAGGTTGGAGGAGTGAGCTCTTGCAGTATTTGATCAGGTCTGGAGGAATCCCATCATTGCCAGGAACTTTCCTTGGGGCCAGATGGCCTTGTTGAAGTCCTCAATGGTTGGTTTGGAGTCGAGTTCATCTCTGACTCGTAGACAATCGATGGCATCAATGGCTGAGCTAACAACAACATTTTCCCTCGAGTAGAGCTCAGAGTAGTGTTCTACCCAGCCTTCCATCTGCTTGCTTTTATCGGTGATAATTTCACTGCTGGATGACTTCAGGGTTGCTGTCTTGCTCTGCGATAGACCAAGGGGCTTCTTGATACCATCACATATCGATCTGATGTTGCCTGTCACAGCTGCTGTCTGAATGTCCTCACCGAGCTGGAGCCAGTACTCATTTGCGCACTGCCTTGCAGTCTGTTGCACTTTGCTTCTAGCAGCACGAAGTGCCTGGAGTGTTTGGTCGGATGGTAAGCGCTTGTACTCTGTGAGAGCTGCACGCTTGGCTTCAATGAGCAATTTGACCAGTTTGCCAAGGCAGTACAGGGTGCTATGACTACCTCCTCAGAAGGAGATACTGCAACAGACCAATGGTCATGCCTTCGCAACACCATCCACGAATCAGCATTCTCTATCTTTGGAAGAAAGACCACAAAGAGCAGTGACTGGTTTGAGGCAAAGTCCAACATCATGACTCTTGGGCCAATACAGCCCAACATATTTATTTGGTAAAGATATGGCAGATAAGGAGAATTTTAAGAGGTTTTATAAGTTTATAAAGTACAAAAGGGTTACAAGGGAAAGAATGGTTCCCCCTTCAGGATCAGTGTGGAGGGTTATGTATGGAGCCATGTGAGATGAATGAGGTGTTAGGAATACTTATTGTCTGTATTTACCATGGTGAAGTTCACGGAAGCTAAGAGAATTTGGGAACAGAACAGTGATGTTCTACAACATATCGTTATGATGAAAGAGGAGGTATTGATGGTTTTGAGGTACATAAAGGTGAATAGGTGTATAATTCCCTAAGGCTTGACCAAGTGTAAACTAAGAAATTGTAGGAAGCAAGGGAAGAAATTGGTGAGGCTCCAACAGAGATATTTGTATCCTCCTCAGCAGCTGGTGAGGTATTAGAGACTGGGAGGTGGCTAACCAGGGAACTAAAGGCAGGTGAGCTCAACATCAGTGATGGAAAAGTTATTGGACGGGATTCTGAGAAACAGAGTCTATCTGTGTTTAGAAAGGCAAAGACCGATAAGGAAGCATAGCTTTGTGGCGAGAAATCATGTCTCACAAATTTTTTTTAGTTTTTTGAAGAGATAGTCAAAAGAATGAATGAAAGCAGAGCAGTAGACAAGGACTAAATAGACTTGGTTCCATATGGTAGGCTGGTCCAAAAGGGAAGATAACGTGGGATCTAGGATAAGCTAGAAAATTGGATACAAAAGGAAGGGTCTTGACATAAAATGGCTACTTCTCTCCATGGATGCTGCCTGACCCATGAGCTCCTCTAGCATCTTGTATGCGGATACAAAATTGACCTGGTAAAAAATTTGAGGATGGTAATGGAGGGTTGTTTTTCAGATAGGAGGTTTGTCATCAATAGTATGATGTAGGATTGCTGTTGTTTGCCATATATATCAACAATATGGATGAGAATACGGCTGACACTATGTATAAATTTGCAGATGACTCCAAATTTGGTGCTGCAATGGACAGTGAAGAAGGTTATCTGAGGTCCCGGCAGGATCTAGATCAACTAGGGAAGTGGGTACAGGAATGTTACATGAAATTTCACTCAGACATGTACAAAATAATGCAATTTGGGAAGTCAAAGCAAGGCAGTGTATGCCTAACGAAAACCAGGGTGCTCAGCAGGAGCTGAAGATGACATGTGGCTTGCCGGTTTTCATCAAGTGGGGGACTGAGTACAAGAATTGGGACATAAAGATTAGCTTTATTTGTCACATGTACACGAACACATCTAAACGTGTGGTGAAATGCATAATTGGTGTCAATGACCAGCACAGTCCGAGACTGTGCTTGGAGCAGCTCACAGGTCTTCCAGCACCAACATTAACGTGGCCACAGCTTACTAACCCTAACCCATATATCGCTGAAATGTGGAAGGAAACCCACACAGTCATAGGGTGAAACCCACACAGTCATAGGGTGAAACCCACACATACAATCTGTTTACAGACAGCAGCAGGAATCGAACCCAGTTTGCAATTTATGGTGCCGTCAAGCGTTACGCTAACCACTCTGCTACCATGCAACAGCTGGGACGTTATGCGCCAGTCAGGATGTAATTAAACTGAAGAAGGCGCATAAAAGACTCACAAGGATGTTCCCAGGGCTGGAGGTTTGAGTTATCGGGAAAATTAGATACGCTGGGAATGTTTTCCCTGGAGCAAATCATATGGGAGGTGACGTTATAGAAGCTTGTAACATTATAAGGGGCATAGATACAGGAGAGGTTTAGAGGGGAAGGACTTAAAAGGGAGCTGAGAGTCAGATTTTTAATGCAGGATGAACTGGACATTTATAATGAACTGCCAGAGGAAACGGCAAAGGTGGATACAATTATGTTTAAAAGGTTTTGGAAAGATTCATGTATAGGGAAGGCTTAGAGGCAAATGGGCAAGCTTGATCAGCATGGATGAGTTGGGCAGAAGGGCCTGTGAGCATGATCTATGATTCAATGACTGTTATTGCACTTCACTGAAAAAGTTCCAGTAGGTTTTATGAACAGTTTTATATTGAAAACTAAAGAATGAAACATAGAGGTAATTTTATGAAAAACAATAGACATGGCCTGATGTAAGTGCTCACTGAAAATTGAGACAGTCCCTCTCCTAGATGTTATTAATGGATGAAAATCAGTGGAAGATACCTTTCCATCTTACTCTTGCAAGTTCGCAGCAGGTGAGGCTCTCTGCTGGCATCGACAGCTTAAAATCACTTCATTAGATTTCAACATAATTTAGTCTACATAAAATTAGTCTTCCCTTGGGCCATTGTGGGAATTCAGAATAAGGATGTCTTATGTTTCCCTTCATTTTGCCTTGATTCCCATAACCAGCCGGAGACTGCAGCAGTGAGTTGAAGTAATAAGCAATCAGTGAAAGGAATAGATGTAGTAACTGATCAGGCTTTCAATTAATCATTTTCACTTGTAGCACTACTTTGCTTCAATCTATTGCAAGTACTGGCAGTGTCTCCTTTGTATTCTTGTTATTTCTTTGGTCCCCCGGGCTAATTTTGGCGAGCTTTGCTAGCTTTAAAAGCTTCATATGACAGCAGACAGCTGTTTGAGACATATAACATGTGTTCAGCTGTTCCTGGGCATTAATTTGTTTTAATCTCTGACTATTTGCATTTAACTTTATGAAGTCAATAAGCTAGAACTGTATGGTTTCAACACTGTGTTCTCTTCAAAATGCCTCACGGTCAATGAGTGAGTGAACAAAAGCTATTAATTTTCAAATTAAACAGGAGCTTTGGTGCTAATAGTCTCCTGGCTAATAATTCCCAGTGAAGCAGGACTTCCATCATGTGATGGGACTATATGATGTAGAAGCCTGCTTTTCTCCAGATGGCAAGTGTGTATCCAACAGTCTGTCACAACGGGCAGGCTGAAGTGACAGAGTCTGGCACTGTGGGGAAGGCCCAAGAGGCTTAAGCTACCATTGTGGTTGTCTGATACCTGAGGACCTCAGCCTCCTTCGCCGGGCCGGGAATATGATTTCACATTCAATGCCCAGTACGAGGTGTAAGCTGGTCTTAACAAGCACTAAATAAGTTTTATGGTTGCGATTCCTTTTCTGTGAAGAAGTCTGCTTATGGTGCTTAATTGTGTTCTTACTTTTTTTTGTATACATCACCATTTTAACTGCTTATTCTGTGTACTTTACTGCTTTCTAGTAATACTGCCTGTGAATTTAATGCCTTCTGCCTACGTAATTACTTTCAATGAACTGGGCATTTGAACTGTTTGCTTTCTCAAATGATTTACTTTCTTTATTGATGATATGTTCCCCTTTGTGGCTACTTTTCCCAAACACACATTACCTTGCATATCCACACTGAATATCCTATTCCTATTCTTCTACCCAATAAATGTCATCCTGAAGTCTTCATCACACTCTAGCCAGGGTCAACCCACATAAAGCTACGGGGCCTGGTAACAGACCTGGTCTGGTTCTGGGGGACTGTGCCACTCAGTTAAATGAAGTTCTAACAGAGATCTTCAACATCTCTCTGGAACAGTTCACTGTCCACTCAGGTTTCCCTGATCCTGGTGCCCAAGAGGGCCACAGTAACCTGCCTTGGTCTGTAGCTTTGAGAGGTTGGTTATGACTAGACTGAACTCCTGCCTCAGCAAGGACCTGCACCCATTGCAATTCGCCTGTCCTCACAATAGGTCAATGGTAGACGCAATCTCACGGCTTTAGACCACCTAGACAACGCAAACGCCTATGGCAGGCTGCTGTTCATCAACTATAGCTCAGCATTTAATACCATCATTCCCACTATCCTGATTGAGGAGTTGCAGAACCTGGGCCTCTGTACCTCCCTCTGTAATTGGATCCTCAACTTCCTAACCGGAAGACCACAGTCTGTGTGGATTGGTGATAACATATCCTCTTCGCTGACAATCAACACTGGCGCATCTCAGGGGTGTGTGCTTAGCCCACTGCTCTACTCTCTGTATACACATGACTGTGTGGCTAGACATAGCTCAAATACCATCCACAAATTTGCTGACAATACAACCGTTGTTGGTAGAATCTCAGGTGGTGACGAGAGGGCGTACAGGAGTGAGATATGCCAACTAGTGGAATGGTGCTGCAGCAACAACCTGGCACTCAACATCAGTAAGACAAAAGAGCTGATTGTGGACTTCAGGAAGGGTAAAGCAAAGGAGCACATACCAATCCCCATAGAGGGATCAGAAGTGGAGAGAGTGAGCAGTTTCAAGTTCCTGGGTGTCAAGATCTCTGAGGATCTAACCTGGTCCCAACACATTGATGTAGTCATAAAGAAGGCAAGACAGCGGCTATACTTTATTAGGAGTTTGAAGTGATTTGGCATGTCAACAAACTCAAAAACTTCTATAGTTGTACCATGCAGAGCATTCTGACAGGCTGCATCACTGTCTGGTATGGAGGGGCTACTGCATAGGACCGAAAGATGCTGCAGAAGGTTGTAAATCTAGTCAGCTCCATCTTGGGCACTAGCCTACAAAGTACCCAGGACATTTTCAGGGAGCGGTGTCTCAGAAAGGCAGCATCCATTAATAAGGACCTCCAGCACCCAGGGCATGCCCTTTTCTCACTGTTACCATCAGGTAGGAGATACAGAAGCCCGAAGGCACACACTCAGCGATTCAGGAACAGCTTCTTCCCCTCTGCCATCTGATTCCTAAATGGACTTTGAAGCTTTGGACACTACCTCACTTTAATACAGTATTTTTGCACATTTTTAATAATCTATTCAATATACGTAATTGATTTACTTGTTTATTTATTATTATGTTTTATTTTATTTCTTTTCTCTCTCTCTGCTAGATTATGTATTGCATTGAACTGCTGCTGCTAAGTTAACAAATTTCACGTCCCATGCCCGTGATAATAAACCTGATTCTGATCCAACTACTACTGTCCAGTGGCACTGAACTCAACAGTAATGAAATGCTTTGAGCAGCTGGTTATGAATCGCATTAAATCCCATCTTCCTGCTACATTGGACCCTTTTCAGTTTGCTAATCACTCAAATCTGTCCAGTGATAATGCCATGGCCTCCACACTCCACTCGTCCTGTCCTCTGGTGCCCTGCAAAATGGTTCCTCTTATGGAACAAAGAGCAAGGATGCTCTTTGACCTCAGCTCAGTGTTTAATATGATCGTCCCTCAGAAGCTAGTGGGTAAACAGTCCTTGTTTGGTCTCAACATTTCTCTCTGTAATAGGATCCGAGATTTCTTGACAGAACAGCCACTCTCTCTGTAACTGGATCCTAGATTTCTTGACAGAAAGTCTGTGTTGACAGAAACACTCAACACCAATGCTCCCCAGGGCTGCGTGCTCGGCCTGCTGCAGCTCACGCTGTTGATACATGACTGCATCGTAAGATCTAGTTCAAACCAAATCAGCAAGTTTACGGATGACACAACAGTGGTTGGCCTCATCAACAACGACGACGAGACAGCGTACGAAGAGGAGGTGAGTAGCTGGTAGAATGGCGCCAACAAAACTTAGGTCTCAACATGGACAAAACTAAAGAGATGATTGTGGACTCTAGGAAGGTTCAGACAGACCACTCCTCACTGCACATAAATGGCTCCTCCATGGAGAGAACTAGAAGCATCAAGTTTCCAGGAGTGCACATAATAGACGATCTCACCTGGTCCCTGAGCACCACCTCCTTGGTTAAGAAAACACAGCAGTGTCTCTACTTTCTGAGGAGACTGAGGTGAGTGAGACTCCCCCCGCCCCATTTTAATGATTTTTACAGGAGCACTATCAGGAGTGTCCTGACTAGCTGTATCACTGTCTGGTGCAGGAATTGCAAGGCATCTGACCACAGGTCCGTACAATAGATTCTGAGGACTGCTGAGAGGATTATAGGGGTTTCTCTTCCACCTATTATAGCTATTTATTCGGAGCGTCGGAGCATTAACATTGTTAATGATCCCTCCCATCCATCTAACAATCTCTTTGAAACCCTACCATCAGGCTGAAGAAACTGTGGCATTAGGACAAGGACTGTTAGGATGGGAAACAGCTTCTTCCCCCAGGCTGTAAGACTACTGAGCTCCCTGCCACCACATATTAATCTTATCATTTGCTCTCATCACATATGAAGCACCAGTAGCATTATACTGTTTCCTTTTCACTTGTATCACACTGCATATTCACCTTATTATTTGTTCATTTATTGTTGGTACTATTACTTTATGTACTATGTGTGAGTTATATGTACTGTGTTCTTCACCTTGGTCCAGAGGAATGTTGTTTCGTTTGGTGATGCACATGTGTACAGCTGAATGACAATAAACGGAATTGAACTGAACTTGAATCTCACTTTCTGATACACCTTACGGCATCAGCAAACTGATTCCCAAGTCCACTTCATCCAAGCACTGAGAATAAATGAGGGCTTGGACTATACCAGTTCCAACTTCTCACCAGTGTCAAGATGGTACTGCTTTGCTTTAGTCTCTCAGTAAGCTTTTCATCTATGCTGCTAAATCTCCTCAGCTGATACAATACCTCTGAATATATCTGTGAAGTATGTTGTTGAATGCATTCTGAAAAGATGAAAATACTTTATACTTTATACTTTATTGTCGCCAAACAATTGGTACTAGAACGTACAATCATCACAGCGATATTTGATTCTGCACTTCACACTCCCTGGATTACAAATATTAAATATTAAAAATAGTTAAAATTAGTAAATATTAAAAATTTAAATTATAAATCATACATAGAAAATAGAAAAGGGAAAGTAAGGTAGTGCAAAAAAACCGAGAGGCAGGTCCGGATATTTGGAGGGTATGGCCCAGATCCGGGTCAGGATCCGTTCAGCATTCTTATCACAGTTGGAAAGAAGCTGTTCCCAAATCATATAACATTTCCAAACTTTTAAAACAGCTGCCCTTATTTTCCATGGGCTTCCAATTCAGGAAGCAACTTGAAGGATCCATGTTACCCCACCTCTGGGTCAGCCCACCATAAGGAATCTTGTCAAAAGTCCTGCGAAAGTTCTTTAGATGGCATGCTCCATTGAATTTCTGTAAATGGCTTCAGTCCTGCAGCCCTCTACCTTTGTTGGTCTGGCTCTGAAAAGCTGTGCATCCTTTTGTGCCTGGGCCTCACCATTTGTAGTGTTGTGATCTGGATCCTGTTATTAAAAATGGTATTCTCTCCCCAAATATCTGCTCTCATTTTCTTCTGATTTGATGACCACAGAGGAAGTTTTGCAAACTATGAGTTCATTTGGAAATTTGGCTGGAGAAATGGTGGATGGAGTTTAATCCAGAGAAGTGTGATGTAATGCATTTTAGGAGGTCGAAAGCAGGAGAAAAGTATCAGTAAATGGTAAGACCTTTATCTGATTTAATATACAGAAGGATCTTGGGGTGCAAGTCCATACCTCCGTGAATATGGTTACAAGTGGATAACGTGGTAAAGCAGCTTAGGCAGTTACGGAAGTTCAGCTTTTCACTAAACACTCTGACAACCTTCTACGGATGTATGGCTGGAAGTACCTTGGTTGATTGCACCATGGTCTGGCACTGGAATTTGAATATGTAGGAATGTAAGAAGCTGTAGAGAGTAGTAAGCACATCCTTCCCCATGGTATCTACAGGAGGCACTGCCTCCAGAGGCATCCTCCATCATCAAAGACCCCCAACCATCTGGGCTATGACAACTTTTTGCAACTATCTTTAGGTAGGAAGTACAGAAGCCTTAGGTCCCATTGAAGTTACTTCCCTTCAATTATGGGATTCTTGAACAAACTGGCCAAACAGTAATCACTACAATTTACATCACTATGAACACTTCGACCACTTTTTTGTCATATACTGCACTTTCTTGTTCTAATTGTTATTTCTTATAAAAATTTATATAACTTACATTTAACTTACAGTATGTTATTCTTGTTAATGCAACTGAAATGGTGCTAAGTGCCTGTAATGCTGCTGCGATTCAGTTGCTCATTGCATTTGTGCAGAATGTATTTGTCACATGACAATGAACTCAGCTTTGACATTGGCTTTCACTGGGGTCCGGAGTATAAAATTCAGGAGGCATAAGGCAACCATTGAAAAGTTTGGTTAGTCCTAATTTGGAGGAATATGTGTAGTTGCAGACACCTCACTACAGGAAGATTGTGGAGACATTGGAGAGGCTACAAGAGGTATTTATTGGGATGTTAACTGGATTGGTGTGTAATAGCTATTAGCAGAAGTTGCTTCTCGCTATTACACTTGAATTAACAGGTGTCCTGATGAAGGGTCTCGGCCTGAAACGTCGACTCTTTACTCTTTTCCATAGAAGCTGCCCGGTCTGCTGAGTTCCTCCAGCATTTTTTGTGTGGTGCAATTAACTTGAATTGTTTTTTTCTGGAGTGTTGGAAGACGACAGAATTTTATGAAATTATGAGAAGCAGGGTAGATAGTCTTTTTTCCTGAAAGAATTTGTCACATACTAGAAGGCATAGTTTAATGGTGAGAAGTGGAAGGTTTAAAGGAGAATTACAAGGCAACTTTTTGATACAAAGTGATTGGTGCCTGGAATGTGCCAGCAGGGGAGGTGGTAAACGTGGATAAGAGCAACATTTAAGTGGCATTTAGATCGATATATGAATAGGCAGGAAGTATAGGGATTTAGCTCACTTGTAAGAAGATAGGATTAGTTTGGGCTGGCATCATGATTAGCGCAGATACGTTCAGCCGAAGGGCTAGATCTTGAGCTCTATTGTTCTATATTTTTCAATATGTTTTTTGTTTTCTTATTGTGTCAGAGATTTGCAACAACTTTTCCCCCGACCCCTAATATATATACAGTAATATCCTGAGAATTGAATAAAATACTATCTACACAATCTGAAATTCAGTTCAGAATAGATTTTGGTTCAAGTTGACTAAATAAGATAAAAGCTCTGTCTTTTCCACATAACAAATAATTCATCCAGCAAAATCAGATAAGAGAAGGAAAATTCAAAAGAGATACAACGTTGAGAAGGATATCTTAGCAATAATATTTCTCATTTAGAGTATTAAAGCGCAGAAGAAAGAAATGGTAGAGCAAAACAAGTGGTGAAGGTAGTCTGAGTACAACTACAACTTCCACCACACTCTCTCCGTGACTGTCACACTACTGCAGAATCAAAGGCTGAGGGATAAAATCCAAAATTCAGAGATTCAAAGCAACTTGGGAGTCCTGGTGCAGCATTCCCTAAAGGTTAACGTGCAGGTTGAGTCAGCGGTAAGGAACGCAAATGCAATATTGGCATTCATTTTGGGAGGTCTAGAATATAAAAGCAAGGATGTAATGCTGGGGCTTTGGAAGACATTGGTAAGACTGCACTTAGAGTATTGTGAACAGTTTTGGGCCCCTTATCTAAGAAAAGATGTGCTGGCATTGGAGAGATTCCAGAGAAGGTTCACAAGAATGATCCCAGGAATGAAATGGTTAACAAATGAAGAGGGTTTGATGGATTTGTGGCCATACTCACTTGAGTTTAGAAGAATGGGGGGTCGGGAATCTAACTGAAACCTATTGAGTATTTAAAGGCCTAGATGGAGTAGATGTTGAGAGATTGTTTCCTATAGGGCGGGAGTCTAGGATCAGAAGGCACAACCTCAGAATAGAGGGACATCCACTTAGAACAGAGATGAGGAAAAATTTCTTTAGCAGGAAGGTGATGAA
Organism: Mobula hypostoma; assembly: GCF_963921235.1. Lineage (NCBI taxonomy): Eukaryota > Metazoa > Chordata > Chondrichthyes > Myliobatiformes > Myliobatidae > Mobula > Mobula hypostoma. The sequence continues at coordinate 43,605,351 of NC_086099.1, read as the reverse complement.
TCTGTGGAATTCATTGCTACAAACGACTGTATAGGTCAAGTTATTGGGTATATTTAAAGTGGAGGTTGATAGGTTCCTGATTAATCAGTGTGTCGAAGGTTAGGGGAAGAAGGCAGGAGAATGGGGTTGAAAGGGATAATAAATCAGCCATGATGGCCCAATTCTGCTCCTCTTTCTTACTGTTTTATGGGAATGAGGGGACATGGGAACCTCTGTAAATTTGAACTTCCAGACATCCATTTGACTGACTCAGTGGAATCACAAGCTGCAAGTGAACCTAGTCATGGGGCGATTGAAGAGACTGGCATCACAGCATGTGTTATATAAAAAGGCTGCTCTGCTGATGGAGCAATCGGGTACAGACAACGCCATCTTTAAATATAAGGCTGATAGGAGCTGTGCCCAAGGCATCGAAGTCTTGTTTCCCCAATCTATCTCCATAACTGAAGTCCCACATCCCTAGAATCATCTGAATAAAATTCCTCTGTCTCTCCCTCCTTCCTGAAGTAAGATTCCCAGAACGGGCACGATTCTCCAGTTGTGACTGAAACACTTATCTTTAAATATTCATTGTGGCTCTCTTGTTTTTGTGTTCTACAAAGCCTGTGATCCCAAATTTTTTAACCACTTTCTTAACCTGTCCCACTATTTTCAACAAATGATACATTTGTAGCCTCAGACACCCCCCACCCCTGATCTAATGCTCTTTTAAAAAATTTTGTCTCTTTTAGTTCTCCCAAAGCAAAATACAATAGGTCACATTTTTCTGCATTACTGCATTCTCTTCTCTCCATCTATCCATTCTTTTTGCCTGGCTATATCCCTTCAGAGTTGATCACTAGCCTTGTCATTGTTCACTGTGTCTGAGCTACAGGTTTGGAAGTTGATAACTAAATCCAAGTCATTAATTTATATTAACTAAAAGTTGTCCCAGTATCAAGTGCCATGGAACTCAGCTGTAAAGTTGGAAAAACAACTTCTCACTCTCTGTTTATTTTTACTCAGCAAATTTTCTTGTCATGATCTTGCATCCTTGTTCTCCCATTGGTGTAAATCTTCAATTCCAGCCTGTCATGGTGTTTCGATTCTGTAACTGCTCAGCGAAATTCTCAGATCGGATCTTAATTGAGGAACTCTAATTGAAGAAACATATAGGAGCAAGCACTGAGCACACAACTTATAATGCCATTAGCTGTGGAACTGACTGAAGCAAAGAACACACCAGATACATTAAAATGAGTTAGGTGTGGAAATGGCTGGCTGATTTCCCAATGAGAATGATTAACAGAGAAATGGTCACTGGCACAATCTAACAGGGAAATGGTGTTTCAGTGCAATGTGGACATAAAAATTAGGGGATGGTGTGCTAATTTATCCAGTTTCTAAACTATTCTCTCTGATAGCTTAGTTTTTCATGGCATGCCAGGTGTGTCACACAAAAGCTCGATATTTGCTTGGTTATACTGTGTGTCCAACCTGTTAGTTCTGTTATGATAACATCACGTTACCACACTCTAGCATAATTTTCAGATTTATTCTTGGTCTTATTTATTTGATAGAGTAACCATAATTCTTGTACTTTATAATTATTGGGCGTCATACATCATTCATTGAGTTTGCCTCAGACACTCACTATCGCCCAGAGAAGGCACACCTAAATAATATCTTATCTTTCTGTGTCAAAATAACCTGTTGTGTATTTTCAGTTCTTACTGCAGATTTCCACTGCTTGTGTGTTTCCCTTTTATCTCCACCTATTGAAGTTATCTGGCTGTTACAGAATGTTATCTCCTGAAGAACATCTGTTGTGCTGGAAGGCTTAGTGCAACATCTTCCAAGGAAGAACAAAGGCAGGAAGGGGTTCTGTTATTGTTGTAGATGAGCCTGAAGCTGCTGAGGGTCATAAATAATGAGCTGCTGATTATTGTGTTAACCATTTGACCTCTGAAGCCTGTCATTACCATCATTATGTCCACATAGAATGTTTTAATTTGAAAGGGTAACCAAGATCTGAGTATAATGTTTATCCATTCAAGTGAATCTCATCTCTATAAAGTTCTGCTAATTCTGTCACAAACTAAACTGAATACTGATAATTTTTACAACTATTTTAAAGTCATTTTATATTTCCATGTACTGTTATGGTGCATTTACAATGTTTTAAATTGTTCATTCCTGTTAGCAGACTTAAATAATAACATTTACAGAGCACCTTTCATACAGACAATGTAGTTCAATGTGATTAAAATGGTATTAAGAGCAAACATGAAAATAAAAGAAAAAAGATGCTAATTAAAGGCAAGGTTAAGTAAATAGGTTTTGAGTTGCCATTTAATGTGTCAACTAAGTCTGCATCCCTTATAGTTTTAGGTCCTGAATTCTACAGTTTAGGAGCATAGTTCAAAAAGCTGACCTGCCAATTATTTTCTGAAGGAGATTGTTTAAACTTAAGAGACTGGCAGAAGCAGGCCTGAGAGCTTACGCAGGATTATAAAACAAAAACGGGTCTGTGATGTATTCTGGTCCCAGATCATTGAGAGCTTTAAAAGCTAGAAAGATAACATTCAGATCAGTTCTAAAAGATATAGGAACCCAACGCAGAGTAGTTAGGATGGGAGTAGTTAGGCTTGTCATTTTTTTAAATGTAATTGATTTAACTCCCTCATCCAAAGGAAATGGGAGAGATCTTAAATAGGTTTTTTGCGTCTGTATTTACTAAGGAAGCTGGCATGAAATCTATGGAATTGAGGGAATCAAGTAGTGAGATCATGGAAACTGTGCAGATCAAAAAGGAGGAGGTCCTTGCTGTCTTGAGGAAAATTAAAGTGGATAAATCCCCGGGACCTGACAGGGTGTTCCCTCGGACCTTGAAGGAGACTAGTGTTGAAATTGCAGGGGCCCTGGCAGAAATATTTAAAATGTTGCTGTCTACGGGTGAAGTGCCGGAGGATTGGAGAGTGGCTCATGTTGTTCCGTTGTTTAAAAAAGGATCGAAAAGTAATCCGGGAAATTATAGGCCGGTGAGTTTAACGTCACTAGTAGGTAAGTTATTGGAGGGAGTACTAAGAGACAGAATCTACAAGCATTTGGATAGACAGGGACTTATTAGGTAGAGTCAACATGGCTTTGTGCGTGGTAGGTCATGTTTGACCAATCTGTTGGAGTTTTTCGAGGAGGTTACCAGGAAAGTGGATGAAAGGAAGGCAGTGGATATTGTCTACATGGACTTCAGTAAGGCCTTTGACAAGGTCCCGCATGGGAGGTTAGTTAGGAAAATTCAGTCGCTAGGTATACATGGAGAGGTGGTAAATTGGATTAGACATTGGCTCGATGCAAGAAGCCAGAGAGTAGTGGTAGAGAATTGCTTCTCTGAGTTTAGGCCTGTGACTAGTGGTGTGCCACAGGGATCAGTGCTGGGTCCATTGTTATTTGTCATCTATATCAATGATCTGGATGATAATGTGGTAAATTGGATCAGCAAGTTTGCTGATGATACAAAGATTGGAGGTGTAGTAGACAGTGAGGAAGGTTTTCAGAGCCTGCAGAGGGACTTGGACCAGCTGGAAAAATGGGCTGAAAAATGGCAGATGGAGTTTAATACTGACAAGTGTGAGCTATTGCACGTTGGAAGGACAAACCAAGGTAGAACATACAGGGTTAATGGTAAGGCACTGAGGAGTGCAGTGGAACAGAGGGATCTGGGAATACAGATACAAAATTCCCTAAAAGTGTCGTCACAGGTAGATAGGGTCGTAAAGAGAGCTTTTGGTACATTGGCCTTTATTAATCGAAGTATTGCGTATAAGAGCTGGAATGTTATGATGAGGTTGTATAAGGCATTGGTGAGGCCGAATCTGGAGTATTGTGTTCAGTTTTGGTCACCAAATTACAGGAAGGATATAAATAAGGTTGAAAGAGTGCAGAGAAGGTTTACAAGGATGTTGCCAGGACTTGAGAAACTCAGTTACAGAGAAAGGTTGAATAGGTTAGGACTTTATTCCCTGGAGCGTAGAAGAATGAGGGGAGATTTGATAGAGGTATATAAAATTATGATGGGTATAGATAGAGTGAATGCAAGCAGGCTTTTTCCACTGAGGCAAGGAGAGAAAAAAAACCAGAGGACATGGGTTAAGGGTGAGGGGGGAAAAGTTTAAAGGGAACATTAGGGAGGGCTTCTTCACACAGAGAGTGGTGGGAGTATGGAATGAGCTGCCAGACAAGGTGGTAAATGCGGGTTCTTTTTTAACATTTAAGAATAAATTGGACAGATACATGGATGGGAGGTGTATGGCGGGATATGGTCCGTGTGCAGGTCAGTGGGACTAGGCAGAAAATGGTTAGGCGCAGCCAAAAAGGGCCAAAGGGCCTGTTTCTGTGCTGTAGTTTCTATGGTTCTATGGTTCTATGGTTTTAGTTAAATCAATGACGTTTAAAGATGACAAACCAATACTTTCTCTATGAATTTTTAAAGGGACAGGAACTTTATACAGACTTCACTTGAGGATTAGAATCAAACACCCTTCCACTTTTACCATTTGTCTAAGTTTTAACTCAAAGTCCTTCGTCGTAACGATTGTCACAATAAATGGGAAAATTCATTTTCAGTCACTAGCGTTAAATAGGATCATGCTTAATATTTGATGCCTTTGGAAGTGAAAGTATGACAGGTAAGTACAACTGATGACAAATGTTTTCACACATGTTGTGCACTTCTGACTAACCACTGATGTGTTGCACGTCAGTAACTGTACTTTTGAAATTCAAGCACAATTTGATTTTTTGCTATTAGTTAAAATGTGGCATTCGAATTAGTAGCAGAAGTTGTATGTTCCCGTGCCATACTGTTCTGTGTTGTATTTTAGACAGCCACATGAAGATGAAGATAATGGATGTTTACGGACAACGTACAAGCAGATAGGGTTGGGATTTATTTGCCAGCATGGTCGGCACAGACATCATGGGCTGAACAGCCTGTTCCTGTGTCATACTGGCTATTTTCTCGTCATACTTAATTGAGATGAAAGCATTATCACAATGTGTTAAATATGAATTGCAGTTATGAAGCACCCAGCCAAAAGAAAACTTGTAAGGTTTACTTTGTTTATACATATTATCACATTTTTCATACCTTAGTGAATCTAGCTTTTTGTGGCAGTGTTTAACACATCTGTCTTATCTTATCATTTTTAAATCTTTAGTAAAATCACTCCCAATCTTCTCTACTTTAAGATATACAAAGCAAGTTTATGTAACCTTTCCTCTTGGCTTAATCCTCTTAATATTCGTATCACACTGGGGAACCTGTGCAAAAATATTGTTTATGAATTGCTGATTCATTTGCTGAGAAGTCGCAGATAGAATTGAAAATTGTGCAACCATAGGTGAACATCTCCTTTTCTGGCCTTAAGATGAAAGGAAGTTCATTACTTTATACTTTATACTTTATACTTTATTGTCGCCAAACAATTGATACTAGAACATACAATCATCACAGCGATATTTGATTCTGCGTTTCCCACTCCCTGGATTACAAATATCAAATAATAAAAATATTAAAAATAGTAAAAATTAGTAGATATTAAAAAAAATTAAATTATAAATCATAAATAGAAAATAGAAAAATGGAAAGTAAGGTAGTGCAAAAAAACCAAGAGGCAGGTCCGGATATTTGGAGGGTACGGCCCAGATCCGGGTCAGGGTCAACTACTGTTTATCAAACAGTAATAGATGCTTGGCTGAGGATAATGTCCTGCGCATCTCCTGATGCTAGGTCGACTTACCTCCAACAATCTTTGTGTTATAATTTACTCCAACAGGTGAAAGTTTTCCCTTTCACTCATACATCCGTTAAAAATGGCGCCGGTAACTGGCGGCTTTGCGCAAACTCTCCCAACCAAACTGCCCTCTCCACTATCCTATACTCGAGAAGCCCTCCTAAACCTTCAATTTAGAAAGATAAAGATCAACAACACCCTGGCGAAGCTACTGACCCAGCTGGAGATCACCGCGCCAGAACTGCTTCTTAGACTCCAGACCGCATCTGGACTCGACCAACGAGGCCCACCACGTTCACGGAGACCCGCGGTCTGCTACCATGCCGGAGCGCTTGGAGACACGGCCCATTCCGACCAGCGCCACTCCGGAGCAGACGACAACACAGAAGTGACGACGGTAACCTCAAGGTGCCCCAGACGCTTCCCCGGAGTGACCACCGTAAAGCCCCAAAGCCCCATTGGTGGCCATCCACAGCTGCTAGAAGTGAGGCCTCCGCCGCCGACCTCGAAAATCGAGCCCGAGGCTCGGCTGGAGCGGAGGCCTCCGCAACTGTGACTCAGCTCACGAACTTGTTTCAGCCAGGAGCCCGGCCATCCGGGATTAAGTGTCAGCTTCGGGGCCTGAACCCATCGACAGCCCGGGCCCCCGGCAGCTGGAAGTGGCAGCGGAACCTTCCCCGTTACTCCACCCAACCTGGAGCGCATGACGCGACCCGCCGATCGATCCCCGCGGGACGCATCCACCTACCTCAAAGAGCTGCCAATAACACACTGCATCGATGGAGACCTGGAAAGATGCACTACTTACCGAGGAAGAGTGGGAAAAGAGCTGGGCTGCTGGTCAGATTGAAGCTGAGGGGCTTCAGGGTCCCTGTGCCCACCATCCTACTAGCTAATGTGCAAGCCATAGAGAACAAGGTGGATGATCTTAAAGGGAGACTCACCTACTGCAGGGAGATGCAGAACTGCTGTGTATTCTGTTTCACCGAGACCTGACTCTCCCCTGCCACCCCCGACTGTGCCATCCGACCGGAGGGATTTTCAATCCATCGGATGGACCGCACGGCGTCTTCGGGCAAGACGAGGGGAGGTGGTGTCTGCCTACTGATCAACACTGGGTGGTGCTTGGACACAGTGGCACTGACAAGCTCCTGCAGCCCGGACCTGGAACACCTGTCGGTGAAGTGTCATCCCTACTATCTGCCATGGGAATTCACCTCAGTCATGCTGACAGCGGTCTACATTCCCCCGCAGGGGGACGTGGAGTGTGCTCTGAACATACTGTATGCCAACATCAGTGAACTTGAGACCAGGTATCCGGAGGCTTTGCTCATTACAGCCGGGGACTTTAACCAGACCAACCTCAGGAAGGCCCTGCCAAAGTTATACCAACATGTCTCCTGCCCCACTAGAGGCCCAGGTATACATGACCACTGCTACACAGCAGTCAAGGATGCCTACCGTTCCGTCCCACGAATTCACTTTGGAAAATCGGACCATCAGGCCGTACTTCTCCTCCCGGCTTACAAACAGAAACTGAAGCGGGAGGTCACGGTGTCAAAAGTAGTGTCGCGTTGGATGGTGGAAACGGATGAGGTCCTCCGTGACTGCTTTGAATCGGTGGACTGGTTAGTATTCAAGGACTCGGCAGCTAACCTCGATGAGTATGCCTCAGCTGTCACGGACTTTATTTGGAAATGCACGGAGGACTGTGTGTCTCGCAAGACGATCTGGGTATTCCCTAACCAGAAACCTTGGATGAATTATGAGGTCAAGTCCCTTTTAAAGGCTAGAGCTGCGGCTTTTAGGTCCGGGGATACCAGTCGCTACACGGAATCCAGGCGTGAACTCTGGAAAACCATTACGGGCGCCAAGAGGCAATATCGAGCCAAGTTGGAAGCCCAGGCCAACCAAAGAGATACCAGTAGACTATGGCAGGGTCTAAATGAGATCACTGGGTGCAAAGAAAAGGCTGGGAATATCAATAACTGTGGCGTTACTCTTCCTGATGAACTTAACGTATTCTACGCAAGATTCGAACAGAAGAGGAGCGTCCCGCTCCCTCCGGATGAACCGGACCTGGTGGCATCCAGATTCATCGTCACCGAGGAGGACGTTAGAAGGGCCTTCCTGAAGATAAATCCAAGGAAGGCGACGGGCCCGGATGGTGTCCCAGGATGGATTCTCCAGGCCTGTGCAAGCGAGCTAGCTGGAGTGTTTGCTGACATCTTCAACTGCTCCTTGCTTCAGTCTAAGATCCCCTCGTGTTTTAAGAAGGCAACGATAATCCCAGTGCCGAAGAAGAGCAAGGTGGCATGTCTGAATGAGTATCGACCTGTGGCTCTGACATCAATTGCTATGAAGTGCTTTGAGAGATTGGTTATGGCACACATCAACCACAGCCTACCGGTCAACCTCAACGCTTTGCAATTCGCCTACCGGAGCAACAGGTCAACAGCAGATGCCATCTCTCTGGCCCTACATTCCTCCTTAGAACCCCTGGAGAATAAAGACGCATACGTAAGGCTCCTTTTCATTGACTACAGCTCTGCCTTTAATACCATCATTCCAAATAAACTGATTCCTAAGCTCCGGAACCTGGGCCTTAGCACTCAGATCTGCAGCTGGATCTTCAACTTCCTCACAGACAGGACCCAGGTTGTAAAAATAGGGGACAAGCTCTCCTCTACAATCACTCTGAGCACCGGTGCCCAACAAGGCTGTGTACTCAGCCCCCTGCTGTACTCACTGTACACCCATGATTGTGTAGCCAAGTTTCCATCAAACTCAATATATGAGTTTGCTGATGACACAACAATTGTAGGCCGTATCTCGGGTAATGATGAGTTTGAGTACAGAGAGGAAGTTAAGAACCAGGTGGCATGGTGCAAAGACAATAACCTATCTCTCAATGTCAGCAAGACGAAGGAATTGGTTGTTGACTTCAGAAGGGGTAGCAGACCGCACGACCCAATTTACATCGGTGGTGCGCAAGTGGAACAGGTCAAAAGCTTGAAGTTCCTCGGGATCAATATCACAAATGACCTGACTTGGACCAACCAAGCAGAGTTCACTGCCAAGAAAGCTCACCACCGCCTTTAATTCCTGAGAAAAGTAAAGAAATTTGGCCTGTCCCCAAAAACCCTCACTAATTTTTATAGATGCACCGTAGAAAGCATTCTTCTAGGGTGCATCACAACCTGGTATGGAAGTATGGAAGACCGAAAGAAGCTGCAGAAGATCATGAACACTGCGCAGCACATCACACAAACCAATCTTCTGTCCGTGGACTCACTTTACACCGCATGCTGTTGGAGCAGTGCTGCCAGGATAATCAAGGACACGACCCACCCAGCCAACACAGTTTTCGTCCCTCTTCCCTCCAGGAGAAGGTTCAGGAGCTTGAAGACTCGTACGGCCAGATTTGGGAACAGCTTCTTTCCAACTATGATAAAACTGCTGAACGGATCCTGACCCGGATCTGGGCTGTACCCTCCAAATATCCAGACCTGTCTCTCGGTTTTTTTGCACTAGCTTACTTTCCATTTTTCTATTTTCTATTTATGATTTATAATTTAAATTTTTAATATTTACTAATTGTAACTGAACAAGCATGAACAAATTGGGATATAAACACCTACAATGGTTGGTATATAGGCTTGTATGCAACATTTTGGACCAGTGGAAATGGTCCAGAAGGGTTGTATGGAAACTATTATTACCATTTTTCTTAACAACTAATTTCATTACTTAGCCTAATAGGTTAGATTTACCACAGTACATAATTATCTATTTAAATGTTTATTTTCCTTTTATATCATCTCAATGTGTACTTAAGAATGTATAAATAATTGTAGTTTTATACATATAAAAAAATGGAAAAGGTTATATGTGTGAAAAAAGTACATGATAATTGTGAATTCCTTATCCAAATAAAAATAAAATAAAAAAATATATATATATTTGTAATCCAGGGAGTGTGAAGCGCAGAATCAAATATCGCTGTGATGATTGTACGTTCTAGTACCAATTGTTTGGCGACAATAAAGTATAAAGTAAGTAAGTATAAAGTATAATGCGCTTAAATGCCTCACAGAAACTGTAACTGGGAAATATAAGTACTTACTGAACATAATATCTCTACTGGAGAGAATCTTAAAACATCTCCTCACACAATGCTCTATGTGAAAAGATAATAATAAGCAATTAACTACATTTTTTAGATTATGAGAACACTCAGTCCTCTTTTTATTGTCATTTAGAAATGCATACATGCATTAAGAAATGATACAATGTTTCTCCGTAGTGATATCACAGAAAACAACACAGACCAACTAACACTGACAGAACATCATAATTATAACATATAGTTACAGCAGTGCAAAGCAATACCATAATTTGATAAAGAACAGACCATAGGCACAGTAAAAAATAGTCTCAAAGTCCCGAGTCGATTGACTCCCGAGTCCCCGATAGCAGGCGACAAACGGGAGAAACTCCCTGCCATAAACCTCCAGGCACCGTCAACTTGCCAATACCTTGGAAGCAGCCGACCCTGAGTCCATCTGTCCGAAACTCCGAGCTTCCGAGCAGCCTCTCCGATACAGCCTCCCGAGCGCCATCCTCTGCCGAGCGCCTTCGACCTCTCCCCGGCTGCTGAAACATGCAAAGCCAAGGATTTTGGGGCCTTCAGCTCCGGAGATTCCGGTTACCACACAGAAGCAGCGGTAGCAAAGCAGTCATTTCAGAAGTTTTCCAGATGTTCTGCTGTGCTCTCACATCTGTCTCCATCAAATCAGGGTTGGGCACGGTCCCCTACTTGACAGATAACAGACATCACCACCGAAGTGGCCGCGCGCACTGTTCTCGTGCAGCCATCTTCTCCCCCCTCCCGGGAGGATTTTCAGTGGCTATAATCACCTACATAACTAACATTTTCAATCTAGACAGATGACTTTGCAGAATTACATACTTACAATGGTAGCCCATCCCAACCATCCCTCTAAGTATTCAATTACTACTAGCTGGTCCAAGAACTTCTAAGTAGAAACACCACCAAGATATACCTTTTTATTTTCAGTGTTGTGGGGTGGCATCCTGAATAGACAGAACAGACCTGCCCAAAACTGGATATTAAGTTACAGTAATACACCTTCAATAGATAGATAGATAGATAGACATACTTTATTGATCCCGAAAATTGGGTTTCATTACAGTTGTACCAACCAAGAATAGAGTATAAATATAGCAATATAAAACCATAAATAATTAAATAATAATATGTAAATTATGCCAGATGGAAATAAGTCCAGGACCAGCCCATTGGCTCAGGCTGTCTGACCCTCCAAGGGAGGAGTTGTAAAGTTTGATGGCCACTGGCAGGAATGACTTCCTATGACGCTCTGTGTTGCATCTCGGTGGAATGAGTCTCTGGCTGAATGTACTCCTGTGCCCAACCAGTACATTATGTAGTGGATGGGAGACATTGACCAAGATGGCATGCAACTTGGACAGCATCCTCTTTTCAGACACCACCGTCAGAGAGTCCAGTTCCATCCCCCACAACATCACTGGCCTTACGAATGAGTCTGTTGATTCTGTTGGTGTCTGCTACCCTCAGCCTGCTGCCCCAGCACACAACAGCAAACATGATAGCACTGGCCACCACAGACTCCTAGAACATCCTCAGTATCGTCCGACAGATGTTAAAGGACCTCAGTCTCCTCAGGAAATAGAGACGGTTCTGACCCTTCTTGTAGACAGCCTCAGTGTTCTTTGACCAGTCTAGTTTATCGTCAATTCATATCCCCAGGTATTTGTAATCCTCCATCAAGTCCACGCTGACCCCCCCGATGGAAACAGGGGTCACCGGTGCCTTAGCCCTCCTCAGGTCCACCACCAGCTCCTTAGTCTTTTTCACATTAAGCTGCAGATAATTCTGCTCACACTATATGACAAAGTTTCCAACCGTAGCCCTGTACTCAGCCTCATCTCCCTTGCTGATGCATCCAACTATGGCAAAGTCATCAGAAAACTTCTGAAGATGGCAAGACTCTGTGCAGTAGTTGAAGTCCGAGGTGTAGATGGTGAAGAGAAAGGGAGACAAGATAGTCCCCTGGGGAGCACCAGTGCTGCTGACCACTCTAGACAGTTAATGTGGAAGATGGCTACTTAGTGCCTTCCCTCAACTTGTCCTAAAGTTTTCAATGACTATTAATTAACATGAACAATTATCTGTTGCAACACACACATACAAAATGCTGGAGGAACTCAGCATTTCAGGCAAACATCTATGGAGGGGAATAAGCAGTCAATATTTCAGCTGAGCCCCTCATCAGGACTGGGAAGGACGCAGGCAGAAGCCAGAATAAGAAGGTGTGGGGAGGGGAAGGAGTACAAGCTGGCTGGTGATAAGTGAGACTAGGTGAGGGAAAGATGGGTGGGTGGGGGATGAAATAAGAAGCTGGGAGGGGAAAGGTGAAAGAGATAAAGGACTGAACAAGAAGGAATCTGATAGGAGTGCAGTAAAGGGAAGAAGGAGGGAGACCGGAGGGAAGTGATGGACAGGTGAGGAAAGGAGAAGGGGTGAGAGGGTAACAAAAATGGAGAAGGAGCAAAGAGAGAAGAAATTACTGGTGTCTTCCCTGCATCATTTCAATGGTACAGAATCAGAACGTCCCAAACTTCATGATTGGTTTCAATAGCTGAAAGTATCGTTTGAACGGACCTTCTGTACAACAAGGTAGACTCTTTGCCTCACAATCTACCTTGTTATATTGTTGTACTCTATAGTTTACCTGCACAACATTTCTTCGGTAGATTTTACACTTTATTCTGCATTGTTATTGTTCTACCTTATTTTAACTCAATGCACTAGGTAATGACTTGCTCTGTATGAACAATATGCAAGACAAGGATTTTCACTGTATCTTGATGCGTGTGACGATTATAAACTAATACCAACATTAATATCAGTACCGGTGAATTTAAATTGTGAACAGGCTTTATTTTCTGAAGACTGGTTCTGAAGTTTCTTCTGATCTGATATTAATTAATATCTGCTATTCATGATCTCATAATTCCAGAATAATCTCAAACATCTTGATCAAAGATGAGCGTTCATTCCGTTTTATTTTATCTGTGTTTTAAAGCAGCAGTCTTAATACCATCGAATGCTTTGATGGGTCATTTCAGAAAGCTGTTGGCGAAGAATTACACACTGCTCAGGTATTTCCTGAACCATATTGATGATCTTGGTAGGTTTCTAACGACAATCTGCTGATGATAGTGTCTAGCAATTTTTTTAAATTCCCCATACACCACAGTAGGATTTGACTGGTCTCCAGATAATTAGTCCGGGTTTATTGGATTATTGGTGCAGCAGTTAATCCACAATGTCAGTCTTTGATTGTACTTTTGTTCTACATTTAAATAATATGTACCTTCTCTTTGCCCCCACACTCCAAAGTATTCCATTTTCCCCTTAGGTTCAAAGACCTTAACTTATCCAGGATGAAAACTCCTGAGAACTGAACAAAATTAAATGTCTATAGAGAAAGGTTTGTTTTTCATTGAATGCATTTCACTTCCATCTTATAGGAGCACAGTGCAAATAAAAGTCCGCATCACGTCTGTTTTCTTCAATGTCTTGCCTATTCAAGTGCCTTTATAAATGTATCTTACATACAGAAATTCTATTCAGCAACATTCATCAGTACATCATCATTTCCTATATATGCTCTACTCCTATATGACATCACCCCACAAGTATCAGGTTTAAGTTCCATGTACAACCTTTCTCCCTATCCACAAAACCTCAAAACCAATCCTGTATCAGCCAAAAACTTACTAATTATTCCTTTTATGTTCTCATCCAAGTCATTAGTATATTTCACAAACAGCAAAGGCCCCAGCACCAGGCCCTGTGGTACACCATTAATCACAGACTTCCAATCTGAAAAGCACCTTCCACTTTCACCCCCCACCACCACTCCCAGCTTCCTGTTACAAAGACAATTTTCAATCTAATTAGCTGGTTCACCTTGGATCACATGTGCCTTAATTTTAGGACCCTGCCAAATGTATTACAAAAGCCCCTGTAGATAATGACTGCTGTTTTCCCTCAGTAATCTTCATAGTTACCTTTAAAAATACATCAAATTAGTGAGACACAATTTCTTTTGCATAAAGCAATGTTGACTTTACCCAAATCAGCCTCAGCCTGTCCAAATATACTGGGGAATATAAATCCTACCCTTAGAATTTTCTCCATTAACTTCCCTCCCAATAGTGTGACAACATTAGGCATTCTCCACTCTTCTGTTACCTCACCTGTGCTAAAATCTCTGCTAGGGCCCTTGTTTTCTTTTTCTTTACTTCTCATAGTATCCTAGAGTAGATTTCATCTGGCCCTTGGGATTTATCAATAGTTAATCATTCCATGACATCTAACAGCTATTTATTTAGGATTTATTCCTGGATCTACATGGATTACCCCGAGGGGGCCTATTCTTTCCTTGACTCCTGATATACTCAGAGAATGTTTTCCTGGAAGCATTTCCTGGTGAGCCTGTGTATGCTATTCAAATCCAAGACAAGGCTATGGTATAAATAGATTACAATATTAGTTTCATATTTCATATTTTCCTGGAATTTTGTGTTTCTCTATTTTCAACATCATTGCCCCTGAGGAAAACAGGACAACAATTTCATAGTTCCACCCAATAAATGCATGAGCAATCCCCGTTTTTGTGAAATAATGACAATGTTATGTATAGAATTAAAGTTGACAGTCTACAAATTTGAGGGACAATCAATTTTCCAAATTAAGGTGCAATGACCCAGAAATATTAATTACTGTGTTTCACTCCAGTGAATGTCCATTTTTGACGGCACTGTCGAGAAATAAGTGGCCTGTACCATGAAATTTCTAAGTTGGTGGAGCACTTGAAACATTCACTAAATCAGATTTTTACCAAACATTTGATAATTTTCAAGTTCATTGAAAATAACATTGAAATCTGAATGTATTTGCAATTTTCAGTAACTTTAAGTTTCCTTGGTGTTATCACTTCAGAGGATCTGTCCCTGACCCACAGCAAAGAAAGTACAGCACTGTCTCTCCTTCTTTAGAAGTTTGTGAAGATGAGGCATGACATCTAAAACTTTGACAGACTTCTATAGATGTGCAATGGAGAGCATGTTGACTGGTGCGTCACAGACTAGTATAGAAATTCTGATGCCCTTGAATGGAAAATTCTACAAAAAGTAGTGGATATAACCAAGTCCATCACAGCTAAAGCCCTCCCCACCATTGACCACATCTACATTGAGCATTGTTGCAGGAAAGCAGCAGAGGTCATCAGGGACCCCTACCATACAGGCCATGTTCTCTACCTTCTTACTAACGGCAGCAATGAGAACAGGAGACTCAGGATTCACACCCCCAGGTTCAGGAGCAGTTATTAATTACCCCTCAACCATCAGGCTCTTGAACCAAAGGGGATAATTTCACTCAACTTTACTTGCCCCGTCACTAAACTATTTCCATAACCTATGGACTTACTTTCCAGGAATTTTCAACACATGTTCTCGGTATTTATTGCTTATTTATTTATTATTATCATTTCTTTCTTTTCTCTTGCATTTGCACAGTTTGTTGTCTGTTGCACACTGGTTGTTGACCCTGTTAGGTGTCTATGATTCTATATGATTATAGGGTTTATTGAGTATGCCCACAACAAAACAAATTACAGGGTTGTATCTGGTGGCATATCTGTACTTTGATGACAAATTTATTTTGTGCCTTGGTACAGTCTCTGAGCCATCAACATAACAAAAAAAGTAGGTCAAATATGATGGTAGAATACAGTATTAATGGTAAGACTCTTGGCAGTGTGGAGGATCAGAGGGTCCTTGGGGTCCGAGTCCATAGGACACTCAAAGCTGCTGCGCAGGTTAACACACATCAAAGTTGCTGGTGAACGCAGCAGGCCAGGCAGCATCTCTAGAAAGAGGTACAGTCGACGTTTCAGGCCGAGAACCTCGTCAGGGGGGTCTCAGTCTGGAGTGTCGACTGTAGCTCTTCTTAGAGATGCTGCCTGGTGTGCTGCGTTCACCAGCAACTTTGATGTGTGTTGCTTGAATTTCCAGCATCTGCAGAATTCCTCATGTTTGCGTAGGTTAACTCTGTGTTTAAGAAGGTGCACTAGCCTTCATCAACCGTGGGATTGAGTATAAGAGCCGAGACGTAATGTTACAGCGATATAGGACCCTGATCAGACCCCACTTGCAGTACTGTGCTCAGTTCTGGTCACCTCACTACAGGAAGGATGTGGAAACTATAGAAAGGGTGCAGAGGAGACTTACAAGGATGTTGCCTGGATTGGGGAACATGCCTTATGAGACTAGGTTAAGTGAACTCGGCCTTTTCTTCTTGGAGCAGCGGAGCAATGAGGTGACCTGATAGAGGTGTATTGAGCTGTAGGTTTTCTATGTTTCTAGAAAGGTGCTAAAGCAAAGTTCAAGGTACAATTATATAAAGTAAAAAGTATATAAAGATTACCTGTAAGTCCAGTAATTTACTAATTCACCTATATGAAACCTCAACCCCTCTACTGGTTTTTAAAGGCAAATGATTCAGCACACTCCTCAAAATATTTTTAAAGTACAATTTGCCATGAACATGGGCAGTCAAAGTGCAATATAAACCTCTCTTTCTCTCAGGTATACCAGAGGAAATTGATAACATAGTAGTAAATTCAATAACAAAATACAGACAGCACACTTAAAACCACAATATTTAGCTACAGATTCCAGGAGAATTGTTTTTTGGTCATCTTTTAATATAAGTGAACAACTTGCTTTCTGGTCTCTGCAGAGTTGAACTGAAGATATAGAATATAGAACATAGAACATAGAATAGTACAGCACAGTACAGGCCCTTCGGCCCACAATGTTGTGCCGACCCTCAAACCCTGCCTCCCATATAACCCCCCACCTTAAATTCTTCCATATATCTGTCTAGTAGTCTCTTAAACTTCATGAGTGTATCTGCCTCCACCACTGACTCAGGCAATGCATTCCCTGCACCAACCACTCTCTGAGTAAAAAACCTTCCTCTAATATCCCCCTTGAACTTCCCACCCCTTACCTTAAAGCCATGTCCTCTTGTATTGAGCAGTGGTGCCCTGGGGAAGAGGCGCTGGCTATCCACTCTATCTATTCCTCTTATTATCTTGTACACCTCTATCATGTCTCCTCTCACCCTCCTTCTCTCCAAAGAGTAAAGCCCTAGCTCCCTTAATCTCTGATCATAATGTATAGTCTCTAAACCAGGCAGCATCCTGGTAAATCTCCTCTGTACCCTTTCCAATGCTTCCACATCCTTCCTATAGTGAGGTGACCAGAACTGGACACAGTACTCCAATTGTGGCCTAACCAGAGTTTTGCCCACCCTACCTCCAAATAATCCAATCACCTCCTCAATTGCTTGCTGTAATGTCACCGAAGTCTGAGAAAATAATAAAAAGAATACTTGTTCACTTGAATGGGCTATTTTATAATAAGAAAATTCCAATATGCATTTTCCTATATATGGAAATACGTTTGTTTTTGGACTTGGCAGTGTTTGAAGTATGGAACTAAGTTGCCAAATGTTATAGATTTTCTCCCCTACCATTTTTTTTTAAATAGAACTAGTGGATTAGACTTGGATAATTATTTTCTTTTATTCATTAAAGAAATTGGCAATTATTAACAAAACTAGTGATTTTTTTTACAAATTGAACAAAATAGAAGATCCAGAACAATGTCTAAATGAGGACCGATGTGTCTATTCTCATCTCATATTCTGTATGAAGGAGAGCTGTATGCATTAGCTTGTCATTTGTTGGAATTTTTATTTAATTGTCTGTACTAAAGTAACTGCATCTTGCAGTCTGTACATTACCTTCTCCTTTCTTAAGTGTGGGTAACAAAATCATACTATATTTTTATTGTTATATCAGAAAATCACAGCTCACAATGATATTAACTATTCAGTGTGAAGCTGTGCAATTGGAATCTTCTTCCCAGTTAATAAAAACATCAGCTATTTTGTCCCACGACCTTCATTCTCTCTAACCCACAACATATGCTGCTCCTCTGCGAGAGGTCATGTCTGGAATTTATTCCCAGGGGCACGTGCATGCTTTTCTTGAGCTGTCAGCTCAGAACTGAGTGAAGGAGTGCATGTTTATTCACTGGGTTCCTTTACGTTCTTTTGCATGGGACAGTTTATGGCTGTGATCAGGAATTTACTTTCTGAAAACTGTGCACATTTGCTGTCAGCAAGGTGATTTTCTGTCTCAAAGAACATTGTTGAAGCTGTAATCCACATTCTGAGTTAAGACCATAAGATATAGGAGCAGATTAAGGCCATTCGGCCCATCGAGTCTGCTCTGCCATTTTGTCTTGGCAGATGTAATTTTCCTCTTAGCGCCAATCTCCTGCCTTCTCCCATATCCCTTCATGCCCTGACCAATCAAGAATCTATCAACCTCTGCCTTAATTATACATATTTAAGCTGCCTGTGGTAATGAATTCCACAGAAAGATAAGGGCACAAACCTGCTCCCAATACTCTGTGAGGCCACACCAGTGCTTTATAAAATTTCAACCTTACATCCTTGCTTCTATATTCTAGTCCACTTGAAATGAATGCTAACATTGCCTTTGCCTTCCTCACCACGGACACAAGCTGCAAATTAACCTTTAGGGAATCCTGCACAAGGACTCCCAACTCCCTTTGCACCTCAGCTTTTTGTGTTTTCTCTCCAATTATAAAATAGTCAACCCTTTCAGTTCTCTGACTTAAGATGAGATATAACTTAATTAAATGAATATTGCTGTCCTTAATTCAAATGGACATCTCCATGGTTGAAGTGGTTGATAGCAGGAACTGTCACTATGTAGGGCCTCTCCTGATTCTTTGCAGTAACTCCAATGGAAGATTCTTGTGAAAAGGTATATAAGTAATATACAGAAGCCAAACAGAAACTTGGATCACTTAAGTGTATAGAAACATAGAAACATAGAAAATAGGTGCAGGAGTAGGCCATTCGGCCCTTCGAGCCTGCACCGTCATTTATTATGATCATGGCTGATCATCCAACTCAGAACCCCGCCCCAGCCTTCCCTCCATACCCCCTGACCCCTGTAGCCACAAGGGCCATATCTAACTCCCTCTTAAATATAGCCAATGAACTGGCCTCAACTGTTTCCTGTGGCAGAGAATTCCACAGATTCACCACTCTCTGTGTGAAGAAGTTTTTCCTAATCTCGGTCCTAAAAGGCTTCCCCTCTATCCTCAAACTGTGACCCCTCGTTCTGGACTTCCCCAACATCGGGAACAATCTTC
The DNA here is from genome assembly GCF_963921235.1 of Mobula hypostoma. Lineage (NCBI taxonomy): Eukaryota > Metazoa > Chordata > Chondrichthyes > Myliobatiformes > Myliobatidae > Mobula > Mobula hypostoma. The sequence continues at coordinate 43,586,179 of NC_086099.1, read as the reverse complement.
CTGCATCTAGCCTGTCCAATCCCTTTAGGATCTTATACGTTTCAATCAGATCCCCCCTCAATCTTCTAAATTCCAACGAGTACAAGCCCAGTTCATCCAGTCTTTCTTCATATGAAAGACCTGCCATCCCAGGAATCAATCTGGTGAACCTTCTTTGTACTCCCTCTATGGCAAAGATGTCTTTCCTCAGATTAGGGGACCAAAACTGCACACAATACTCCAGGTGTGGTCTCACCAAGGCCTTGTACAACTGCAGTAGTACCTCCCTGCTCCTGTACTCGAATCCTCTCGCTATAAATGCCAGCATACCATTTGCCTTTTTCACCGCCTGCTGTACCTGCATGCCCACTTTCAATGACTGGTGTATAATGACACCCAGGTCTCGTTGCACCTCCCCTTTTCCTAATTGGCCACCATTCAGATAATAATCTGTTTTCCTATTTTTGCCACCAAAGTGGATAACTTCACATTTATCCACATTAAATTGCATCTGCCATGAATTTGCCCACTCACCCAACCTATCCAAGTCACCCTGCATCCTCTTAGCATCCTCTTCACTGCTAACACTGCCACCCAGCTTCATGTCATCCGCAAACTTGGAGATGCTGCATTTAATTTCCTCATCCAAGTCATTAATATATATTGTAAACAACTGGGGTCCCAGCACTGAGCCTTGCGGTACCCCACTAGTCACCGCCTGCCATTCTGAAAAGGTCCCGTTTATTCCCACTTTTTGCTTCCTGTCTGCTAACCAATTCTCCACCCACACCAATACCTTACCCCCAATACCGTGTGCTTTAAGTTTGCACACTAATCTCCTGTGTGGGACCTTGTCAAAAGCCTTTTGAAAATCCAAATATACCACATCCACTGGTTCTCCCCTATCCACTCTACTAGTTACATCCTCAAAAAATTCTATGAGATTCGTCAGACATGATTTTCCTTTCACAAATCCATGCTGACTTTGTCCGATCATTTCACCGCTTTCCAAATGTGCTGTTATCACATCTTTGATAACTGACTCCAGCAGTTTCCCCACCACCGACGTTAGGCTAACCGGTCTATAATTCCCCGGTTTCTCTCTCCCTCCTTTTTTAAAAAGTGGGGTTACATTAGCCACCCTCCAATCCTCAGGAACTAGTCCAGAATCTAATGAGTTTTGAAAAATTATCACTAATGCATCCACTATTTCTTGGGCTACTTCCTTAAGCACTCTAGGATGCAGACCATCTGGCCCTGGGGATTTATCTGCCTTCAATCCCTTCAATTTACCTAACACCACTTCCCTACTAACTTGTATTTCGCTCAGTTCCTCCATCTCACTGGACCCTCTGTCCCTTACTATTTCTGGAAGATTATTTATGTCCTCCTTAGTGAAGACAGAACCAAAGTAATTATTCAATTGGTCTGCCATGTCCTTGCTCCCCATAATCAATTCACCTGTTTCTGTCTGCAGGGGACCTACATTTGTTTTTACCAGTCTTTTCCTTTTTACATATCTATAAAAGCTTTTACAGTCCGTTTTTATGTTCCCTGCCAGTTTTCTCTCATAATCTTTTTTCCCCTTCCTAATTAAGCCCTTTGTCCTCCTCTGCTGAACTCTGAATTTCTCCCAGTCCTCAGGTGAGCCACTTTCTCTGGCTAATTTGTATGCTTCTTCTTTGGAATTGATACTATCCCTAATTTCTCTTGTCAGCCACGGGTGCACTACCTTCCTTGATTTATTCTTTTGCCAAACTGGGATGAACAATTGTTGTAGTTCATCCATGCAACCTTTAAATGCTTGCCACTGCATATCCACCGTCAATCCTTTAAGTGTCATTTGCCAGTCTATCTTAGCTAATTCATGTCTCATACCTTCAAAGTTACCCCTCTTTAAGTTCAGAACCTTTGTTTCTGAATTAACTATGTCACTCTCCATCTTAATGAAGAATTCCACCATATTATGGTCACTCTTACCCAAGGGGCCTCTCACGACAAGATCGCTAATTAACCCTTCCTCATTGCTCAAAACCCAGTCCAGAATAACCTGCTCTCTAGTTGGTTCCTCGACATGTTGGTTCAAAAAACCATCCCGCATACATTCCAAGAAATCCTCTTCCTCAGCACCTTTACCAATTTGGTTCACCCAGTCTACATGACTTGGCTGAAAGAGTAGGCATCTCCGGTCTTTCATGGTACAATCTCAGTTGCTGCAGAGAAAGCTGTGAATTGTGCTAGAGAATGGGATTTTTATGGATGGATACTTTCTGTCTCATGTGTATATGGTGAGTCAAAGGGCCTGTTTCCCAGTTATATAATCTGTAATTCCAATAGAATGAATAGCTACAGTACATTTTCTGATAACATGAGTCACATCATAAAACCAGGCTCCCTTTAATGGACTCTGTTTACATTTCTCACTGCTTGGGTAACATAGCCAATATAATCAAAGAACTCTGTCACCCCAGTCACTCTCTCTTCTCCCCCACTCTCAAGTCTGAAAGTACATACCATCTATTCTATCCTGCTATTGAAAGGTCCTCTTGTTTGGTAAGATGGACTCCTGACCTCAAAGTATATCTCATCATGGCCTTCCACCATACTGTCTGCCTTCCTGGAGCTTCTTTTGTAACTGTAACATTATATTCTGCATTATGCCAATGTGTTACCTCAATGTACTGATGTACTGATGATCTGAAATGATTTGTATGCATGGCATGCAAAATAAGGGTTTTCACTACGTGTGACAATAATAAACCAATTTACCAAGCTGTTGATTTTGTATGCAAATGAAAGGAGGAAATAACAATTGAGAATTTAAGAACATAGACAAAACAATACAAGGTTGAGAAAGTATCTTGCTTGTACCTAATGTAGTTAAATTAGATATGCTGACAAGCCTGGAAGTAATGAAATGGAGACATTTAGTGGTCCAAGAAATGAATTCAGTAAACATCTGTGCCAAGCTGCAAAAAGTAATCAAAAACATTCATTGGATCAATGGGACTGGATTTCTAAAGGGTAGAAAGTCTGTATTCTAGAGAAAGCTTGGTTTAGACCCCATCAAAGAATTGAAATCAGTCTTGTGTAGCATTATGAAAGAACTAAAATGGCCTTTACGTAATACAGATTCATAAGTGATGAAAGCGATAAATTATGAGGACATTTTCTGTATATTGGATGTTCAAATTCCAAAGTTCAAAGTAAATTTATTATCAGAGTACAAACATATCCCTATGAACACCCCTGAGATTTACTTTCTTATGACCATTCACAGCAAATACAAAGAAACACAATAGAAGCAATGGAAGACAGCATACAAGACGAACAAACAACCAATGTGCAAAAGGCAACAAATTGCAGAAATACAAAAAGAAAATAAATAAATAAATATCGAGAACATGAGACGAATTGTCCTTGAAAGTGAGTCCATAGGTTGAGGGAACATTAGCCTAATCACAGGACAATTTGCAATAATCAATGCACCTATTGAGATAAGAAGAAACTTCATCACTCAGTGAATGGTTGTGGAGGCTCATTGCTGGATATATTTAATGCAGGAATTAATATCAAGGGAATGTAGGATATGGGAACTGTGCAGCGAAGTGGCTCTGAGGAAGACAGTGAGCCCTGAGATTATTGAATGGGAAATCAGGCACAAGAGATCAAATGGCCAACTTCGTTTCAGTTTTTTTTTAATGTTCTAATGTCCTTTTTGTTCCATTGGCCAGCAGAGTATGCCAATCATGTTAAAAACAAACATGCTTTTACATGTTTAACAATCATGTTAAATTCAATGTCAGTACAACCACGGAATTGATTGTGGACTTCAAGAAGGGGAACTTGGGAGAACACACACCAGTCCTCACTGTGGGGTCAGCAGTGGAAAGGGTGAACAGTTTCAAATTTCTGAATGTCAACATCTCTGAAGATCTATGCTGGGCCCAACATGTTGATGTAATTATGAAGAATGCAGAGAGTCGTCAGCTCCATCATGAGCACTAGTCTCCCCAACACTGGCGACATCTTCAAAAAACAGTGCCTCATCAAGGTGGCATCCATCATTAAGGACACTCATCATGCAGGACATGCCCTCTTCTAATTGCTACCATCAGGGAGGAGGCACAGGAGTCAGAAGACACAGACACTATATTTTAAGAATAGCTTCTTCCTCCCCACCATCAGATTTCTGAGTGGTCCATGAACCCATGAACACTACCTTACTATCCTGCTCTCTTTTTGCACTAATTTAATTTTTATATATTTCTTGTAACTTGCAATATAGTTTTTTATGTATTGCTCTGTATTGCTGCAACAAAACAACAAATTTCCTAACATATGTGTGTGTATTATTATTCTGTACTTTATTATTAGTTATTATTATTATTATTATTATTATTATTACTAAATGTGGTTTTAAATATTGCTGCTGTAACAAAATAATTTCCTACTTGGGATCAATAAAGTACTTACTATTATTATATGATTCTGATGTGGCTTTTATCTCACTCATGCTTACATGGATGGATTTGTTACTAGCACACTAATTCAACTGAAAAAGGTCAGCTTTACTACCAATGAGTGTAGAATGTAAAGAAGCAATTATGCACAATCTAAGACATCACATTGCACAGTTTAAATAAATGGAGAAAAAATTGCCACGTTATTTGTATAAAAGGCTTTTGAGTCATAACAAAATTCAAGAATACATGTAAACAACTTAAGTTCCAAAGAAATACACAGTGATAACTGAAAAAAAAACACAGCATTAAGACAAAAGGATGGAAAGGACCAACAAAAATTATTTGAATGTTCATATGCATGCTCCATCATAGTCTCTTAGCGTTACCAAAAAGACAATCTTAGCATCTGACCAGGTTCAGAAGTATAATTATTACCAACATTCATCACATACTCACAAAACCTTTTTGACAACAATGTAATAAAGTTACAATGCACAGTTATGCCCTTGGATTATTTCAGCTACAGACAAGAAGCAAGGTAAGCAACTGCCAACTCAGTGATTAAGGTAATGGGAAATTTAATCTCTTTGCTTCATTCCAGATCAGAGCAAAATACAAACATATTTTTATCTAAATTTCTATTCTCTTGGAAGCATGACTCAGAGGTGTATTTCCATGGTGGCAGTGATTCATCCAGGCAGTACAGTTCTATAGTATACAACGCACATTTGCAAGTATCAGCAGACTAATAGACATGGAGGAGTGTTGCAGCTGCTCATAATTGTATTCTTAGTTGACTTTAACATGCCAGAACTTTTCATTCAGAACTGCTGGAAAATATTCAGGACTGGGCCTCGGACCCAGATTCCTCCCCTGGTCCATACACATCAAAGATTATCAGAACACCAAGGGGAAGCCATTTTCTGCTCTGTATTGGTTAAATGAGAAATATTTGTTTACAATTTTTACAATAAAAATGCCAAGATTATTAAAGGAAAGTCAATCCAATTAATCCAATTAAGGCACTCATGAGACCACACTTGGAGTATTGTATGCAGTTTCGGGCTCCTTATTTTAGAAATGATATACTGACATTGGAGAGGGTTCACAGCAGATTCACAAGAATGATTCTAGGAATGAAAGGGTTACTGTATGAAGAACATCTGGCAGCTCTTTGGCTGTATTCCCTGGAATTCAGGAAAATGAGGGGGGGATCTCATAGAAACATTCCAAATGTTAAAAGGCCTGAACAGATTAGATATGGCAAAGTTATTTCCCATCATAGGGGATTCTAGGACAAGAGGGCATGACTTCAGGATTGAAGGACATCCATTTAGAACTGAGATGCAGAGAAATTACTTTAGTCAGAGGGTGGTAAATCTGTGGAATTTGTTGCCACGAGCGGCTCTGGAGGCCAAGTTACTGGGTGTATTTAAGGCAGAGGTAGATAGGTTCTTGATTACCCAGGGCATCAAAGGGTATGGGGAGAAGACAGGGGAGTGGGGATGACTGGAAGAATTGGATCAGCCCATGATTGAATGGCGGAGTGGACTCGATGGGCCGAATGGCCCACTTCTGCTCCTATAGCTTATGGTCATATGGTCAATTAGTCCAGCACGGTAATTATATCTGGTCCCTCAGATCGATGTGGTTTCCTGTATTGTCAGATATTGTTTTGACTATCAACATATGAAGGAAGTTGAAAGTATTTGCTCAACAGAATTAGTTCCTAAGACCTTGAATGCGTATTCTGCACCTACAGTGCGTACAAAAAGTATTCACCCCTTCCCCCTTGGAAGTTTTCATATTTTTACAACTTTGAGTCACTGTAGATTCAGTTTGACTTTTTTTGACACTGAGCAACAGAAAATGATCTAAATTAATTGCAAATATAAAACACAAACTAATTAATTGCATAAGTATTTACCCCCCTTTTAACATGACACACCAAATTATCACTGGTGGTGCCAATTGGTTTTAGAAGTCATATAATTAGTTAAATGGAGATCTGTTTTTGGAGACCTGTGTGCAGTCAAGGTGTTTCAATTGATTGGAGTAAAAATACATCTTTATCTGGAAGGCCCAACTGCAGGTGAGTCAGTTTCTGGCAAAATTATGATAGCAATGTTATGATAGTCATGGGAGATTTCAGCAGGCAAGTCAATTAGAAAAATTAGGTTGGCAATGGATCTCAAGAGAGTGAGTTTGTTGAATGCTTAAGAGGTAGCTTTTGAGAGCAGTTTGTCATTAAGCCTGCTAAGGGATCCACTATACTGGATTGGATGCTATGTGATGAACCAGAGGTGATTAGTGAGATTAAGGTAAAAGAACCCTTAGGAGACAGTGATAACAATATGATTGAGTTCAATTTGAAATTTGATAGGAAGAAAGTAAAGTCTGATGTAGCAGTATTTCAGTGGAGTAAAGGAAAGTACAGTGGTATGAGAGCAGAGCTGGCCAAGGTAAAATGGAAGGAGATACTGGCAGGGATGACAGAAGAGCAGTAATGGCGTGAGTTTCTGGGAAAAATAAGGAATTTAATAAATGCATATTTGGCAGCAATTACAGCCTTGAGTCTGTGTGGATAGGTCGCTATCAACTTTGCACATCTGGACATTGCACTTTTCCCCCATTCTTCTTAACAAAACTGCTCAAGTTCTGTCAGATTTCATGGGGATCATGAGTGAAAAGCCATTTTCAAGTTCAGCCACGAATTCTCAATTGGATTGAGATCCCGACTCTGACTTGGCCACTCCAGGACATTAGCTTTGTTTTTAAGCCATTTATATGTAGCTTTGGCTTTATGCTTGGACTCATTGTCTTGCTGGAAAAACCATGTCGCTGTTCTCTTGCAGACTTCATCAAGACTTCCACCAGGATTTCCCTGTATTTTGTTGCATTCATTCTACCTGCTACCTTCACAAGTCTTCCAGGGCCTGCTGCACTGAACCATCCCAACAGCATGATGCAGCCACCACCATGCTTCACAGCAGGGATGGTGTGCTTTTGATTATATGAGATGTTTGGCTAATCCAAATATAGCATTTATTCTGATGGCCAAAAAGCTCGATTTTGGTTTCATCAGACCATAGAACCTTCTTCCAGCTGACTTCGGAGTCTCCCAGATGCCTTCTGGCAAACTGTAGCTGAGATTTCATGTGAGTTTTTTTCAACCATGGCTTTCTCTTTGCCACTCTCCCATAAAGTTGTGACTGTTCAAGCACACAGGCAACAGCTGTGTGTGTAGTCTCTCCCATCGCAGCCACTGAAGCTTGTAAGTCATCCAGAACTGTCATGGGTCTCTTGGTGGCCTCCTTCACTAGTTCCCTTCTTACATGGTCACTCAGCTTTTAAGGACAGCCTGCTGTAGGCAGATTTACAACTGAGCCATATTCTTTCCATTTCTTTATGATTGACTTGACTGTACTCTGAGGGATATTCAGTAACTTGGACATTTTCTTGTATCCATCTCCTGACTTGTGCATTTCAATAACTTTTTTGCAGAGTGGCTTGGAGTGTTCTTTTGCCTTCATGGTGTAGTTTCTGCCAGGATAGTGACTCACCAGCAGCTGGACCTGTGTATTACCTGTGTATTTCTACTACAATCAATTGACATGCCCTGACTGCACACAGGCCTCCAAAAAAAAAACTCCATAAAACTAATTTTTTCATTAACTTTTATGGCAGCAGTACAATGAAATGCATAACAAATAAATATAGAGAAAAAAACTGTTACATTAAGTATATACATGTCTATTAAATAATTAAGTTAAAATAGGTAATGCAAAGAACAGTAATAAAAAAGTAGTGAGGTCGTGTTTATGGGCTCAATGTCCATTTAGGAATCGCATGGCAGAGGGGAAGAACCTGTTGCTGAATCGTTGAGTGTGTGCCTTCAGGCTTCTGTACCTCCCACCTGATGGTAACAGTGTGAAGAGAACATATCCTGGGTGGTGGGGATCCTTAAAGGTGGATGACACCTCCTAAGACATCACTCTTTGAAGATGTCTTGGATACTACAAAGGCTACTACTCATGATGGAGCTGACTAATTTTACAAGTTTCTACAACTTAATTCGATCTTTTGCAGAAGGCCCCCTGCCATACCAGATGGTGATGCAGCCAGTCAGAATGCTCTCCACAGTACATTTTCGGGCGTTTTAGTTGATAAACCATTTATTCTCAAACTCCTAATGAAATAAGCCGCTGTCTTATCTTCTTTATATCTGTGTCGATATGTTGTGTCCAGGGTAGGTCCTCGGAGATACTGAAACCCAGGAACTTGAAATTTCTCACTCTGTCTACTGCTGATCCCTCTATGAGGATTGGTTTGAGTTTCCTCGTCTTACCCTTTCTGAAGTCCACAATTGGATCTTTGGTCTTGCTGACGTTGAGTGCAAGGTTCTTGCTGTGACAGGTTCAGTAACTGATATAGAAACATAGAAACATAGAAAATAGGTGCAGGAGTAGGCCATTCGGCCCTTCAAGCCTGCACTGCCATTCAGTATGATCATGGCTGATCATCCAACTCAGAACCCTGTACCAGCCTTCTCTCCATACCCCCAATCCCTTTAGCCACAAGGGCCATATCTAACTCCCTCTTAAATATAGCCAATGAACTGGTCTCAACTGTTTCCTGTGGCAGAGAAATCCACAGATTCACCACTCTCTGTGTGAAGAAGTTTTTCCTAATCTCAGTCCTAAAAGGCGTCCCCTTTATCCTCAAACTGTGACCCCTCGTTCTGGACTTCCCCAACATCGGGAACAATCTTCCTGCATCTAGCCTGTCCAATCCCTTCAGGATTTTATACGTTTCAATAAGATCCCCCCTCAATCTTCTAAGTTCCAACAAGTATAAGCCGAGTCGATCATATGAAAGTCCTGCCATCCCAGGAATCAATCTGGTGAACCTTCTTTGTACTCCCTCTATGGCAAGGATGTCTTTCCTCAGATTAGGGGACCAAAACTGCACACAATTCTCCAGGTGTGGTCTCACCAAGGCCTTGTACAACTGCAGTAGTACCTCCCTGCTCCTGTACTCGAATCCTCTTGCTATAAATGCCAGCATACCATTCGCCTTTTTCACCGCCTGCTGTACCTGCATGCCCACTTTCAATGACTGGTGTATAATGACACCCAGGCCTCGTTGCACCTCCCCTTTTCCTAATCGGCCACCGTTCAGATGATAATCTGTTTTCCTGTTTTTGCCACCAAAGTGGATAACCTCACATTTATCCACATTAAATTGCATCTGCTATGAATTTGCCCACTCACCTAACCTATCCAAGTCACCCTGCATCCTCTTAGCATCCTCCTCACAGCTAACACTGCCGCCCAGTTTCGTGTCATCCGCAAACTTGGAGATGCTGCATTTAATTCCCTCGTCTAAGTCATTAATAGATATTGTGAGCAACTGGGGTCCCAACACTGAGCCTTGCGGTACCCCACTAGTCACTGCCTGCCATTCTGAAAAGGTCCCGTTTATTCCCACTTTTTGCTTCCTGTCTGCCAACCAATTCTCTATCCACATCAATACCTTACCCCCAATACCGTGTGCTTTAAGTTTGCACACTAATCTCCTGTGTGGGACCTTGTCAAAAGCCTTTTGAAAATCCAAATTTACCACATCCACTGGTTCTCCCCTATCCACTCTACTAGTTACATCCTCAAAAAATTCTATGAGATTCATCAGACATGATTTTCCTTTCACAAATCCATACTGACTTTGTCCGATGATATCACCACTTTCCAAATGTGCTGTTATCACACCTTTGATAACTGACTCTAGCAGTTTCCCCACCACCGATGTTAAGCTAACCGGTCTATAATTCCCCGGTTTCTCTCTCCCTCCTTTTTTAAAAAGTGGGGTTACATTAGTCACCCTCCAATCCTCAGGAACTAGTCCAGAATCTAAAGAGATTTGAAAAATTATCACTAATCCGGTTCCTGTACGCCCTGTCGTCATGGTGATGATCCCCATTAAACGGGGCACAATTTTGCAGAGTGCTGTGTTCAGATGTAATGAAATCAACTGAACATGGTTGAATCAGGTTTCACAGGTTTTCTGTGACAAAACCTAGTCCATCTCAGGTGCCATGGTAGCGTGATGGTTAACGTAACGTTATTACAGCTTGGGGTATCAGAGTTCAATTCAGGTGTCCTCTGTAAGGACTGTCTGTATGTCCTCCCTGTGGAATGTGTGGGTTTCCTCCTGGTCCTCTGGTTTCCTCCCTCAGTCCACAGATGTACCAGGTATGTCAATTGATCATTGTGAATGATTAGATCAGGGTCAAGTCAGATTTGTCGGGGTTACTGCACAGTGATCAGGGTCAAGTCAGTTTTGTCGGGGGTTACTGCGTGGTGCAGTACGATCAGATCAGGGTCAAGTCAGATTTGTCGGGGGTTACTGCGCGATGCAGCATGATCAGATCAGGGTCAAGTCAGATTTGTCGGGGTTACTGCACGGTGCAGCATGATCATATCAGGGTCAAATCAGATTTGTCGGGGTTACTGCGCGATGATCAGGGTCAAGTCAGATTTGTCGGGGGTTACTGCGCGGTGCAGTATGATCAGATCAGGGTCAAGTCAGATTTGTCGGGGTTACTGCACGGTGCAGCATGATCAGATCAGGGTCAAGTCAGATTTGTTGGGGTTACTGCGCGATGATCAGGGTCAAGTCAGATTTGTCAGGGTTACTGCGTGGTGCAGTATGATCAGATCAGAGTCAAGTCAGATTTGTTGGGGTTACTGCACGGTGCAGTATGATCAGATCAGGGTCAAATCAGATTTGTCGGGGTTATTGCACGATGATCAGGGTCAAATCAGATTTGTCGGGGTTACTGCACGGTGCAGCATGATCAGATCAGGGTCAAGTCAGATTTGTCGGGGGTTACTGCACGGTGCAGCATGATCAGATCAGGGTCAAGTCAGATTTGTCGGGGGTTACTCCACAGTGCAGTATGATCAGATCAGGGTCAAGTCAGATTTGTCGGGGGTTACTGCGTGGTGCAGTATGATTAGATCAGGGTCAAGTCAGATTTGTCGGGGGTTACTGCGCAGTGCAGTATGATCAGATCAGGGTCAAGTCAGATTTATCGGGGGTTACTGCGTGGTGCAGTATGATTAGATCAGGGTCAAGTCAGATTTGTCGGGGGTTACTGCGCGATGATCAGGGTCAAGTCAGATTTGTCGGGGGTTACTGCGCGATGATCAGGGTTAAGTCAGATTTGTCGGGGGTTACTGCGTGGTGCTGCTCGAAGTTCCAGAAGGGACTGTTCCACACTGTACCACTAAATACAATAAACAAATCTTGACTTCTACATCTTTCAATCCCTCCACTGCTTACTTTACAAAACTGTGTAACCCATATTCTGTTCTGAAGAAATGAAACCCCTGCTTCCTATTAAACATTTGGAAAAATAACCCCATTTTCATCAGTGACTACCAAAAACTCCACCTAAACTCCCAATATCACCCTCAGCCAATTCATCCCCTTGCAACTATTTGAGCTCAACCATGGGAAGTTACTTGACCCAAGCTGAACTTTCAATTCGACCTCTTTCCACTACAGAAACTATTCACTTTCACCATGGTCAACGACCCATTAACATGCTTCCGCCATTTGCCAATGCAGCATTCACTCATGATTTTGCGTCTCATATATTCTACCCCAGAAACATGGGCATTCCCCTAGCTAATCCAGCGTTTGCTTCCAACATAACCTTCATTCTCTTTCAATATTTTTATTGATATTATACAGATTGCAAGAATACAAATACAAAATTCGTAAGGATACAAGTAAATAATATGAATTATATTACATTTAAATCACAGTAGTCACAGTATCCCATATTCCAAATCAATCATGTAGAAAAAAAAGATTGAATTATGAAATGAAATGAAATAAAATAAAATAATTGTATTTTATTAAAAAAATCTACCCCCACTACCAAAATGAGCTGGTTGGTAAAAAAAAAAGAGAAGAAAAAAGAAAAATACCTTACCCTATGATATTATAATAATAATGGCTCAGATCCATACTTTAATAACAGTTCAAAGATTATGAAAATAATTCAGAAAGGGTCCCCATAACATTAGAAAATCATGTTTAGAATCAGAAGTGCGCATGCGCCGGTCGTGCATGCAGCCTGGTACAGCCGTTCCGATCTATTCTTACTTTCTTCTTCTTACTTTTTAATTTACGTTATTTTTTTAATTCTTTTTCTCACGGTAACACGTCGAAGCTGCACCCTCTCTAACATGCCGGAGGATTGGAGAGTGGCTCAGGTTGATCCGTTGTTTAAAAAAGGATCGAAAAGTAATCCGGGAAATTATAGGCCGGTGAGTTTAACGTCAGTAGTAGGTAAGTTTTTGGACGGAGTACTAAGAGACAGAATCTACAAGCATTTGGACAGACAGGGGCTTATTAGGGAGAGTCAACATGGCTTTGTGCGTGGTAGGTCACATTTGACCAATCTATTGGAGTTTTTCGAGGAGGTTACCAGGAAAGTAGATGAAGGGAAGGCAGTGGATATTGTCTACATGGACTTCAGTAAGGCCTTTGACAAGGTCCCGCATGGGAGGTTAGTTCGGAAAATTCAGTCGCTAGGTATACATGGAGAGGTGGTAAATTGGATTAGACATTGGCTCGATGCAAGAAGCCAGAGAGTAGTGGTAGAGAATTGCTTCTCCGAGTGGAGGCCTGTGACTAGTGGTGTGCCACAGGGATCAGTGCTGGGTCCATTGTTATTTGTCATCTATATCAATGATCTGGATGATAATGTGGTAAACTGGATCAGCAAGTTTGCTGATGATACAAAGATTGGAGGTGTAGTAGACAGTGAGGAAGGTTTTCAGAGCCTGCAGAGGGACTTGGACCAGCTGGAAAAATGGGCTGAAAAATGGCAGATGGAGTTTAATACTGACAAGTGTGAGGTATTGCACGTTGGAAGGACAAACCAACGTAGAACATACAGGGTTAATGGTAAGGCACTGAGGAGTGCAGTGGAACAGAGGGATCTGGGAATACAGATACAAAATTCCCTAAAAGTGTCGTCACAGGTAGATAGGGTCGTAAAGAGAGCTTTTGGTACATTGGCCTTTATTAATCGAAGTATTGAGTATAAGAGCTGGAATGTTATGATGAGGTTGTATAAGGCATTGGTGAGGCCGAATCTGGAGCATTGTGTTCAGTTTTGGTCACCAAATTACAGGAAGGACATAAATAAGGTTGAAAGAATGCAGAGAAGGTTTACAAGGATGTTGCCGGGACTTGAGAAACTCAGTTACAGAGAAAGGTTGAATAGGTTAGGACTTTATTCCCTGGAGCGTAGAAGAATGAGGGGAGATTTGATAGAGGTATATAAAATTATGATGGGTATAGATAGAGTGAATGCAAGCAGGCTTTTTCCACTGAGGCAAGGGGAGAAAAAAACCAGAGGACATGGGTTAAGGGTGAGGGGGGAAAAGTTTAAAGGGAACATTAGGAGGGGCTTCTTCACACAGAGAGTGGTGGGAGTATGGAATGAGCTGCCGGATGAGGTGCTAAATGCGGGTTCTTTTTTAACATTTAAGAATAAATTGGACAGATACATGGATGGGAGGTGTATGGAGGGATATGGTCCGTGTGCAGGTCAGTGGGACTAGGCAGAAAATGGTTCGGCACAGCGAAGAAGGGCCAAAGGGCCTGTTTCTGTGCTAAGTTTCTATGGTTTCTATGGTTTCTAAGGTTTCTATGCTGGTAGAAAGAGTTTTATTTGGGTTTTCTTTAGCGCTGGAAATCGTTACATCCCGACAGGCGGGACAGAAGCAAGGTCGCATTGTGTATTCCACGGACCAGCAAAGACCAGCCGGCTTAGTGAACAGAGCGGTGGACACTCCTGCTGAAATCCGGAGGAAAACACACAGAGGTGGATCACAAAGCCGAGGGAAGAGGACCGGGTTGAAACAACAGAGTCTTTTGGAGAGGAGGAGTTCAGTGGGTAATACCGTTCCGGCTGACCAGAAGTGCACTGAGAGTGGTAAGCATAAAGGAATTGGGTGCTTACTGTTCTGGCTAACAACGGACGGTGCAATCCGTGGTATATTACGATCGAGGAACGCATTTGCAGACTGGATATTGAACTTTTTAACTGTTGGACTTCGGCCACATTCCACCGTGATACAACACTTGGTGGGACGGGAGATCGTTCCTGCCTGTGGCCATCGAACGTGCAGCTCCTCCTGTGGAGGGTCAGACACCCTGAGCCAATAGACTGGTCCTGGACTTATTTTCCATCTGGCATAGTTTGCATTTTGGTGTTTGATTGTTGGGGTTTTTTGTATTGCTATATTTACGCTCTACTCTTGGTTGGTGTGGCTGTAATGAAACCAAATTTCCCTCAGGATTAATAAAATATATCTATCTATCTATCTATCTAAATCGATCAACGAATCTTCTCTAGATCAAGGCATAACGTAACATTAGATAGTCATTGAACATGAGGGGGCAGGGCGGCCTCCTTCCACTTGAGCAAGATCGCCCTCCTGGCCATAAGAGACATAGAAAACATAGAAAATAGGTGCAGGAGTAGGCCATTCGGCCCTTCGAGCCTGCACCGCCATTTATTATGATCATGGCTGATCATCCAACTCAGAACCCTGCCCCAGCCTTCCCTCCATACCCCCTGATCCCCGTAGCCACAAGGGCCATATCTAACTCCCTCTTAAATATAGCCAATGAACTGGCCTCAACTGTTTCCTGTGGCAGAGAATTCCACAGATTCACCACTCTCTGTGTGAAGAAGTTTTTCCTAATCTCAGTCCTAAAAGGCTTCGCCTTTATCCTCAAACCGTGACCCCTCGTTCTGGACTTCCCCAACATCGGGAACAATCTTCCTGCATCTAGCCTGTCCAATCCCTTTAGGATTTTATACGTTTCAATCAGATCCCCCCTCAATCTTCTAAATTCCAACGAGTACAAGCCTAGTTCATCCAGTCTTTCTTCATATGAAAGTCCTGCCATCCCAGGAATCAATCTGGTGAACCTTCTTTGTACTCCCTCTATGGCAAGGATGTCTTTCCTCAGATTAGGGGACCAAAACTGCACACAATACTCCAGGTGTGGTCTCACCAAGGCCTTGTACAACTGCAGTAGTACCTTCCTGCTCCTGTACTCTAATCCTCTTGCTATAAATGCCAGCATACCATTCGCCTTTTTCACCGCCTGCTGTACCTGCATGCCCACTTTCAATGACTGGTGTATAATGACACCCAGGTCTCATTGCACCTCCCCTTTTCCTAATCGACCACCATTCAGATAATAATCTGTTTTCCTATTTTTGCCACCAAAGTGGATAACTTCACATTTATCCACATTAAATTGCATCTGCCATGAATTTGACCACTCACCTAACCTATCCAAGTCACCCTGCATCCTCTTAGCATCCTCCTCACAGCTAACACTGCCGCCCAGCTTCGTGTCATCCGCAAACTTGGAGATGCTGCATTTAATTCCCTCATCCAAGTCATTAATATATATTGTAAACAACTGGGGTCCCAGCACTGAGCCTTCCGGTACCCCACTAGTTACTGCCTGCCATTCTGAAAAGGTCCCGTTTATTCCCACTCTTTGCTTCCTGTCTGCTAACCAATTCTCTATCCACGTCAATACCTTACCCCCAATACCGTGTGCTTTAAGTTTGCACACTAACCTCCTGTGTGGGACCTTGTCAAAAGCCTTTTGAAAATCCAAATATACCACATCCACTGCTTCTCCCCTGTCCACTCTACTAGTTACATCCTCAAAAAATTCCTTAAGCACTCTGGGATGCAGACCATCTGGTCCTGGGGATTTATCTGCCTTTAATCCCTTCAATTTACCTAACACCACTTCCCTACTAACATGTATTTCGCTCAGTTCCTTCATCTCACTGGACCCTCTGTCCCCTACTATTTCTGGAAGATTATTTATGTCCTCCTTAGTGAAGACAGAACCAAAGTAATTATTCAATTGGTCTGCCATGTCCTTGCTCCCCATAATCAATTCACTGTTTTCTGTCTGTAGGGGACCTACATTTGTCTTTACCAGTCCTTTCCTTTTTTCCATAGAGGCCAATACCCACAAATTAGATGGCTTCAATTTTGTAGCACTATCCTCAACAATACCAAACATGGCAGTCAAAGGAATAACCTTCATTCAAACCTCTGTAATAAAAAGTCACATGTGCAGGCAAGTAACAAATAATGGTGACATTTAAGTTTTTTGGATGTTGGTCAAGTGATAAATAATGACTAAAACTTGTGGTAGAACTCTCTAGTTCTTCAAAATAATTCCAAGGTGTTTTAAGTGGAAAATATAGCCTCAACAAGCAACTGAACCAAACCTTGTGATGACCACAAGAAAGGGCCTTTAGGCATTTCTTCCACATTCCAAATGCTGTGTGAATGCAAGTTGGTCCCAATGTATCAGATAATAGGTTGGCTGCATTTTTTTGTCTAAGTGTTAAAGAAATAGCCAGAGTGTAAATTGCTGATGGTAAAAAATATAAAATATTTAGTCTGTCATAGAGTCATAGAAAACTACAGCAACAAAACAGGCCCTTTGGCCTATCTAGTCTATACTGAAACATTCACCTACAAAGTCCTGACAATAGCCCTCCATACTCCTCCCATCCATGTACCTATCCAAATTTCTCTTCAATGTTGAAATCGAACCTGCCTCCGTCTCTTGCACTGTCAGTTCGTTCCACACTCTCATCGCCCTCTCAGTGAAAAAGTTTCCTTTCATGTTTCCATTAAACATTCTCCTTAGCCATTCATGTTCTCCTTAGCCATGACCTTACTGGATTAAAAGAAGCCTTAGTACACCAATAAAGGTATTTTAGGTATTTGAATATAAACAAGGATCAATTCAGAAAAAAAGTCAAGATCAGCACCAACAGAGAAGAAAACAAGATTTATAGTCTGTCGTATGCTGATAACATGCATCATAACCTTATCTGAAGTAGGTTTAGAAATTATACATGAAGGTAAATCTCAAACTTATAAATAAACTATATAATTTACAATCCAAATCTTAATTTTCATCTCACCAGAGATAATACTGAAAACACACATTAAAGCTTTATAAGTTTTCAGAATATAGAACAGGACAGCACAGGAGTAGACACTTTGGCCCATGATCGCTATGACAACCATAATGCTAATTTAAACTGCATGTGGTCAACATCCCACATTGCTTGCCTGTTCATGTGCCTGTCTGAAATGTTGCTATTGTACCTGCTTCCATCACCTCCCTTGCAGCAGATTCCAGACCCTTTCTACTCTGCTTCATATGATACATTTTCCAGTATTGTTCAGTTCTCTTTCATGGTCTCTCCAGCTTTCCTTAAAGATTTTCTGGTACCATTACCCTAACAATTTGCACAATAACAAGATATTATCAGTGATGCCGGACAACGTTGCTATATACTGTTGGACAATAGAAAGCATCACAGCCTTTCCTACTTTCAGTCAATACCTGGGACATTGGTGTTCAAATGTTAAAGATGACCATGAATTCTTGCCAATGCTTTTCCACTCTGGGTGAAATTAATGGTTTAGGTCAGTCCCAGAATCAGTCTGGCTTATTTTATTAGTGTGTGATGTGGTGTTACTCAAACCCAGTAGGGAAACAAAGAAAAAGACCTCAACGGGTGGACATTTTTATCATTGCATTGTTCTTTAAACAGGAAACATGATATTGGTGAACAGCAAGATACCAATTATTTCATACAAAGAAGCCCTGCTGGTTTGGCAGATTGGGGACTTTATTGGATTGGCAGATTTTCCAGTTATTGTATTTTAATCATGCTAATATCCAACTCACACATTTTTACATCATACAATGCAGTATAATAAATTTTCCAGTCAATCTAGTGAGCTTAAAAGGAATGGGAGATTTTCAAGCACTCTGGATCCTCGTTGTCAAGCTACCCGCTTTCCAGACCCCGAGTGTTCAGGAACCCCTACCCGGCATCAGTCACACACCTAGTCCACAGTACAGACCCTGGTCCTGCATCCACTCTGGACAATGGCTTTGTCTATGCTCCCAACTTGCACTTCGGATTCCAGGCTCACATTCCTGGCTAATAACTGAGCCAGATGCTGGACCATCAAAATTTCCGAACAATCAAACACTAGATTAATTGAGCTTTACTGTAGTTACATGAAATAAAGTATGCTTTGTGTATAGACAGGAAGCACCACTGAGAGACTAGACAAGTTGAAAAGCTCTCACATCTGCACAACTGAAGTTTCGTTTATAAATTACAAGTTAGGGTTTAAGGGCACCACCTGGTGGAAAATCTATTAATTACATCCACCTCTCCCTCGTTTTACATTGCTGAGTTAAAAACATTGCATCTTGCAATAGATATTGCAAAGGAATTTTCAAGATCGAAGTAAATTTATTATCAAAATACATATATGTCAATTTCTTCTGGGCATTCACAGTAAATACAAAGAAACAGAATGGAATTAATGAAAGACTGCACACAAGACGGATGAACAACTAAAGACAACAGCGCAAATAGAAAAAAATAAATACTCAACAAATATTGAGAACATGCAATGAAGAGTCCTAAAAAGTGAGTCCATAAGTTGTGGGAACAGATCAGTGACTGGGACGAGGGATGTTAAATGAAATTATCCCTTCTGGTTTAAGAGTCTGATGATTGAGGGGTAATAACTGTTCCTGAACCTGGTGGTGTGAGTCCTGAGGCTCCTGTACCTTCTTCCTACTGGCGGCAGCAAGAAGAGAACATAGCCCGGATGGTGGGGGTCTTTGATGATGAAGGCTGCTTTCCTGTGACAGCGCTCCAGGTAGATGTTCTCAATGCTGGGGAAGGCTTTGCCTTTGATGAATTGAGCCATATCAAATACTTTTTGTAAGATTTTTCATTCAAAGCATTTGGTGTTTCCATAACAGTCAATGTACTAAGCACTACACATCCATAGAAGGCAGTCAAAGTTTTAGATGTCATGCTGAAACTTTTCAAATTTCTAAGGAAGTAGAGGCACTACCATGTTTTCTTCATAATGGCATTTACATGTTGGACCCAGAGCAAATCGCCTAAAATGATAACACTGAGGAATTTTAAGCAGCCGATTCTCTCCACCTCTGAATGATGATTGGCTCATGGGCCTGTTTTCCTCCTCCTGAAGTCAATAATCATCTCTTTGGTTTTGCTGACTTTGAGTGAGAGGTTATTGTGGCACCACTCAGCCAGATTTTCAATTTCCCTCCTATATGCTGATTCATCACCACCTATGATTCAGTCAACGACAGCGATGTCATCGGCAAACTGAAATACAGCATTGGAGCTGTGGTTAGCCTCACAGTCATAAGTATAAAGCAAGTAGAACAGGGGGCTAAGCATACAGCCTTGTGGTGCCTTGTAGCTTAGGGGAGGTGACAGTGTTGAGTGCACAGCTGTAGTCAAAGAAGAACATCTGATGTATGCATCTTTATTGTCTAGATGTTCCAGGATTGAGTGAAAAGCAAATGAAATGGCATCTGCTATGGACCTTTAGTGACAGTAGGGAAATTGGAGCAGATCGAAGTTGTGTCTCAGGCAGGAATGTAAGTTAGTTTTCCTCTTCACCTTATGGATTGTATTATTTTTTGCAGAAGCAATTGTCAAAGAATATCTCCCATTAACTAATGGAAGTCACTGAGCAAATGATGGACAATGAAATAGACTGAACTAGAGTCAAATGCAGGAAAAGTGAGACAAAAAAGATCTGCATGAAAATATGCAGGAATGAAAAGTAATATTAAAACTATAGGAACATCTTGCCACCAGCAGTAGGATTCCAATTTCACATGTTTCTGGTCCCAGCTTTCGTGGTTGCAGCCCTATTAGAAGAACGCATGTAATGGGAGATAAGGAGATGGCGGAGGAACTGAATGAGTATCTTGCATCAGTCTTCACTGAGGAAGATATCAGCAGTATACCGGACACTCAAGGGTGTCAGGGAAGTGAAGTGTGCGCAGTCACAATTACGACAGAGAAAGTACTCAGGAAGCTGAATAGTCTAAGGGTAGACAAATCTCCGGGACCAGATGGAATGCACCCTCGTTTTCTGAAGGAAGTAGCTGTGGAGATTGCGGAGGCATTAGCAATAATCTTTCAAAAATCGATAGATTCTGGCATGGTTCCGGAGGACTGGAAGATTGCAAATGTCACTCCGCTATTTAAGAAGGGGGCAAGGAAGCAAAAAGGAAATTATGGACCTGTTAGCTTGACATCGGTGGTTGGGAAGTTGTTGGAGTCGATTGTCAAGGATGAGGTTACAGAGTACCTGGAGGCATATGACAAGATAGGCAGAACTCAGCGTGGTTTCCTTAAAGGAAGATCCTGCCTGATAAACCTATTGCAATTTTTCGAGGAAGTTACAAGTAGGCTAGACAAGGGAGATGCAGTGGATATTGTGTATTTGGATTTTCAGAAGGCCTTTGACAAGGTGCCACACATGAGGTTGCTAAACGAGATAAGAGCCCATGGAATTATGGGAAAACTACATACACGGATAGAGCATTGGCTGATTGGTAGGAAACAGAGAGTGGGAATAAAGGGATCCCATTCTGATTGGCTGCCGGTTACCAGTGGTGTTCCACAGGGGTCCGTGTTGGGGCCGCTTCTTTTTACATTGTACATCAACGACTTGGATTATAGAATAGATGGCTTTGTGGCTAAGTTTGCTGATGATACAAAGATAGGTGGAGGGGCCGGTAGTGCTGAGGAAACAGAGAGTCTGCAGAAGAATGGGCAAAGAAGTGGCAAATGAAATACAATGTTGGAAAGTGTATGGTTATGCACTTTGGCAGAAGAAATAAACGGACAGACTATTATTTAAATAGGGAGAGAATTCAAAGTTCTGAGATGCAACAGGACTTGGGAGTCCTCGTGCAGGATACCCTTAAGGTTAACCTCCAGGTTAAGTCGGTGGTGAAGGCGAATGCAATGTTGGCATTCATTTCTAGAGGAATAGAGTATAGGAGCAGGGATCTGATGTTGAGGTTCTATAAGGCACTGGTAAGACCTCACTTGGAGTACTGTGTGCAGTTTTGGGCTCCTTATTTAAGAAAGGATGTGCTGACATTAGAGAGGGTTCAGAGAAGATTCACTAGAATTATTCCGGGACTGAGAGGGTTAACATATAAGGAACATTTGACCACTCTCAGACAGTACTCCTTGGAGTTTAGAAGAATGAGGGGGGAACCTCATAGAAACATTTCGAATGTTGAAAGGCATGGACAGAGTGGATGTAGCAAAGTTGTTTCCTGTGGTGGGAAAGTCTAGTATGAGAGGGCATGACTTAAGGATTGAAGGGCGCACATTCAGAACAGAGATGCAAAGATACTTTTTTAGCCAGAGGATGGTGAATCTGTGGAATTTGTTGCCACGGGCAGCAGTGGAAGTCAAGTCATTGGGTGTATTTAAGGCAGAGATTGATAGGTATCTGAGTAGCCAGGGCATCAAAGGTTATGGAGAGAAGGCGGGGGAGTAGGACTAAGTGGGAGAATGGATCAGCTCATGATAAAATGGTGGAGCAGACTCGATGGGCCGAATGGCTGACTTCTGCTCCTTTATCTTATGGTCTTATGTCATCAAGATGTGTCCCTTAAAATATGAAATAACTGATTAGTAAGTCTACAATGAGATACTTTCAATTTCAGAGCACAAATTCATCCATTTGTTGACATTGACTAAGAAGTTGACAGAAAACAACCCGATTTTCAAAAGGAAATGTAATTAGTGCAAGGAAATGTTTTAGTAAAATATATAAGAATTGAACATTCCAGGCAGAGCCCTTCCAATCATCAAGAACATCTTCAAAAGGCAGTTCCTCAAGAGGCAGCATCCATCATTTCGGACCCTCACCATATGGAACATTCCCACTCCTCATTAGTCTCATCGGTGAGGAGCCGCAGGAGCTTTTAGACCCACATTTAAAGTTTTAAGTACAGCTTCTTCCACTCTGATATCTGTCAGAGATTGTAAACCTGATTCCGGTTCTGAAAGAAAATACCGGTAAAGTAGTCCCTAAATACAGACCAGAGACATTTTTGAAGTTTTTATAGAGATATATTAATAGCAGTTATGTTAGTAATGGGATAATGTAATGCAAATTGCTTACTTTTAAAACTAAGGATCTGCTAAGAAATTGTGGGAGTCATTGAAAAGATAAATTAGGAAAAAGTAAGGTAGCAATTCAATCATTATTAAAATTGGATAGGTGTTTCATGGATTTTACTGGATAAGTAAATAACATTTTTTTAATCCTCTTATTGAATTGAATTAAATTGACTTCATTTCTTACATCCTTCACATAAATGAGGAGTAAAAATCTTTACACTATGTCCCTGTCTAAATGTGCAATGTGCAATCATAGTAATTTATAATAATTTATAATAAATAGAACAGTCAATGTAATGTAGAAATACACTCAAATCAACATGAATTGAGCAGTCTGATGGCCTGGTGGAAGAAGCTATCCCGGAGTTTGTTGGTCCTGTCTTTTATGCTGCAGTACCGTTTCCCAGATGGTAGTAGCTGGAATAGATTGTGGTTGGGGTGACTCGGGTCCCCAATGATCCTACAGGCCCTTTTTTTCACACCTGTCTTTGTAAATGTCCTGAATAGTGGGAAATTCACAACTACAGACGGGCTGGGCTGTCCACACCACTCTCTGCAGAGTCCTGCGATTAAGGGAGGTACAGTTCTCAAACCAGGCAGCGATGCAGCCAGTCAGGATGCTCTCAATTGTTCCCCTGTAGAATGTTCTTAGGATTTATATAGGTAAAGTTCTTCGACTTTATATAGATAAATTCTTCATGTAAACTGGCATTTTTGCAAACCAAAAGAATTGGGTGAGTTCAAAAGCCTACTCTGCAACATTATACAATAAAGTGCCAGCAATAAAATACTGCTCAAATCATTTTAGACTACTAAGCGGTCACCAGAAGCCTTGAACTAAAACATATGAGCCTAGTAAAAATGTTTTTTGAAATACAGAGCAACAGGTAATACAACCTTGCTCTGATAGCCATTAGCCTGAACCCTTGGTTGAGGAAATTTGGACTCCTGACTGACAGAAGATGAGATTCTATGGACAAGGAAGCAAATTGCAACATTGTGTCACAAATATTTGGAAGGATGCCTCCAAGAAGATAGGAATTCTTAAGAAACTCACAAAGGTAAATCAGGGATATCAAGCAACACACATCAAGGTTGCTGGTGAACGCAGCAGGCCAGGCAGCATCTCTAGGAAGAGGTACAGTCGACGTTTCAGGCCGAGACCCTTTGTCCTGACTGTGTTCACCAGCTGTGTTCACCAGCAACCTTGGTGTGTGTTGCTTGAATTTCCAGCATCTGCAGAATTCCTGTTGTCAGGGATATTAATATGCTTGATAAGTATACATGGTTACATATGAAAGCCAAGCCTCTAAGTCTAAAAGTTCTCACTCTTAATAGATACTGAATGAAAAGCATGTGACTCCTACTGTAAAGCTTTCATAACAGACCATGAGAATGAACGAGAAAGGAAGAAAAGACAGAAAGATTTTATGGGAGGAGTCCTACATGAATAAACAAGCAATAAAGTTAATATCTGAAAACAATTATAACATAAAGAGCATCCACCAAAAAACTCTTGAGAAGGTCAATTATTAGAGTGATGTCAATTTGAAGAGAGAGGATAGGGTTGTGTTGATTTAGCATCTTTCATAATCTCAGGATATCTGAAAATGCTTCACAACTAACGCAATTTTTTGAAGTTTATTAACAGATATAATGTAGAAAATGTAGCTAGCATTCAGTTCACACCAACCTCTCACAAACGATAATGAATATATCACAAGATAATCTAGTTCAAGTGTGGATCTTATGTTCACTCTGTCCAGAGGCTGTTTATGATATCGAAACTAAATGATGCAGATTCACAACCTTCTGGATATGCAATTTATGAGCATTGAAATTTAATTGACCCTGAATGAAAGTAAGTTGCCAGACAGTACATCTATTGCCTTCAGAAAGGAATAACCCAAGAGTTTTGGCGGCTTGTGCCCTTCGCTGCATCCATACAGGCAGCACAGAGGTAACACACTGACATCCATGAGCAACAGAATTGTTGAGATTATAACACTTCATTTGACTTGTGTTTTGTGAAGAGCATTAATTTTTCAGTACTCAGGATATAGCGGCAGTACAAAATCATAAGTAGATATTTTGGAAACAACCTAAGATTAGAGAAGCTAATAGTATGTGCTGGAGAGAAATCTGTGGGAAATGAATGAATTTAAGCTAATTACTATATTTATTCAAAGGAATCAAGTATTAATCCTTGCTGAATCTGTCTTCCTTGCTGGACTGTTGGTCTTCAAATGGTTCTTCATCATCGCTCTCAGCCTCCTGCTCTGCCATACTGTCTTCATCCTGTTCTTCCTCTAGGTTGAAGCCCCTTTGTAGGGCAAAGGTATGGAGCATATTGCAGGCTATGAACATTTTTTAGACCTTGTGGGGATTATATTGTAAAACACCCCTTGATTGTTCCAAGCATCTGAAGCATCGCCTGAGAATCCAGATTGTGTATTCAACAGTAATCAGCGTTTTGAATGTGCCTTGTTGTGCCTTTGCTCTGCTTCAGTCTGAGGGCAACGTAGAGGTGTCACGAACCATGGCTGCAGAGGGTACTCTTTGCCACCCAGCAGCCAACCTTCCAGTCGTCCTTCCCCTTCAAATAGCGCTGGCACTGAGGAATTTTTAAAATAACAGTAAGATGTGCATTAACCCACACAATTCTAAGCTGGTGGTCACAAAGAAACTGCATATTTATTGCATAATAGCCCTAACGGTTCACGTAGGCCATGGCATCATGCACAGGTGCACAAATATTAACGTGCATGCATTTAGCGGCTCCTGGGACTTCAGGGAAGCCAGCAGGCTTGCAGAAATACATAAACCCCTTTGCTGCTGCTGTTGCTGATCCATTAGAAAATAAATTAAATAGTCAACCAACAAAATAAAGCATCTTTCACCTCTGTGTTTGGTCCGTCTACAACAAATTGACAAACACTGCATACGTTACCCACGCTTGCTTGGAATGATCCCAGAACGTAGAAGTTCAGGGCTGTGGAGGCTTGCACTGCTACTGGAAGCGTACTGATAGTAGACGGGGTCAGTCAATCTGTGTTCAGCAGATGGCACAGTCCTGTTGCAACCTCCCAGCTAAATCTGAGTCTCTGTAGGCTCCGTTCTTCAGTCACTCCGAGGTAGCTTTGCCTGGGACGATAAATCAGATGGACTGGGTATTGGCGGGATCTGACTGTCGCCTTCTGTGCCATCTTACATCGCGGGCTGCCCTTTCTTGTTCTTCCTGGCCCTCTTCAGCTAGCTAAAGTGCAAGTGACGCGTTGAATCCATTTCCCATAGCTTTCAATGCAGACGAAGAATTTCCTTTCAATCTAGCTAATGACTTCTGACAAAAGTTGTTAATAGCAGCTGTTGCATAACCAGTCATTACTCAACAATCCTAACATTCAACACTAAACATTGCAGGATGGTATGAGGTGATTATTCACTAGGGCTACTGATAAAACTCAGTGCTAAAATATAAATTTGACACTTTCTGCCAACTGCAATCTTTTAGCACCTGCTAAATCCAGGTATTAAGCACACACCATGTTTGAAATTCCTTGCTGTTGTTACAAAAAACAATTTGCAACATTATTAGAGGGGTCAACAGTAGTTTCCATATTGTAAAATTATACTACTTTGCAAAGTATTCCTACTTTGTACTCGTATAATTAAGTGGCCAGATCTGCTGCAAACATGCATATTTATGGGTATCTCTACAACGTTCCAAAATATGTCACAAATTTACAAAGCTTTGACAGATTTGTGAATATTCCATTTTGGAGTTAGTTTACTATAAATCTAAAAGATGCTGGTGAACGCAGCAGGCCAGGCAGCATCTCTAGGAAGAGGTACAGTTGACGTTTCAGGCCGAGACCCTTCGTCAGGACTAACTGAAGGAAGAGTGAGTAAGGGATTTGAAAGTTGGAGGGAGAAGGGGAGATCCAAAATGATAGGAGAAGACAGGAGGGGGAGGGATGGAGCCAAGAGCTGGACAGGTGATAGGCAAAAGGGGATATGAGAGAATCATGGGACAGGAGGCCTAGGGAGAAAGAAAAGGGGGAGGGGGAACCCAGAGGTGGCATGAACATTGACTTCTCAAACTTCCGCTAATGCCCCACCTCCCCCTCATACCCCATCCGTTATTTATTTATTTATTTATTTATTATTTACACACATTCTTTTTCTCTCTCTTCTTTTTCTCCGTCTGTCCCTCTCACT
This sequence comes from Mobula hypostoma, assembly GCF_963921235.1. NCBI lineage: Eukaryota > Metazoa > Chordata > Chondrichthyes > Myliobatiformes > Myliobatidae > Mobula > Mobula hypostoma. The sequence goes on along the minus strand of NC_086099.1, from coordinate 43,559,356 downwards.
ATACCCCTTGCCCATCCTCTGGGTTTTTCTCCCCCTCCCCCTTTTCTTTCTCCTTAGGCCTCCTGTCCCATGATCCTCTCATATCCCTTTTGCCAATCAACTGACCAGCTCTTGGCTCCATCCCTCCCCCTCCTGTCTTCTCCTATCATTTTGGATCTCCTCCTCCCCCTCTCACTTTTAAATCTCTTACTATCTCTTCTTTCAGTTAGTACTGACGAAGGGTCTCAGCATGAAAGGTCGACTGTTCCTCTTCCTATAGATGCTGCCTGGCCTGCTGCGTTCACCAGCAACTTTGATGTGTATTGCTTGAAATTCCAGCATCTGCAGAATTCCTCGTGTTTGCCTTACTATAAATCTGCTGCCCTTGCATAAATTATGCAGCAAAATGTCCCTTTAGTGGAGAACAAAAAAATTATCCCACATTGACATTATTTCGCATCCACAATGTGTACATATAACATACTCCACTGGTACTGCAATCCATTCTGGTATTCTTTTTTGGTTAAATCAAGATAGATTTTAAGAAACGGAGAAATTTAATTAATTCCATTTTGAAATATCTTACACTACCCAGCTGTGTTCCTGGATCAGTCAAGTATTCAGGAATCAGGGAATTTAAGCAATGTCAAAGCTCAGTGAAGAGGTGAAGGAGAACCTTGCACGTGACATTCCCAAACATGTTGGTCAATGCTTTTTCTGTTAGGTTTCAGGAGCTGGTGGTGGAAGATGTAGCTGAGCTCATTCAGGTTGCAATAAATTTTAGATAACTGCCCACCCTGTCAAGAGAGAAGAAAAGGGTTTACTAGTTGGTTCCCTACAAATGTACTGAATTAGTGCTTAAATAACAAAATGTTCAAATTGTCTGGAACCTTTGAACAAGCCACTACGTGAACAACCCAAACAAATTGACAATTTCACTCAAGAATACTTCCCCTCTGCCATCCGATTCCTAAATGGACATTGAAGCTTTGGACAACACCTCACTCACTTTTTTTTAATACACAATATTTCTGTCTTTGCACATTTTTAGTCTATTTATAATTTAAAATAATTTAGAAGTGGAGAGTTCATTATTGTGCCTGACGCCGGCCCCCTAGGCCTGAGTCGACGTAGTAGTAGTAGTTAATCTATTCAATATACGTAATTGATTTACTTGTTTATTTATTATCATTCTGTTTTATTTTTTTTTTCTCTCTGCTATATTATGTATTGCATTGAACTGCTGCTGCTAAGTTAACAAGTTTCATGTCACATGCCGGTGATAATAAACCTGATTCTGATTATTTGAGAACAAGCACTTTGGCAGCAAAGTCAAGCCCAAAGTGGAAGCATGGTGGGTAATTATTGTTTTGCATGTCATGTTTACAGGATAATATGGTGATAATACTTTTCCAAAAAAAATAAGATAAGACACTGGAGCAGATTTAGGCCATTCAGCCCATTGAGTCTGCTCCACCATTCCATCATGGCTGATTTATTATCCCTCTCAACCCCATTCTCCTGCTTCTCCCCATAACGTTTGATGCCCTTACTAATCAAAAACAATATCAACTTCCACTTTAAATATACCCAATGACTTGGCCTTCTGTGGCAATGAATTCCACAGATTCACCACCCATTGGGTAAACAAATTCTTCCTCATCTCTGTTCTAAAGAGATGTCCTTCTATTCTGAGACTGTGCCCTCTGGTCCTAGATTTGACCACTATAGGATGCATCCTTTTCATCTCCACTCCACCTATCGGTAAGTAAACCCAACCAAGCAAATGACCCATTGTGGACATTAAAGAAAGGTGTTTGAAGCATTTTATGAAATTAATATAGCCAGATCTCCATGTGCATCTAAACTGCAACATCAGAAATAAATTTCCAAGAAGAATTCACATCGGGAAACGGGAGGTGAAAATTTAAGGAGTTAATGAAATTATTGTGCTGACATCTTCAATCAATTCAGCTGAACTTCAGAAAAAAACTTACTGGAGGAGTCTTTGAAGGTATTTACTGGCTGCAGTGGATCTTTATGGCATGAATTGACATTTACATTTTTACAGACCTTCACACATAACCTTTTATTTTTTTTTATTGCATCTCTTTTCTTTTACATGAGATAAACTCTTCTTTTCCATGATGCTATCTCTGATGACTGGGCACTTATTAGTAAAGTTCCATTCCAATTAAAATTTCAACTGAACTCTATTGCTGGCAGCAACTCGTGCACACTATTATTGCAAGTACACAACATAATTGTTCCACATCTAAGTAATTGTGCCTCCTGCAAATCCACCTACTACTATTTCTAACATTAATACCAATCTACTGCTTTCATTGTCATACTTGTCAAAAAGTTTTTTTCTCTCTGCTCTTTTTAGCCTGGGTACATCTAAGTTTTGCAGCTCCCATTGCCACATCTATTGTCATATCAATGACATTTCCCCAAACATGACCATTATATCTGGCTGACTCACAAACAACTTCACAAAACAAAGTGCTTTAGATTTTCCATTTACCTTTGTTGCATTTGTTAAACAGATTGTGAAATCAGACAGAAAGAGACAATAGGAAGTTGCATTGACTAAAGTAATGTCTGAAGGCCACTTAAAGATATGAGTGAATAGAACGGCTATACAATTGTAATTACCTTACCTTATAAGTAAAGTAAATTTTAGCAATAACAATGGTGTACTGTACGAAATACGCATTTAAAGCAAATTCTGCTGCTGAAATCCCATTGTTGTCCTTGGAATAAGGGCAACTGAGTCTGTCTCATGCTCCGTTTGAGGGTTCATACCAATGCCTTCCTAACTTCCATCTTTGAGTGCACACCATCTACAAAATGCATTGAAATTTCCTGCCTGGACACTCAATAATGCATCCCTGATCTCCATTGCCTAAAAGGGCATGAAGGGCTGCAAGCATTTGGGAACACCCCAACTTAGGTTCATGTCCTAGTGACACCAGGAAAACATCACTGTTGCTTCAGTTTTGTCAGTTCCAAATCTTGAACATCCTAGTAAGCAATATAGTGGGTTAATTTCACCAGAAGTACTATTGTGGTTCAAGAAGTTAGCTCATCCGGTAGCTCTTAAGCAAAAGAGACCTATCTGGTTGGCTGCTGGTAACCAGTGAGGTTCCACAGGAAGCTGTGTTGGGACCACTTATTTTTGCATTGTATGTCAACTTTTTTGGATGACAGAATTGATAGCTTTGTAGCCAAGTTTGCAGATGATACAATGATTAATGGAGGGGCAGGTCATCTTGAGGAAGAATGGGGTCTGGAGAGGACTTGAACAGATTAAGAGAATGGGCAAAGAAGTGGCAGATGGAACACAGTGTAGGGAAGTGTATGGTCATACACTTTGGTAGAAGGAATAAAGGCATAGATCACTTTCTAAACTGGGAGAAAATTCAGAAATTGAAGGAGTATAGGGATTTGGGAGTCCTTGTGCAGGATTCCCTGAAGATTAGCTTGCAGGATTAGTTGTTAGTAAGGAAGGCAAATGCTATGTTTGCATTCATTTCGAGAAGACTAGAATTTAAGAGCAAGGATGTAATGCTGAGCTTTTATAAGGCATTGGTCAGATTGCACCTGGAGTATTGTGAGCAGGTTTGGGCTCCTTATCTGAGAAGGGATGAGCTGGCATCGAAGAGGGTTCAGAGGAGGTTCACGAGAATGATCCCAGGAATGAAAGGGTTTACATAAGATGAGTGTTTGATGGTTCTGGGCCTGTACGTGTTTGAGTTTAGAAGAGTGGAGCACAGAGTGGTCTCACTGAAATGTATCGAATATTGAAAGGACTGAGTAGACTGGACATGGAGAGGATGTTTCCAATAGTAGGAGAGTCTAGGACAAGGGCGACATAACAAAGATGTGCCGGTTGGTGGGTTAATTGGCCGCTGTAAGTGGTTAGTAAATTTGACGGAAATGTGGACAGACTGAGCTGCTGAGGTAATTAGTGGGGGGGGGGTGAGTGCTGTGAGAGCTGGCATAGACTCGATAGGCTGAATGACCTCCTTCCATGTGATGAAGAAAGATGGAAGAAATATGATAGATGCAATTTAATGAAGATAAAGATAACCTGATGCACACTGGGAGGCCAGTAAGAAATAATGTTAAGTTGTACTGCTTGGGGATGGTGTCTATTTACAAATCCTTGGAAGTGAAAGAAGTTGATGATAACTGATGATACAAAAGGTATATTTGGTCTTATAAAGAAAGACTTTAAATACAAAGGCAAGGAAGTCATGCTGGGTCTTTACAAATAATATTAGCATTAAAATTTTGGGCTAATCATTGATTCCTGGTCATGTGACATTCCATCACATGACATTTAATAAAGTGTCTTTTTGTGCAGACTTCTACAAATAAAACTAATTTGTTACCAAATAAAATTTGTCCTCAGTAACTGAGCACATTTGATTGTTATGTTGCATCAGTAGCTATTGCGTAACAAGTTTAATTAACCAAGACCTCGTCCGTGAGTGTGCAAAATGAAGAAACTGAAGCCGAGGAAGAGAAGAAATAAAAAATAAACATCCTTTGATTCAGGGTTCTTCTAACAATTAGGAATTCCTTATCAGTGAGAACTAGTTTATGAAACCTGCGCTTCTGGAACCTTTCAGATTCACGACTCTCACAGTGATACCAGGCAGTGGTGCACAGGGTGGTTAAGGAAGGTGGAGGCAATTGGTGCCATTGAATCATTCTGGACAGAAACTTGCCTTTCAGCCCATCACGTCCATGCTGATCACCAAGTACCTATCTGTACTAACCCTATTTTCCAGATCTTTGTCTGCTGTTCACCACGCCTTTGTGATTCAAGTACACACCCAGGTGCTTTTTAAATATTGGATTATCCATCATCTCCCAGGAGTGTTGAAATGCACTAAGATGGGAAACTTAAATTGCTGCCAATCTCTCCATTGCTCCCTAATTCTGGGAAGTGCAGTGATTCAGGCAAGGTTGGTGACTCTAGGCCTCAGCAAGGGTAATGTGTACAATTCTGGGCACCACACCTAAGCGAAGACTTCAGGGATATTACTGAGATTATATCAAAATTTGGAAGCTTCAACTATGGAGATATTGGTGCTCTGCTTAGAGCAATGAAGTTTGGGAGGAAAAGTCTTTCAACTTTTTGAGCACCTTCTCCCTTGAAATAGTACCTGCCCTCACTTCTCTTCCCTCACATCCTTCAACACCTGGCACATTGGTAGTCTCTTCCACAGTGAAGACTGATGCAAAGATGTCCTATCATCTGCCTGCCCTCCTAACAGTCTGATTGCACTGTCTTTGTTTTTTAACCATCTGTCCTCTGTTGAGTCTCTTTACTCCTGTTTCCATCACCCTGCCAAATTAGTTTAAACCCACACCCACAGCTCTAACAAACCTGCCTGCAAGAATATTGATCCCCCTTGGGTTCAGGTGCAACCCATCCCTTTTGAACAGGTCATACCTCCCTCAGAGGTGATCCCAATGATCCAAGAACCTGAAGCCCTGCCCCCTGCACCAGCTTCTCAGCCACGCATTTATCTGCCACATCATCCTGTTTCTATCCACCCTGGTAGCAATCCAAAAATGACTACCCTGGCAGTCCGTTCCTGCTTCTCAGCTTTCTACCTAGCTCTCTAAATTCTCTCTTCAGGACTCTTTGCTTTTCCTTCCTATGTCATTGCTACCAATATGTAGCAAGACATCCAACTGCTCGCCCTCCCCCTCCAAAATGCTATGGACATGATCCAAGACATCCCTGACCCTGGCACTGGGAGGTAACATACCATACAGGTGTCCCATTCATGTCCACAGAATCTCCTGTCTGTTACCCTGACTATTGAGTCCCCTATCACTACCGCTCCCCTCTTCTCCCTCTTTCCCTTCTGCACCACGGACCCATGCTCAGTGTCATTCCCCTGGTCTCCACGGCATTTCCCTTGGGATGTCATCCCCTACAACAGTATCTAAAACGGTATACCTATTTTTGAGGGGAACGGCCACAGAGGTGCTCTGTGTTAACTGCCTATTCACATTTCCATTTCTCCTGACCGTCACCCAGCTACCTGCCTCCTGCAACTTAGGGGTGACTACTTCCCTGTAACTCTGATCAATGATCTCCTCACTCTCCCATACAAGCCAAAGGTCATCCAGTTGTTGCTCCAGATCCCCAACAAGGTCTTCAAGGAATTGCAGCTGGATGCACTTCATGCAGATGCAATTTCCTGGAAGTCTCAGGGTCTCCCAGGGCTCCAACATCCAGCATGAAGAACATACAATGGCCATTTAAACTACACTAAGTACTCCTGACACAGCAAGAGAAAAGGAAACTTAACAGAAACTTACCCAGACAACTTACCCAGAGCTGAATCCTCTTCTGAGCCAAAATCTCCTTTGAGCCAAAGCCTGACACTCCCATTCTCACCACTGGCCCACTCACAACAATGGCCGCTCCACGTGTCCATTCTGTACTTCTACTTACTCCTCTCTGCGCTGTTCCCACCATTGACTGGGTTGCTGGAATGACACAGAATGTCTCATGGCTCTGGAGACGGGTGGATCAAAGGTTGGTGTCCGGGCAGGAGATCGGTGTGTCAGGGGAGAGGGAAGATCTAAGGCTGTGTGCCCAGAGACCCGATATCTTTGGGCACAGAGTTTGGAAAAAGCAACGCAACAGCCTTTTAACATCGTAAACCAACAAGTTGTTTGTTATGTCTCCCCTCTCGCTGTGAAACGGAGACATCTCTTTCTCCCTTATTAGGAAGAGAGAGAGCCTGTGGTATGTTGAATACCGGGTGAAGCAAGTAGTCTTTGAAGTACTGCAAGTCTGTGTCTTTACTGTTGCTTTGCTCATGCTTGAGTGCTCGGTGGTGGGTGCCAATGCTTTTTTTTGCCAGTGGGGGTAGGGGGGGATCATTGCTTGCTGTAGCTTATGCACGGGTAGGGGGAGTTGGGGTGACTTCGGGGTTCTAAGATTTAATTGCTATTCATTCTTTGGGGGCACTCCTCTGTTTTTCATGGATGGTTGTGAAGAAAAAGTATTTCAGGATGTATATTGTATCCATTTCTCTGACATTAAATGTACCTTTGAAACTTTTGATCTTCTTCTGTAATACTATGCAATTCTAGGCATAGTAGCTCACCTTTGTCAGACTCTGTGTTGTATGATTCTGTTTTACATTCGGTCTCTTTATGCATTTGCTTAGTTTAGTGTTTGAAACTTTTCACTCGGTTGTGTTTTTTGGCTGCCTTGCACACTCTCTTTGTGTGACCTTATCTGTGGCATTTTCTGCAAACTTTTCCTTTGAATCAACAGTCATTTGCATCATGGAAGGATTTGCCACATCAATGACATTTCTGGCTTTTTGCACTAGTCAGGGATATTTTGTGCATCTCACATTCTAACCCCTTTTTCTGTAATTCTGCTACATCCTTTGCTGCAGTCTCTAATGATATTACAATGGTCAATACCTGTTCTAAGGTTAGGCCTCTTTCTTACGGTAGCCTCTTTTGAGTGCTTTGACTATGCATGCCACATACAATCCTGTCTCCTAAAGCATCGGGAAGTCTCTAAAGTCACAGTACTGGGAAAGTTTGTGTAGTCCTGCAATGTATTCAGAAATGCTTTCAAGCTTTGACTGGTTCCTTTAGTAAAATCTAAATCACTCAGCTATTACCAGTGGTTTAGGGCTCAAGTGATTTTGTAAAATTGTAACAATTTCATCAAACACCTTGCTTGCTGGCTTTTCAGGGGTTACTAAGTTACTTAATAGACTGTGTGTTGTTGCATCCATTAAGCTATGAAGCGTGAGGGCTTTCTTTTGCTCAACCATGTCATTCACCTTACAATACAGTTCAACCCTCTCAATATACGACTCCCAGCCTTCATTAGCACTCTCAAATTTGTTAACTTTCCCTACTGAAGCCACCAAAAACAGCCAGCAATACAGTACCAAGTCAGAGCAGTGCATGATTCGGAGGGGAAAACGTTAAACCAGATATTGGTGAGTAGGTTATCAGGGAGTAACTTCTGTTGAATATCACTGTTGACAGCTTCAATCACATTGTTGGTGATGAGGAATGGACTATTTGGCAGTAATTAGCTGGATTGGATTTAACCCTCCCTGTGCCAGCCAGTGATCATCTCCAAAATCAGCTGAGCTTCACTGAGACGGTTCAATTGAGTTTAACCCATGGAATTTATTAATCTGACTCAGCACCCACACATTCTGAGAGGGTGGAACAGAAGTAATCAGGATATGGGGCCGAAAGTATTAACTGTCTCTCTTTCCACAGATGCTACCTAACCTGCTGAGTGTTTCCAGCACTTTCTACTTTTATTATTAGGAAGAGTGTGGGAGGGAATGTGCCGCATATGAACGGGCGGGGTGACGTCCTGAGTTCGTCAGGAAACTTACTCAGCAAGTCAGGCAACATCTGTTGAGAGTGAGAGAACACTGAGTTAACATCACAGGTTGATGATCTCTTATCCGAAGTAGCCAGTTCTGCAGATGTACAGTATTCTCCAAAACAGTTATGCAATTTGTGTTTACCATCACTGTCCGGGGGGGGGGGGGGGAATACCTAATCATGATCAATTCATCAGGAAGGACTGCGTAGGAGCTGCTATTCTATCTGCAGTGATGGTCCTGAGTGGCTATTTGCCTATTACTTTAATTTTCTGAGACATTTCCCTTTCCATGTAAACACAAGGAATTCTGCAGATGCTGGAAATTCAAGCAACACACATCAAAGTTGCTGGTGAACGCAGCAGGCCAGGCAGCATCTCTTTGAAGGGGTACAGCTCCTTCAGTTAGTCCTGACGAAGGGTCTCGGCCTGAAACGTCGACTGTACCTCTTCCTAGAGATGCTGCCTGGTCTGCTGTGTTCACCAGCAACTTTGATCTGTGTTTCTCCCTTTCCATGTAGATTGCTTGAAGTGCTGAATATTTACTATACTTTCTGCTCGTATTTCAAACTTACTCCAACTTTAATTTGGTTGCATTCTCATATCCTTTTTATTTTTAGTCAGTGCTATTATTATTTGCATTCTTATTGACCTTTGGTTTCGGCTGGAGACATGCCATAGGCAATAATGCTTAACATGGTGCAGCATATCTTTTTTTTCCCCCAAACATTAGTTTATTTGATCAATATTCATGACTAATTACAACTGTGCATATTTTCTTATAGCAGTTTTGTTATATTATTAATCTTTGGAAATGTGCAATGTAATTTCCCAAACTGTAAAAACAACATGTCCTGAAAAAGGACAGATTGTGTAGAATTCTGAAACATCATCGTTCAGTGGCTTCTCTGAATGTTTCTGCAGCCTAGCAATGCAAATTATTGATTCACATATTCTTCAAACAAATGAGAATTGCATTCTTACATTAGTAATAGGCAACGAATTATCTTACCACTACTAGTTATTTTGGATTATTTTTAAATACTCATAAAATAAGCATCTTTTCTGCCATTTAATATTCTGTATACCCAAAGTGCACTGCCAGTTTGCTCATGCTCAGTCTGGATATGAAAACCCTTGTTCATGATAAGATACTGCTATTTTGTTTCAGGAAGTATTCCTATGCTGCTTTCACCTGCACCTTCCTCAAGTGGGAGATTCCTGGTGGCTGTTTCTCGTCCTGATAAAATGTATGTTGAGCAGTCTTCCCCACATCTCTAGGAGGAACTCCTAGATGTTCTTCACTCGGATATTGTCTGGATTCATTCAGTGAGCTCATCTGTTCACATCAGATGTAACCTTCCAGAAGCAGCCTGTGGAAAACAATTTGTTTCAGTGATAGTACAGGCCAGCACTATTACTCTCCTCGACAACCAGTGGCCGTAAAGTGATTTATTCCCCAAAATATTGCTTGACGACAGATGCTATTCTATTTACTGTAATCTCAATTTTCTGCTTGAAACAGTGGAGGTGACATTCACTTGATCCTGTTAAATAATGATATAGAAAATGGATTTTAGTTCCTCATCTGTCTTTGATCAGCATAAAGGTATGTTTCTTTTTGTTCTGAATTAAAGTAATAGCAGTCTGCAATCCAGCTGTAATTTCTACTGAGATGTACATTGTTTTGAATCATCTGTTTTCCTCAAATAAAAGTAAATGGACTGACTACCTGGGTATCAAAAATGCTACCTATGTTTTACTTCACTTGATGAGCTTCTGAAGCAGAAATAGCAGTTTTTCATATTTATATTTGTTTAACATGTTAAAATTAGAGCTTTTGTAGTGATTATTCTACAATGATTGGGATATTACACATTAGAGAAAAGACAGTTCAGAGAGAAAAATAAGGGCAAATTGCTATCTACAATCTGGTTATACAGTACATAGTAATGATGGAGGTCTACTATTCAGTTTTGTAACTTATTGGTAATTTGCTACAAACGTATTTAAATTTAATCAACTGACTTTATTTGTAAAACTAAACTAATTACATTAATATTCTGCTGGGGTGATTGTGTTACTAAGCAATATCTTTTGCAAAGAGGAAATATATTCATTTTGTTTGATAACAATTACATTTTGTCTTATTATGATCCAGATTAGATCAGCCACGATCTTACTGAATGGTAAGGCTGACTTGAACAGCCAGATGTCCTAATTCTGATCCAGTTTCTTTCATTTATTAATTGTGTAAATTCTTCATGTTACTAGCTTACATGATCAGTAATGTAACAGTATTTTTTTAATTGTGCCAAGAATACTATCTGTTCGCAAACAACAGGAATTCTGCAGATGCTGGAAATTCAAGCAACACACATCAAAGTTGCTGGTGAACGCAGCAGGCCAGGCAGCATCTATAGGAAGAGGCGGTCTCGGCCTGAAACGTCGACTGCGCCTCTTCCTATAGATGCTGCCTGGCCTGCTGCGTTCACCAGCAACTTTGATGTGTGTTGCTTGATACTATCTGTTCATTTGCTTATGGTGTTGCATATTTCACTTATTTTGTGCCACCTGACACACAAAGGATTTTAACTTTTTAGCAAGTAATTTTGTGGTGAAGGGAAGGTTGTTCTCTATTTACTTTCAAGTTATTTTAACATGGGCAGATGCTGTAATGAGTTTCATAACCTCAGAAGGGTACCTCTAACAGCACTGTCGTGGTATTTCTTCAATTTTTCACCCATCATCTTTCTTTCAAGTGCACATTAGTGCTCACTTAGGGAGAGTGATATAGGGCCAAGTAAACTTTATTGAACTTCAGATCACAGAGCAGAAATGAACACTAAGCATCTGACATTTTGTACTGACCAACTCTCAGGCATCAACTTCTCAAATCAATTGTGATGTTATGCAAGAAAATATTACCGGAACTCTGAGTTAAAAATACCTTTTTACATTCTTTATAAAAGTAAAAATGTGTACAAAGAATGCTTCATTGCAAAATAATTGATTTCACTTTGGTGAGAAAGAAGCTGGGAGTGAAAACTGATCTATTTCCCACTTCAAAGCCGTAACAATCACATATCAAGAAAGTGAACCTTCCATTTTTTGTGCAATCAATGATCTGTGAATACTTGTTGAGAACATTAAAAAAGAATCTTCTACTACCTCTATTATATTGCAGTCAAATGTTTTGCTCAACCAGTGGTTGCTCTTACCCACAAGCTTGCCTTCATCACCTCCGATTATTTTAATTCTTCTCTGACTAGCATTCTGACTCCTTTACCTTAAGCTCGTTCAAGGCCCTGCAGCCCATTTCTTACCCTCAGTCCCAGAAATCAATCATTAGAGTCCCAATAGCCTAATGCCCTATTTAAATTTTGAAGTAATATCACATAATCCTGCAATCATCCATTTTAGACTCTTGTTCTTCAACATTGGTCCTATGCAAACTCTCAACTCACCGATGGCCATTTTTTTCAGCATGAATGCCTTTGATTATGTCCTTTTGTTAATTCCCATGCACATCCACACAGTACCCAGTCTGAAGAATGTCTAGCTGTTACATCTAGTAATTGTTTAATTTTTATATCATCCTTTATGTAAAGCTGTCTGAAAACTCATATACGTGAAAACATTAACTTGGGTTGATGATCCCCACTATCGAGGACAGCTTCAGAAATCTATGCCTCAGAAAGGCATCATCCATCGTTCAAGGCCCCCACCACCCAGGATATGCCCTCTTCTTACTACCATCAAGGAGGAGGTACAAGATCCTGAAGACACACACTCAACATTTTAGGAACAGCTTCTTCCTCACCACCGTCAGATTTCTGAATGGACAATAAACCCATGTATAGTACCTCATTATTTTTTCTCTTCATTTGGTCTCTTTCTGCACTAAATTTAATTTTTAATATATATTCCCTTTTGTAAATCATATTTTTTTTCTTATGTATTGCAATTTACTGCTGCCACAAAACAACTTACTTCACGGCATATACCAGTGATCACTTAATTCTGATTCGGATTCTGATGTACTTTTAACAAGACTAAATTTCTAGTTGTTGTTTTGATGTAACGGACATTGGCAAGGTCGCATTTATTGCCCATTCCCCACTACCCTGAACTATGTGTCTTGCTAGCCTATTAAGTTCACAGGAACATAATCAAACAAATATTAACTAAATTTGCGAAAGAGACACAAGATTTTAAAAGTATGTCCAAAGGAATGACTTAAAGAAATATAGAGTAGTAGAGGGGTTTAAGAAGAAAATTCTGAAGCTTTAGGTTTAATTTCCCCAAAATTAGAAGCCACTACGGGGGGTAAAAGAACAGCAAAAATTATGTAGTAGAGTTGAATACAAGGCTGGATAAAAGTGGAAAACCATAGGATTTGAATCTGAAGGTAATAATTTTAAAATGAAAGCATTGGTAGACTATGAGATAGCATGAATCAGCAAAAAGGATACAAAAAGTTATTATAGAGGCAGCAAAGCTTTAAATGAAATCTTATTAATGGTGAGAGTAACCTTGTAAATATTTGTCAATGCTGGTTCATGGAGAAAACAGGTAATTAGTGAAATAATTAAACGTGAACTGCTCATCCTAATTGGATAACACCAATAGCCAGAACTTTGTGGTCAGCGGCTCACCTGGCATTAAATTTTCCACAAGGATCTATGATCTCTGGCATTAATTTTATTCTAAAGTCAGCTGTATCTTATATACAAATGCTATTAGGTTGCCTGAGCAACGAAACATGTTGAAGAATTTTCATTAATTTTAAATTCACAAAAATAGAGTAATAAGGATTAGGATAAACAAGTAAGATTAAGGCAGAAGCTAAATGCTATAGTTTTTAAAAAATAATTGTTTTAAAAAACAAGGGATTATGAAACGATTATTCTTACAGAATTTGACCATGTGCAGAAAATTAGTATTTTGTAACTAGAATGAGGTTAAGGATCAACAAAGGCTTTCGATACCTTTAAAAACTCTCATATATACCAATCAGGCCTAAAATTTCAATAAATTTTGAAAATGGCTCTAATAATTACTGGTTGATTCTATCTCTAAAGGTTACAATCATTGCTGGAAAAGGAGCATGGTCATGTACATTTGACGATGAGTCCTAAATTTCCTAAAAATTCCATTTTGACATTCTACTTTAAAGTATTTTTTACATTAAAAAAATCAACACATCAAATACATACAAAAAGTACACCTTAAAACTTAATTAAAACCATCGAAGCTAAAAAAAAACTAAAGTAAAAAAGCAAAAACCCCTTTCTTTTCTCCTGGTATTAGATTTGACTCATTCTTGTCAATTGGAACTATTGTAACTTGTGCCATTTTGAACACAGTCAGACTCAGCAGACAGATTTCTGAGCCTGAGAACAGGGAGGCCTACAAAATATAATGTCAACTACATTGGATTTCATGAGAACTTACTTGGGTAACCAAGTGGTAGCCACAGAGTAAAATTACCACCGCTCACTTCAGCTGACTCAGTGCTGAAAATTGGATACCTAGGGAAATTACATTAGTTCTAACATCAGTGTGGGAAACATAAATATGCTCATATGTTCAATTACTGACTGCTTGTTTATTGGTGAACCTCACACTAGGTGACTCCTCAGAGGAAATTGATCTCACTGTGGTTTATCAGGCAGCATCCAGTGGAGATATCAACACCCTTACTGCAGTGATCCGTGAGGACCCTGCCATTTTGGAATGCTGTGACAATGAAGGCAAGGTTTTTATTATTAATACTCCAAGCTTAAGATTAGACTAACTTTTATAATCATTCGAAATATTCAGGGTGCAAAATTAAATATACATTTCTGCCAATGGTAAAGGATAAGTTAATTTACTGGTATTGTGTACAACAACCAAGAGGTGCAGGTTCATGGTTTGCTTTCTTCTTGGTGCTCAGTTAGCTGATGCCATGCGGGGCAATAGTTGGAATTCATTAAACCTCCCCGTACATAAAGGCCTGGTGTATTGATGGGCTGAGTTTGTCATACTGGAAATGGTAGCATCGTTACCCAGCACCAGAAAGATCATGTCTTAGGTTGGAAGGACTTCTTAAGATATCACTTTACTTATTTGGCATAAAGTTAATGTTACATCCATAAAATTTACAGATGTTCTGCCACAGCTACTCATTTGGACAACTCAGATTAGATTCATGGTGTTATACAGCCCAGAAACCATCATACAACCCTGTACACTAATCCTACCCTTATCCCATTTTCAAACAAGAGAAAATCTGCAGATTCTGGAAATCTGAGCAACACACACAAACTCAGCAGGCCAGGCATCATCCTTGGAAAAGAGTACAGTCACTGTTTCAGGCTGAGATCCTTCATCAGTGATGCACTATCAATTACTCCAAAAGACTGGAAGTACAGTAAATACTGAAAGGCTTTTATTAGCAGTAAAATGTGACCTTGACCATGCTGAGTATCTGCCCCTGGACTGAGAGGAGGAGCAATGGTGCAGTCGCCTTTATTCAGGGGTCTGTGGGAGGAGCCACAGGAGCAGTCAGCAGAGGGGCCTGTCCAGACAGGTAACCCAGTTACAACGCATATATATGGTTTACCACAATCAGGACACCCATTGTATTCTCCCACACTCCACCCAACTGTTCCTATATTCTACATATGCCTACACACTGAAGGTGATTTACAGTAGCCAATTAAACTACAAACCCACATCTTTGGGATTAGGGAAAAGAAAACAAGCACCTGGAGCAAACCCGGAAGGTCATTGGGAGGACATACAAGTTCCACATATGCCAGAGATCAGGTTGAACTTGGGTCACTGGAGCCGTGAGGTAACAACTCTACTCACCATGCCACAGTGCGACCCATGTGCTTTCAAACTGTCGTAACTGGATCATAAAAGGAGAATCCAACATTTATCAATGAGCTGGATTCCTGATATTTTTGTTCTGTTTTGATTTTTAGACATTACATTAATGGTATTCCCCTAATTCAGTATGTACCTACTTTTGAAAAGAACATGAACAACAGACTGAAAAAATTAAATTAGGATAAACAAAGTAACGTAACAGGTTGATAACTGATGTCAAGACCAAGCAATTATAAAAATATTATTATTATAATTTATTGTAAGCCACTATTGAGGACAGCCCAGAAGTTATTCCTCAACTTATCAATATGACATGTTAATCATAGTAATAATAGCGTTAAAATATCTTATTCCAATATGCTTATATCTGAAGATAAAGCAGTAAAATAAAATCCTCATGCATTTCTGAGTTTGTAATACAACTGCAGAGGTACAGCTAAGAACTTTAGAGGTAGTATTATATATGATTCTTGCTGGTGGAATTTTGAGAACATTTTAAATATTGCAATTGTGAGAACCTTACTAGATCAACTGTTTAAAATATTTCAGGCTCAACTCCATTGATGCATGCAATATCAGGCCGGCAACTAGATACAGTAAAGCTGCTACTCAAGATGGGGGCTTCTATCAATACTGAAGATGCCTGTGGAAGAACTGCCCTATCTTTAGCTACGTACTTGGTACACATTTCCTACCATTTTATTTACCTTAATTGCAATGAATATTTGCATCACATATTCTTACATACTTATTAAGATTAGAAAGCATTTTAGATGTTTTTCTACATCCTGTTTTCCATGCATTTTTTTGTTGTGTTTATAAATTAAAAACAACAAACCAGATTTTGCTGTGGCAAGGCATTTCATGTGTTCAATTTAAAGACTTTGTTGATGAGCAATTCAGCCCTAATTATGTCCTGCACAGTTATTGCAGCACATTGAAATTTCTCTTTGAAATTCATTCCATTATAGACAAAGCATATCAAGATTTTGTTTGTTGAATCAGAACCAGAATTAGATTTAATATCGTCGGTATATATGGTGAAATTTGTCAACTTTCAGTCAAGATGGCACCTGTGCACAACGTTCCTTTGGTCGACATCTTCTGAATAGATCATGAAACCATATATTTCACTCTTTTATGTCTTTTGTGTTTGTTTTTTTGTCTTGAATGTAATTCTGGAACAGTTTAAGCCTGTGATTTGCAGTTCAGAGATTATTTGGGTGTTTCAGTGCTCTGCAGTGCCTGAGAGGAGGTTCTGGGAGGCAGAGGCAGCATGCACAAACCTCATGCTTCCATTATTTGCCGATTAAAGCGATGAGAGAGATTGAAAAATTGAGGCAAATGCAGAAGGTGAGGGCTGGCTGCCTGCCTTTTGATCACCCTGCTACCGGAGAGAGAACACTGCCTTTTAATCGCTGGGGGATCGCTCTGCTACCGGAGAGAAGAGACCGCCTTTTGATCACTGGGGGAATCACTCTGCTACTGGAGCGAGAACACTGCCTTTTGATCACTGGGGGACCACTCTGCTACTGGAGCGAGACTGCCATTTTGATCGCTGGTGGAATTGCTCTACTGCCACAAAGAGAAAGGCCTGCCATGATGCCCAGAGAATGTTACCCAGCTTTTCTGCATTTTGAAAATGGACTTGGAATATGGAATTTTTTTTCAGCCTTAGAGTTTTTTACATTCTGTGTTTTTCACCCAATCTTTCTCGTATTTTTGTGTGCGGGAAGGGGATGTGGGGGTCAACGTGCCTGTTCCATTTTTTTTGAGCAGGGAGGAGGGATGTGGGGGTTGATAATCATGATGACATTTTTTTTCTTTCCTGGTTTCGTGGCCATCTGGAGAAGAAGAATTTTAGAGTTGTATACTTTGATAATAAACGAACCTTTGAACCATTCAATTTTGCAGCAGCAGTCCAATCCATGATAAATATAGAAGAAAAGAACTAAAATACAGTAAATACGTGAAAATATACATTAAATAGTTAAATAAGTAGTGCAAAAACAAGAGTAAGAGGTAGTGAGGTAGTGTTTGTTCATGGGTTCAGTGTCCATTTAAAAACTGGATGGCAGAGTGAAAGCTGTTCCTGAATCATTGAGTGTATGCCTTCAA